>NC_091298.1:43689662-43804662 GCF_038502225.1 Cherax quadricarinatus
AGCTCAATATCTGGTTCCTGGACGACGGTACCCTAGCTGGCACAACAGAATCTCTCCTGGAGGACATCAGTAAAATTAAAGACATGGGAGAAAGCCTGGGCCTTTCTTTAAACCCCACCAAATGTGAAATAGTTTCTACCAATCAACAGTTGATCCAGAATATTAGTACCGTTTTACCAGGAGCACGAGCCATTGATCCAGCCAATAGCACTCTCCTCGGTGCTCCTCTTGGGTCCAATGCCATCGATCTGATCCTAGGAAAAAAAGTCTCAGACCTCCGGACGATGGAAAGCAGGATGAAAGACATTGACACACACGATGCCTTCTACCTACTCACCAGGTGCCTGTCAACCCCAAAACTTACCTATTTTCTGAGATGCTCCCCAGCCTTCAGCAGTCCAAAACTCAAGGAATATGACTCTCTCCTGAAGGCCATGCTAGAGAGTGTATTGAATCTTTCCCTTGACGATGGACAGTGGTTGCAAGCCTCACTTCCGGTCAGGCTTGGAGGGCTAGGAGTACGCAGATCCTCCCAGATTGCTCTACCAGCTTTCCTATCCTCTTCCAAAGCATCAAACGAGTTGATAAGACAAATTCTTCCTGACACCCTCAGTGACTCAGCAGGAATAGAAGACCCTAGCTATGTCAGTGCCATCACCGAATGGGAGACTCTTGCTGCTCCAGCACCAAACCCTAGTGCAGCACTGGCTCACAAACAGTCAAGCTGGGATAGCCCAATTGCTGAAAAGGTGCTTGCCAACATGCTCAGGGCTGCAACATCAGATAGGGAGATTGCCCGTCTCCAGGCTGTGAGTGCACCTCACTCCGGGGACTTCCTCCAAACAGTTCCCATATCGGCAATGGGAACGCGACTCGACCCTAAGACCCTCCGTATTGCAGTGGCTCTGCGCCTTGCTGCCCCAATTCACACAGAATATATGTGTATTTGCGGCGAAGTGCAAGCAGACCAATACTGTCTACATGGTCTTAACTGTTCCAAAACCAAGGGCTGGCATGCAAGACACAATGAGGTCAACGACATCATTAAGAGAACCCTTGCTACAGCTGGATGCCCTGCCGAGAGGGAGCCACGATCACTTGCAGCAAACAATACCCACAACCCAGCAAACCGCCCCGACGGGATCACCATCTATCCTTGGAAGAATGGCAAGCTCTTAGCATGGGACTATACCTGTGTGTCCACACTGGCTGACACCTATATCCATCACAGTGTGGGGCGACAGGGAGGAGCTGCTGACCACAGGGAGGAGTACAAGATCAGCAAGTACAGGGACATTAGCCAACAGTATCAATTTGTCCCAGTGGGATCAGAGACCTTGGGATCATGGGGAAAAAATGCCACACGTTTCCTTAAAGAATTGGGTTCCAGACTCATCGACACCACCAGGGACCCAAGGGCAGCCACTTTCATGTTCCAGCGCCTCAGCGTCGCCATCCAGAGGGGAAATGCTTGCTGCATACTTGGTTCACGTCCAGCCTCGGAGGAGCTGGAGGAAATTCATCATCTTTGATACATTGTGCCATTGTATTCATGTTTATGTTTTTTTCTGTAAATGTATTTTGTTTATTAATAAATGTCCACATAGAATATAAATATAGGGGGTGGTAGGAGAAGAAAATATTCAAACAGCTCCGGGGAGAACCTTGAGTTTTCCCTGAGGTACGTTTATTGTCTTCTCTGAGGATGAGGGTCCCCATTCCAGCTATAGAGGTGGTACTTCCCTATATTATATTATAAATATATAAATATATATATATATATATATATATATATATATATATATATATATATATATATATATATACATATATATATATATATATATATATATATATATATATATATATATATATATATATATATATATATATATATATACATATATATATATATATATATATATATATATATATATATATATATATATATATATATATATATATATATATATACATATATATATATATATATATATATATATATATATATATATATATATATATATATATATATATATATATATATATATATATATATATATAATATATATATATATATATATAAATAAAAGAGAGAGAGAGAGAGAGACTGAGTGCGGTACCACTGGATCTGCAAAAGTTATTTGATTTACTCTACATGAAAGGTTTCCTTGTAGGAAGCAGGGCAATGTTGCAGCTGTTGTTGCCATTCATTATAATTTTTATTATAATCAGGAGGTATAAACTCTAATTCTGTGCGTGGTTACCAAACTCATCAGGTATAGAAAGTAAGCCCAGGTGACTTTTCCTTTCAGATGACAACGATGTTGCACCCCACCACTGCTACGAAGGTTTGTTTCCCCAGTACCACACCTGTGTCACAGAGTAAAGATACCTAGGTATTACACTCGTGGCTAATTCCTCACCCAATTCCAGCCACAACGAATTACTCTCCATTTTCCCACCGCTGCCTCAATGTGTTGTACAGAATTACCCAACCCGTCTCTGAAATCGTACTCTTGTATCCAGCCCTTGCAACTAAAATTTGTACTCCAGTAATCAACCCCTGCCAGAAAAAGTTATACCACCTGTTATATTCCTAAGCACATTGAAACAGAGTGCAAACAATAAAAACCAGTCCAATAGCTACCTCATAATCGCTCCAACAGTGACAGTCGCAAAGATTTGAATGTTTCCAGGCCATGCTGACTACCTCGTTGCCAGACATATCGCGACCGTTTGATCTAATTTACTTAATTGTGGTTAAATATTCCTTTTTTTATAAGTTAGTATAACCTAACTCAACCCCTCCAAGCAAAACTTAAAACATAAAAAAATAGCATTGCCGACGATGAAAAAGTACCGTAGTTAAATTCGGACAGGTTCCATCAGCGAATTCTCTGCTAACATAAGATGCTTCATTACCATTGTTCAGCTCTCACACAATTTCGTAAACACTCATCACCTTGTTATATCTGCTGAACTGGAAATATTTTTTCGTGAAAGGATTCTAGAGAAGTTTAGTAATATTAATAGCTACACTTCACAGATGCTACGAGACCAGCGAGATGGTGTTGAGTCTTAATAAGCGAATACTCGCCCAGCTCCTCTACGGCATTACTAATCACGTGAATTTTAGAATTCCTGAATAGTACAGTGGTCAGACATTCGTGTTAAAGGTAAATCCCAGTACACTGACATCAATGGTATAATTACTAGATTTAAAGACAAATTTAAAGGTAAATATCAAATGTGTATAGATTAATTGAAACTGAAGATCCGGGACAGAAACATAAATGAAGCGGCGAAAACCCAGTGTTTAGACATCAGTGGTTAAAGAAAGAAACACTGTACAGACATCAGTGGTTAACTGAAGTTCTATTCTGCAGATAGGTTAGGTGAAGACCCTGTGAAGCTCACAAGAAGTAATGTAAACTTCCCTCTTCTGCAACATACTGTATATGTTGCTGACATGTTGAAAAATGGCTCAATTATCCTGTTCATAACTTATTGCCATCTAGTGTTCGATGACCCTTGTGGATAGCGTTCGACCTGTCTGACCTATATACTTGGTTGCAGTCTTTACATGGTATCTGTTAAACTCCTGGTGTCTCCTGCGTAGCTAAATGTTTGTGTTTCTTGGAAAAGAGATTCCCTAGTTTGTTAGGATGGAACGTGATTATATTTGTTCCTTTGAGACAACTGAATGTGCTTTGGTGGCAGGGTACAATGAATTGATTTTTTGTCAACTGAGGTTATGTACGTACATTCAATCGTCTCATCAAAGTGACCAACATAATCACGCTCTGTCCTAACTAGGGAATCTCTTTTCTATGAAACAAACATTCAGCTACACAAGACACAGCAGGAATTTAGCAGATACCATGTAAAGACTGCAACCAAGTGTACACTGGTTAAACAGGCCGAATGCTATATACGAGGATCATCGAGCACTAGAGGACAATAAGTAATGCACATGATAATTCGGCCGTTTTTTCAACCTGCCAGCATCAGTAATTTCAATATTTATTGGGAATCTGCCACTGTCAAACACAAATTACACTGCAGCTACAAACGCAAAATGATAGAACCTACCGTCACAACTAACCCCCCCCACCCCGATTTCAACATCTGACAGGGACAATGGAAGCTAGACGTTATTTCAAAATTCACCCCTCATGAAGTGCATACCAGCACCATCCTAATAAAGAACGCCAACATAAGATCGGGAATCACAAATCACAAAGGAACTTCCTACCCATATTTTTACCTTCACCACAGGTCGAGTCTTCTGTACCCACTTCCCCATTTGACGCGTTTCCCCTGGCGCTACTACCTCGTACAAGGTGAGGTGCAACCCTCCCTGTATATGCAATGTTCTCCTTTCACTTATATTTTTGCTTAAGAGTATTCCAGAAGGGGATCGAAATATACAAATCAATTATTCTTAAGAAAGCCTGAGCTTGCTACTACCTGCAGCTCACAAGACTGCCATCTCCACAAGCCCCTTTGGGGCGGGGCAGATGGCAGACCAGAGGCCTAGCTTCTCGCTGCGAGCCCCGTGAGGGCGGGGACTGTGGTCCCAAATATGAGGGGGTACTTGTACCTCCTCCCATGGGAGACTTAGGTCTCGAGACACTCCCCAGATAGGGAACCAAGGCCGGGTCACCACTATTGGAAAACACCCGGGCCGGGAGAATACCGGCTAATAAAAAAAAATTATTCTTCCAAGTTTCTGTTTCATTGTGGATTATTATTAAACATTAACAAATGTTCATTACACTTTAGTTATCCATACAGATATTAACGAAACTGCGGCTGCCCGAGACTCGATCCCGCGTCAGCTTGTTCCGCCCCGTGGGAAGCCAGACAACGTTCGTGATGCTCTAACCATTACACCACCAGTTGGTGGTGTAATGGTTAGAGCATCGCGAACGTTGTCTGGCATGGTGGGGGAGTGCGAGTATTTGGTGGTGGTGGGGGGTGAGTGTGTGGTGGTGGGGGTGAGTGTGTGGTGGTGGGCGTGAGTGTGGGGTTGTGGGGGTGGTGTGGTGGTGGACGGTGAGTGTGTGGTGATGGGGTTAGAGTTTGGGGTGAGTATGATGTGGTGGGGTTTGTGTGGGGTGGAGGTAGGGGTGTGTTAGTGGAGTTAGTGTGTGGTGGGGGTAGGGGTGTGGTGGTAGAGGGTGAGTGTGTGGTGGTGGAGCGTGTGTGGTGGTGGAGCGTGAGTGTGTGGCAGTGGGGGTGAGTGTGTGGTGGGGGTGAGTATGCGGTGGTGGGGGAGTGTGGTAGTGGTGGTAAGTGTGTGGTGGTGGGGGTGAGTATGTGGTGGTTGAGGGTGAGTGTGTGGTGGGGGAGGGTGGGTGTGTGGTGGGAGAGGGTGAGTGTGTGATTGTGGAGGATGAGTTTATGGTGGTGGTGGGGTGAGTGTGGTGGGGAGTGTACGTGGCACAATATAAGTGCATGGAGGAAGCCGCACATGAGTACCTGGCCGCTATCCACGCACTTACTTATTAAATTTAATATAGCGATCTCTCTCTCTCTCTCTCTCAAACACACACACACACACACACACACACACACACACACACACACACACACACACACACACACACACACACACACACACACACACGCACGCACACACACACACACCACCCCATTCATTCCTTATCAATTGTGGGTCAACTGACTCTGTAATTAGAGACTGCAATGATAAATTTCATTTAGACAATACTATATTAACCCCAAAAGATCAACATGGTTCTCGCAGTAACTGGAGTTTTTCACTTACAGTTACAAGAATTCAGTCAACAGACTTCCAAAAGAATTTTGCTGGAGTAACGGATCGAAGATAAATTTGTAGTTCACTTCATATCGGGCAGTATAGAGAGCTGATTCAGTGACTGACTCTCAGTCATTAGTGAAGGTTGTAAATTGTGAAGTGTCTGAGTAGAGAAACATGACGGGTGGGATCCCTCAGGGTCGATCCTTGGCCAAGTTCTATTTTTAATAATTCTCAATGATCTAGAATTGGAGCTAACCTCCAAAACTGCAGTGTTTGCAGATGACACATTCTGGTTGAAACTCTGCATACTTGACCGAATGTTCAACTATCCAGAGAACTAGACAGATTGCCGAAGATTTTCTGAAAAGTATGGGATGAACTTCAACGTACTTTGGACTTAAAAAAGAATATATACATATATCTAGGATGTGGCCCACCTTTAGTGCAGATTGTGGGGACCCAGAACCTCGAAGAAGTAAATAAACAGATTTTGGGGAAAGTTTTTTTTATTTTTTTCCAGAAGCCATTTAAACATTCAACTTCTCCTACGACCACATTTTTTTTCACTAATAGCTACATTTTATTATGTAATATGATACATAAGGCATAAAAGAGACATTGATGGTACATAGATGGCATATACAATACATTAGGTTTGAAGAATACATTACAAGTGCACAATGCTACGTGCTTGTCAAAAAGTGCATTACGAAAATCTTATACAGCTTCTCGGAGATATCAGAGACAAAGGAAGAAATCCTTAAAATAGCCATAAGCATTAATCTGAAGTACGCTTACCAAAATCTTACTGCAAGCAGCAAAGCCAGCGGGATGCAGGGCTTCATATCAAGAAATTTCAAGCAAAATCCACCTAAACATTATTAACACTTTTCGATATACGTACTGGCCAGTTCTGGCTAATTGGTTATATGATATACGTAGACAAACTTATGATGCTACAGTGAGCATCGTGAAAAGTCGAAGCTTCATTAAGGATGAACTCTTAAAAAGAAAGACTTAATTCACTCATCTTATTTTCGTTCGGACAACAGAGGCTTGAAGGAAACCAAATACAAACCTATAAAAAAATATAACAAGTTGAATATACTCAGACATGAAGATCTGCTGAAGTGTAATGTGAAACTAGTATGAATCTACTTGTGATACTTGTATTAAAGTCTGTGGTACGAGGTTCGACACGAATATGAATAAGAGTGTCTTTTCGAAAAGCGTTACAGACCATTGAAATACTCTTCCCGTGGTAGATGAGGAGGCTAAATCAACTAAATCATTCATGAAGCGGACAGAAGAAAACTTACAAAGCATAAGAGACCATTGAAATACTCTTCCCGTGGTAGATGAGGATTCTAAATCAACTACATCTTTCATGAAGCGGACAGACGAAAACTTAGAAAGCATAAGATTCTTCACGTCAAAGTATTTACCATGTAGTGGCCACCCATATCCTTGGATTTACTCCCAAACTACATAGGATGTCATGATTTTCACGTTCACCCAGTACCATCGTATCTAAATGTATAACTAGTGGCATCTAGAAGTAGAACCACTAGTACACACATCTCTAGAAGTGGTAGTAGGATAACACAAGTAGCTGCGGTAGTTAATATTGTGCAATAAAGGTAGTGTGCATCTCCTGCCTTACATTCACTCTCTCCTCTCCTGTAAATTTCATGATTTCTCCAATATTGAATGTTATATTTTTCTCCTCTTTTCCATGCCAGCAGTGACGGGGGAGGAGTGGGCAGGGAGAAAGCCATTTACTATTCTGTCCTTGCTTCAACAACCTAGTTAATAACAGTCCTAAAACAAGATCGAAGTAGATAGTTCTGCAGCAGATTTCCTCGGCGTACTATCTAATGACTCCTGCCATCTGTCTTTTTTCACGCATTTCTTTCTCCCCTCCTCCTCTCTTTTTCTCTTTCTCTCTATTTCTCTCTTTTTTTTTTACACAGGATTTGACAATGTTGGGTTAAGATCCCTTGCTTTATTAACAAGCTATTTACAGGATAAGGATTCCTAACTTTATTGGCAAGCTAAGAGCTGTTACCTACATCAGCTCATTTGAAAGCATTTTTATTGTTATGAGACATGCAAGTAGGGAATAGGATGAAGTTGGAGCCATTTGTAGGCCAGCATTTTCATTTGATCAACTGACTTTATCTCGTTGACATCATTATATTGTACGAATGTGTTCCATACTCGAGTCATCCTGGGTATATATGATCTCAGATGGAGTGATGTTCTGGAGAAGGGTACAGCCAGAGTGAAGTTGCTGCTTTCTGCCCGTCTTGTGGCATAAAAGCTTGTTTCACGCTGTCCTCGAATTGGATCCAAGTGTGGTACTTTGACAATATTGGTCTTGTACAAAACAGTAAGGCCAACCACGTCCCTCCAGTGTTGAAGGCTCTACTGAAATGACAGATCTATCCAGGATGGGTCCAGGCGAGAGATGAGACGTCTTGCTCTGTTCTCTACTCTGTCAAGCAGTTGCAGATGAGAGGGAAGGGTGGGGGGCAGGCAAACCAAGAAAGTGGAGCATACTCAAGGTGTGAGCGTACTTGTGCCTCGTACAGAATCTTGCAATCCCCCCTCTCTCTCTTTGATAAGTTTCTAAAACAAATTCGTCGTGTTGCTCGTCGAGACTGAGGGTAAATTGATTGAACCTATAATTTTATGGCTTATCAGAGATTACGTAAACACTGACGCTAAATAACTAATGTCGAGGCGAGGAAAAACAGGCTGCAGTGCTAGAGAGGGAGAGGGGGGGAGAGAGAGGGAGAGAGAGAGGGAGAGAGAGAGAGGGAGAGAGAGAGAGGGAGAGAGAGAGAGGGAGAGAGAGGGAGAGAGAGGAAGAGAGAGAGAGGGAGAGAGAGAGAGGGAGAGAGAGAGGGAGAGAGGGGGAGAGAGAGAGAGGGAGAGAGAGAGAGGGAGAGAGATTATTAAACCATTTATCAATCTGCTTTTTTGGAGATTTGTATTGATCTTTCATTTACAGCATCGAGAGGTAATATAATCCCGTGTTGACTGAATGTACAGTGAGAGAAATATTTATTTGCCGTGTGTCTACCTTCCCAGAATTTACATTGCTCCTACTGTCCATGAGTTTGTATTCCACCGCCTCGGGATATGACTAAGACCCGCGTCAGGAAACACTTCTTTCCTGACAAACTTTACCTAACCTAACCTGAGAATAAATCTCATTAGTTTTTAATCAACCTACTTCTCAAAAATATATATAATATTTTCGATTCAGGAGTCTGTGTTTCACTTGTTTCCACGAGCTTGGTGTTACCGATTCACCTTGCGCTTGTACGTCTCATGTAACTCATCTTGCACGTGTCATGTAACTCATCTTGTACGTCTCATGTAACTCATCTTGCACGTGTCATGTAACTCATCTTGTACGTCTCATGTAACTCATCTTGCACGTGTCATATAACTCATCTTGCACGTCTCATGTAACTAATCTTGTACGTCTCATGTAACTCATCTTGCACGTGTCATGTAACTCATCTTGCACGTGTCGTGTAACTCATCTTGCACGTGTCTTGTAACTCATCTTGCAAGTGTCATGTAACTCATCTTGCACGTGTCGTGTAACTCATCTTGCAAGTGTCTTGTAACTCATCTTCCAAGTGTCATGTAACTCATCTTGCACGTGTCGTGTAACTCATCTTGCAAGTGTCTTGTAACTCATCTTGCACGTGTCATGTAACTCATCTTGCAAGTCTCGTGTAACTCATCTTGCACTTCTCATGTAACTCATCTTGCACTTCTCATGTAACTCATCTTGCACGTCTCATGTAACTCATCTTGCACGTCTCGTGTAACTCATCTTGCACGTCTCATGTAACTCATCTTGCACGTGTCATGTAACTCATCTTGCACGTCTCATGTAACTCATCTTGCACGTCTCATGTAACTCATCTTGCACGTCTCGTGTAACTCATCTTGCACGTCTCATGTAACTCATCTTGCACGTCTCGTGTAACTCATCTTGCACGTCTCATGTAACTCATCTTGCACGTCTCATGTAACTCATCTTGCACGTCTCATGTAACTCATCTTGCACGTCTCATGTAACTCATCTTGCACGTCTCATGTAACTCATCTTGCACGTCTCATGTAACTCATCTTGCACGTCTCGTGTAACTCATCTTGCACGTCTCATGTAACTCATCTTGCACGTCTCATGTAACTCATCTTGCACGTCTCGTGTAACTCATCTTGCATGGCAATATTAAAAGTTTCCAACTCCATAAAGGATTGAAAGGGATCTTATCACAATTTAATTAGAGAAAACAGCTTTAGTTCTCCGAGTCTTCTCTTCACATTCCATTTCTTTTCCCACACTATGCTTGCTATTTGGAGGACCAAAATTGGACTCAGAGTATGTTAGGTATGATATACCTAAAATGATATAGCATCTCATTCTCCAGTTAAACAGCGAGTGTAGGGATACCAACCCACTTAGGGACTACCTCTCTGTTGATGCTATTTTGTTATCGTAGGTTAGGTTAACATAACCTAGCTTGCTTAACTTAAATGTAAATTATGAAAATAAATCTTAACCTAAGTAAACATACTGTAGCACTTGTATCGTATATAAACTACTTCCCTCCCTATTCCTCTCCCTTTGATTTACACTTATAAATTTAGAAGTGAGAATTATGTTGTCAGTGTTATATTAAATACTGGAAATTATCAAAAGAATCTCACAAAAAATGCAGTTTTTCCTTCGTGTTATTTTCGTCTTAATAACAATTACACAATAACATATTACAGATAAAAGTAGAAGACTTTATGTGGTGCATTTACATTATTATACAGGGTCATTAAATGATCTTTGACATAACCAAAGAACAAGAAGTTACAAAGTTTCTTGACAAGAGGATATATGCACAGAGAGGTATTTCTCTCATTGACTCATTACATCAATCGAATTCGTATACTATTATTATTATTATTATTATTATTATATTCCCTTTGAGCCCTTAATTAACCTTTATAAATCATGCAGACCCGTGTTATGTACCTACTTCTGGATGTTTCTAATGCGTGTTATTCCTTTGTCTGACCGACTTCTCCATATGCCTAAAACTTTTTTATCATAAATTTTCTGATTTAGCCATCCTATCAATATGCAAACCGTGATGCATGGATTTACGCTCTTACGAGCAGTTTAGGGTAATTTTTTTCTATTATACAAGAAAGTATTTCGTCTACAGATTGTATTACGGTAACTAATTTATTAAGGAATTTTAAATAGCACAAATTTCATGATATTAATAGAGTTTCGGACTTTCATTGTTAACTCAATATTATGTATAGAACTTCCCTGGATGTGGCAGCGTTTCTCAGTCAGCCCGCAGTACTGTATGGGTGTCTGACTCACAGCCTCGTGGAATCCCAAACCTAAGTTGAAATGGTTTTATTTTCTATGGATGTATCGCAGCTTAAAATTCTCAGTTCATTCCTGGCATCAAGATACTGAATGGACTTGCCAACAGCAATGTATCTGCATTCATCTATGTTTTCTTAAGGCACAGAGAGATAAGCTCACAATGACGTGAAAATGAATGATACGAAATTAGTATCATTCCAGTTGAAGAGGCCATGTGGTACGGCGCTCAAATACTAGTTCTGACCGTGACTGGTGAGGTCATGGGGAGAAACCTTGGGACTCATTCTCATCCCTTCAAAATTTGAAATTATCTCGACAAACCAGGAAATAATTACTACAGTCAGAACCATCCTACTAGAAGGGTCAGTTACCCACTCCCCCGCATCTCATCAAGAGCATCTTGGGAGCACCACTGAGTCGTCAGGCAATCGACATTGTCCCCGAGAAAAAGTTCAATGCTGTGAAGAGGATAGTGGCGAGGATAATTGATTTAAATGACCACGATGCCCTGTGTCATTTCTCAAGATGTTTAACTCTGAACATATTAATCTATTTCTTGAAGTGTGCACCCTCCTAGATAGCCCACTGCTGACTAAATATGATACTCCTGAGATCATTCTTCAGAAAGATACTACATCTGTGACTGAAATATCACCAATGGGATCAAGGAACACTTCCATTGTAACTAGGAGGAGTGAACAAGGCAACACAGTTAGCATTACCTATATTTCTATTCTAGTGTATGGCATCCAGTGAACTAGTGAGAGGTATTGGAGGAGGTCACGACCCATGGTTTATCGAAGCAGCAGTGCAATGGATAGCCTTACAGACTCTTCAACCAGCCCATTTCCTCTCAGGGATTACAGTCTCACTGGGACAGACTCCTCCTGGAGAAAATCGCCCAAACGTTGTTCAGCAGTGCCTTAGGAAAGGACAAAGCTCGTCTGCTAGCGGTGAAGGCACCACATCGAGGAGATTACTTTTTGACTGCCCTTAATGCGTCTTTGGGTACTCGCCTTGACCTTCAGGCCATTCAGTTTGATGTAGTTCGTCGCCTAGCAGCTCCCACATTCACCGAACACAGGTGTTTCTGCGGCAGGGCGTCAGCTGATCGATTTGGGTGCTATGGTTTCTTCTGTCGTACGTCAGAAGGAAATTACATCAGATATGAGAAGGTTAATGACATCTTCAAGCAAAGTTTCGACGCAGCCCTTGTCGAGCAGAACGGAAACTTCCCGTAATGAGGTTAGATGACAGCCAGAATCACCTAGATAAAATAACCATCCTACCCTGGAAAGAAAACAAGCAGATTGCGTGGGATTACACCTGAATGTCTACTCTGACATACACACAGTATAATGAAGCTGGAGAGGGGTGAGACTGCCAGTTTCAGAAATGCCCAGAAGATTAACAAATACAGCGGGTTGGCACCATATTTTAACTTATTCCTTTAACATTCGGAGACCCTGGGAGCGTGAGGCAAGTGTTCATCCAGGTTTCTAAGAAAATTTACGGACAAATTCACCATAGAAATATAAAAAAATCCCCAGAGCGTCCAGCTTCCACTTCCATAGGAAAAGTCTGCAGAAATCAGGTCGCAAGGGCCACCACCGGGAAGTTGAATAAAGTATCCCAGATAGAGGCTCTGAGATACGAAGCATGTCGTTCTCTTTCCGATATTTTTTTAAAAGGAATTTGTTTTGAAATAAAATTGAAAACATCGCGTATTGGGGGTGGTTGGGAAAGAAAATAGTTTAACAGTTCCACGAACAAACGTCCTGATTTTTCCTTAAAGAACGTTGATTCTTTTCTCCGAGGTGTGAGTCTCCAATCAGTACTAGAGGCGGTACCTCCCTTGCAAGAATCTACCTTGACTTCCTATCCACTTCTGCAACACTGCAAGCTCATGAAAGTGTGTTGATTGCAACACGAAAGACCTAGAGCTATCATATATATATATATATATATATATATATATATATATATATATATATATATATATTCGGCATACATATATATATATTCGGCACGACATTATATATATATATATATATATATATATATATATATATATATATATATATATATATATATATATATATATATATATATATATATATATATATATGTCGTGCCGAATAGGCAGAACTTGCGATCTTGGCTTAAATAGCAACGCTCATCTTGCCATATAGGACAAGTGAAAATTTGTAAATGCAATAATTTCGCCAAAATCATTCTGAACCTATTGAAAAAAATATGTTTCACTGTGTTTGTTTAGTATTAAATTATTGTAAACAAATCTAAAATATATTTAGTTGGGTTAGGTTAAAATAAATTGTTCTTGTTATAATAAGGTTAGGTAAGTTTTCTAAGATTCTTTTGGAGCAAAATTAAAAATTTTTACATTAACATTAATGAAAAAAATATATCTTTAAACGTATAAGAGAATATTTTCGAAAGGACTTAATTTTAAATGAGTTCTTGCTAATTGACCAGGTTTACATATTCGGCACGACATATATATATATATATATATATATATATATATATATATATATATATTCGGCACGACATATATATATATATATATATATATATATATATATTATATGTTATATATATATATAACGATGGGGTCCACCTCTGGTGTAAATTGTGGGACCAATAGCCTCGGAGAAGTGGATAAAAAGGCTTCAAGGAAAAATATTTGGATATATATATATATATACATATATATATATATATATATATATATATATATATATATATATATATATATATATATATATATATATATATATGTATGTATGTCGTGCCGAATAAGTAAAACTTGCTATTTTGGCTTAAATAGCAACGTTCTTCTTGCCGAATAAGGCAAGCAAAAATTTACATATTTAATAATTTCGCAAAAATCATTCTGAATCTAACGACAAAAATGAATTTCATTGTGTTTATTTGTTATTAAATTATTGTAAACTCATCTAAAATATATTTAGTTCTATTAGGCTAAATTAAATTTCGCTTGTTATAATAAGGTTAGGTAAGTTTCCTATGGTTTTTTGGTACAAAATGGTTAATTTTTATATTAACATAAATGAAAAAAAAATATATCTTTAAACATATAAGAGATTGTTTTAGAAAAGACTTAATTTTAAATGAGTTCTTGATAATTGACCAGTTTTACCTATTCGACACGACACACACACACACATACATACACACACACACACACACACACACACAATTCTAATTTTTAAGCATTTCAGATATCTTTCGTTGTTCAATGCATGCGGCAGGATTTCATGAAATAACTTAACACTAGCCTGGTGTCTCGGGGTATGGGGAATAACCGTCTAGCTTCAGCTAGGTGCCTATACTTATCTGGGAACTGGCTGAATAGCGAAAGTACTGTCAACTTTGACACAGTGTGTGAAGGTTCGAATTCTGCTGTGGAATGAGAGATAATGTTCGCCCGTTTGACAATTGTTAAGCAAATTATATATATATATTATATATATATATATATATATATATATATATATATATATAATATAATTATATAGAGCAGGCGAAATATATACATATATATATATATATGATCTCTGATCTCTGTAGCGCAAGGAATTCGCGAGAGCAGGCGAAATATACACAAACACTGATCTCTGATCTCTGATCTCTGTAGCGAATGCTACACGCCAAGGTATTGTCCAGTGTGGGTAGATTGGTAAAGCACTGCGTACCTTGTCCTAAGGTTCGTAGGTTCGAGTCTCCTTCAGCCAGAGATCAGTGTTTATATATATATATATATATATATATATATATATGCAATAAAATCACAGTAAACAGGTGATATCACAATATGAACAACAATCACTGTGAAAAAATAGTGAAATTCCAAGTGCTTTGATAATGTGAGAAGTCACAAAAGCGGAAGTCTCCATTTTATTATAAAAGAAGCTTGAATAATTTCGAAAAAGGACTGAAGTTCCTAGAAATATATCTGGATGATCTTATCATCCTTAGTGATATACAAGACTAGCATATATAGAAGCCTTGTTGACAAGAACTGCAACAGTACAATTTGACGGTCAAGCTGGCCAAAAAAAGTGAGTTTGGGCAGGTGAAGGTGATTTACCGGGCGATGTATTTGGACATGACAAATTGAAGTGACACCTATTACAGCAAAGGTAGAGGTGATTCACAAAATCGAAGTACCAAGTACGAGGAAAAACCGATGCAATTTTTGGGCATGACAGGATTTGAGCGACTTTGGCCCAAATTTGACACACACACCTTTATTGGTTAATATTGCTGACAAATCTAAAACGCAAGTTCGCAGTACCAGTAACCTTTCGAACGTTTAAAAAAAAAGTTACTCTCCACACGATTGCACGTGTCTTCCATCTTGCAAAGTAAGTTGCCAAGACCAGAGAATAATAGCTTATTATTTAATGTACTGTTAATGTTGCCGTAAATTATTATACCATTACTAAGATTACTATTATATTTAAATGAAGTACTAACAACGGAGTGAATCCTTACGCACAAGGAGTAGTGGAGGCTTTATCCTCCGTCTGTTCATCTTATAACCATCCAAGCTAATGGGAGAATATATAATTACTTCAAGAATTTATTTAGCTGCAGTATTCTGTACTTTAAAACATTGCTATCGGATTAATTCTAATTAAAATCTTATATTCAGTCTCATTAACATTTTAAGGGGTTCTTTCCTGTTACATACTCATAATTAACGTAATTAATAAACCTTAATTAAGCACTTTACTTTCACACGCAAATAAGAGCTTAGTGAATCTATATTACGGCGCAATAGTTCGAAATCCCACTTCCCTTTTTCACGTTCATCTATTCTGTGGTTTATTTCGTGTCCATTTGCCGCCATGTTCGATCCCTAATATCTAAATATTTACATTCACTTTCTTCACACCCAACAAATTTATTACCTGATCATTTCGTTACACTCATCACCTTTCCCATTTCTCTCTAAACTTTTAATTTCCATTTTCTACACACACTTCTAAACTCCTCCTCTAACCTTTTCTAAGTTCTTACAACCTCACAAAATTATTTTGCCATCAGCTAAGAGCAACTGTGACAACTGCCGCTTCGTATCAGAATATATAATAATCCCACACCTCGCCTAAACACCCGAACATTCACTTCTCTTACAGACCCATTTATCAATATATTCAACATAAATGACGACATCACACATTCTTGCGTAATGGCAACTTTTACTAGAAATAGTCTCTTCTCTTCTACATGCCCCAACCTAAGCATCACTCTCCTCTGAGAAACATTTTACTGGTCTTACGTACATTCTTCTGATTCCATTAATTTGCATCATGTAACACTGATACCTCATCCACCCTATTATATGATTTTTTATAAATCCATGTTAAACTCTCATCTTCAAAGCAAATACCTGGTCGTGCCTTTACTAAATCCTTGTCCAACCCCTAAATCTGTGATACACTTTACCTGGTATGCTCAACAAGTTTATTCCCCTATATATCTTACTCTCTAGTTCCATTTTTTTCCTTACACACGGGAACCGTGAATTCTCTCTGCCAGTCCTTGGATACCTTCCCGTTCATGAGTATATTGAGGAAACACAACAACCACTACAAAATTATATCTCCACGTATTTTTAAGAACTTTGTGGTTGTCCCTCTGTCGCATTCGCTTTGCTTTCTTAAATTGTGCCTATTGCCGCCGGCAGTACTCCGACATTCATCTCTCTTACTTACTCCTGCCTGATTTTATTCCTCCACTTTCAAGGTATGATATCACTATCTCCCTTTTATCATCAATATTTAGCAATGCTTCAAAATATTCTGTCTATCGTTCCAGCACCGTCCCCTTCCTATCTAACATATAGTGTGTGTGTGTGTGTGTGTGCAGGTGAGAGAGAGAGAGAGAGAGAGAGAGAGATAGAGAGAGAGATAGATAGATAGATAGAGAGAGATAGAGAGAGAGAGAGAGAGAGATAGAGAGAGAGATAGAGAGAGATAGATAGAGAGAGAGAGAGAGAGAGAGAGAGAGAGAGAGAGAGAGAGAGAGAGAGAGAGAGAGAGAGATAGATAGATAGATAGATAGAGAGAGAGAGAGACTTTTTAAATCTTTAATTATATTTCCCTATTTATTGATTTATGTTTTATACGGTGGAAAGGTGAAGAATATAAGAACAATAAAATTAAACAAAAATAATATAGTATAATGAGAATGCTGAAGAGGCGAATACAGAACAAAAATTCAGAATAGAGATAAAAGAACAGGTTGAGAAATTGGAGACAAGTGTGAAAAAAGGTTTACACAACAGAGGACGAGAAGCAGAAAGAGAAGTATGATGAGAAAGAAGGCTGCATGATCAGAAATAAATAGTAGCAACAGAAGAATGGAGAAAACAAGGGGAAGAAAAATAGAGGTGGAGGAAGCAGATAAAATTAAGCGGCAGGATTAGGAGAGGAATGGGAGTCGGAGGAGAAAGATGAAGCAGAGGAAGAGCAGAACTGGGGAATCTCACTTCATTCAAGCCACATCCGTCTTAATACCTCGAGACACAGGACTTTTCCGCAATAAACGTCGGCAATATGACGTCCCAAGATGATGTATTAAGGAGGTAAAGCAGAATTAAAAATTCTCTCTCTCTTTCTCTCTCTCTCTTTCTCTCTCTCTCTGTTGTATATAAAATTCTCCTGAGATTTAGAGAAGTGGCAAAGGTTAGTGGAGGAATTTGGGAGCGTATGTAAGGAAAAGAAATTAAAAGCGAAAACTAGGTCTGAGTAGTGGTTGTTGAGGTGGTTTGGATATTTAGAGAGGATGGATCAGAATAAAATTATTGGGATGGTGGAGGGACGGAGGGGTAAGGGAGGTCCCAGGAAAGGATGGAAAAGGCTGTGAAGGAGGTTTTGAATACTATGGCTTAGACATCCAGCAGGTTCGTGTGAGAGCGTTAGATAGGAGTGGAAGCATGTTATGTTTCTAATTTGACGCAGTTTTGGAGTGTGTACATTGTTATATTAATGAAGGATTCAGGGAGACCGATTAGCCAGAGGTGGCAAATACAATGCCTCTTCTGTGAAGGAGGGATAGTTATGTTGCAGGATGGAAGGTGATTTGAACTGTGATATCAACATCCTTCTGGCTAGACAATGAGTGAACGAGCGAAGGTGAAAGTGTTTTTTTTTCTCTTCAGGTAACCCTACCTCAGTGGGAGATAGGCGGTGTTTTTATATATATATAAATATATATATATATATATATATATATATATATATATATATATATATATATATATATATATATATATATATATATATATATATATATATATATATATATATATATATATATATATATATATATATAAAATTTATAATTATATATAATTTCCTTCCAATATAGTATATAGTATACGTGGCAAAATAGAAAGAGATTAAATTAATGACGATACATTTCATAAAAATAAGTATTTAGAGTGAACACAATACCATAGATAAATCTTTATCCTGTACTGTCAAAATGTTAGTGTAGCTTACTATTCCTCTCCTGAGCTGGGAGGACCATAGATGATGTTGACAAAGCTTGTTAATGTAATTGACTCTCTTGTACTAACTCTGCTGGATAGTGTCAAGCACAATTGAACATAGGAAACTGGAGTTGGTGAATTAGACTAAATAGCTTACCCTAATGGTAGAAGCGGTTGTAGTTATAATAATTATAATAACAGTAATATTAATAACTATAATAATAATGTTAGTAGTGTTGCAAGGGGCAGTAGTAGTAGTAATAGGAGTAATAGTAATATGGTATCTCATGACCCAGCAGCCATCTCAGAACGATGAGGGACCGAATTTTGATGTCTGGCACGAAAAGCAACGTTGGGCGTGTTTCCCTACACCTGCTGCTCCTGTTCACATAGCAGTAAGTAGGTACCTGGGAGATCGCCATGTGTTGTGGGTCGCATCTTTGAGACGAGGATCAAAGTCCCCATTAGAAATAAGACAGTCAGTCTTTTAAGACAAGCTAACTTTACTGAGGTAATAATGTGAATAAAATAATTTTCCAAGATAAGTTGAAGCAGCACTAGTAATAATAGTATATGTAGTAGTAATAGTAGTAGTACCAGTAATAGTAGTAGTAGCAGCAGTAATAGTAGTAGTAGCAGTAATAGTAGTAGTAGCAGTAACAGTAGTAGCAGTAATAGTAGTAGTAGCAGTAATAGTAGTAGTAGCAGTAATAGTAGTAGTAGCAGTAACAGTAGTAGCAGTAATAGTAGTAGTAGCAGTAATAGTAGTAGTAGCAGTAACAGTAGTAGTAGTAGTAGTAATAGTAGTAGTAGCAGTAATAGTAGTAGTAGCAGTAATAGTAGTAGTAGCAGTAATAGTAGTAGTAGCAGTAATAGTAGTAGTAGCAGTAATAGTAGTAGTAGCAGTAATAGTAGTAGTAGCAGTAATAGTAGTAGTAGCAGTAATAGTAGTAGTAGCAGTAATAGTAGTAGTAGCAGTAATAGTAGTAGTACCAGTAATAGTAGTAGTACCAGTAATAGTAGTAGTAGCAGGAATAGTAGTAGTAGCAGGAATAGTAGTAGTAGCAGGAGTAGTAGTAGTAGCAGGAATAGTAGTAGCAGCAGTAATAGTAATAGTAGCAGTAATAGTAGTAGTAATAACAGTAGTAGATAAGAACATAAAAAAGGAGGAACATTGTAGCAGGGCTACTGACCCATACTTGGCTAGTCCTTGTTCAACTCAAGCTCACTAGGAAAAATATTCGCCCAGGGAATAGGCTTTGATATAACCCTATAAACTCAATTCAAGTCCCTCTCAAATCTAACCCCTCTCACTCATAAGAACAAAAGAAAGGAGGAACACTGCAGCAGGCCTACTGGCCCATACTTGGCAGGCTCTTGTCAAACCCAAACCCACTAAAAAGTTTGAGCTCAGCTGAAACAGTAGGACCATAAAAGGCCTACAGGTGGCACTGATGAACAAAGTATACATGTGCAGAACCCATAAATTTTGCTCTGTGTTGAGCTTTATCTTGTCATTACAAAAACTGTAATTGGAAAAATCAGCGTGTCGAGAAAAATGAATACATAAAAACTTCCAGAAATTTAATATAACAAAGGTTTATTATACTAGAGGCTTATTACGCTAAAAACTTATTACACTGAAGGCTTAGACTGCAAAAGGTTTCCTACAACAAAGACTTATTAAATTAAAGACTTTTTTGTATCAATGGCCTATTATAATGTTCATTAAAAATAAGATTATGACAAAGGTTTATTACAAGGTTTACTATACTAGAGGCTAATAATACTAATGCCAGCCTTATTATACTGAAGGCTTTGTAACAAAGCCTTGTTACATTAAAGGCTTTTCATATTAAATGTTCATTAAAATAAAGACTTATTATTCAAATAAGGCTTTTACTAAAAGATTAGGTTGTTTAATGTATCTGGTCGTCCAGCAAAACATTGGCATACGCCTGTATGTACACGGGAGATGAAGCATGAGCCAGTGAGGTGGCAGCAGAGGAGAGGACTGGGAGAGATCATGGGAGATGAAGGAAGGTGGACAGAAATGTAACTAGCAGGGCTGTGCAGGCTTCCTGCTGGCTAGTACAGCAGTGTGTACCCTGGTTTGTACAATAGGATGTACCATGGCTAGTACAGTAGCGTGTACCGTGGCTAGTACAGTAGCGTGTACTCTGGTTAGTACAGCAGCAGCGTGTATCTTGGCTAGAACAGTAGCGTGTACCGTGGCTAGTGCAGTAGGGCGTACCGTGGCTAGTACCGTGGCTAGTACAGTAGCGTGTACCGTGGCTAGTATAGTAGCGTATACCCTGAGTGGAGTAGAACCATTTACCCAGGCTAGTACAGTACTGTGTACCCTAGCTAGAACAGCAGCATGTACGCTGGCTGATATAGTAGCGTGTATCCTGGCTAGTGCAGTAGGGTATACCCTGGCTAGTACAGTAGGGTGTACCCTGGCTAGTACAGTTGCGCGTAACGTGGCTAGTACAGTAGCGTGTACCATGGCTAGTGCAGTAGCAAGTACCGTGGTTAGTATAGTACCGTGTACTATGGCTAGTACAGTAGCATGTACCCTGGCTGGTAAAGTAGCATGTACCCTGGCTGGTAAAGTAGCATGTACCCTGGCTAGAACACTAGCGTGTACCCTGGCTGGTAAAGTAGCATGTACCCTGGCTGGTAAAGTAGCATGTATCCTTGCTGATAAAGTAGCATGTACCCTGGCTGGTAAAGTAGCATGTACCCTGGCTGGTAAAGTAGCATGTACCCTGGCTGGTAAAGTAGCATATACCCTGGCTGGTAAAGTAGCATGTACCCTGGCTGGTAAAGTAGCATGTACCCTTGTTGATAAAGTAGCATGTACCCTGGCTGGTAAAGTAGCATGTACCCTGGCTGGTAAAGTAGCATGTACCCTGGCTGGTAAAGTAGCATGTACCCTGGCTGGTAAAGTAGCATGTACCCTGGCTGGTAAAGTAGCATGTACCCTGGCTGGTAAAGTAGCATGTACCCTGGCTGGTAAAGTAGCGGGTACCCTGGCTGGTAAAGTAGCATGTACCCTGGCTGGTAAAGTAGCGGGTATCCTGGTTGGTAAAGTAGCGTGTACCCTGGCTAGTGCAGCAGTGTATAACCTGGCTGGTGCAGCTGGGTGTACTCTGCCTAGTACAGAAACATGTACGCTGGCTGTCATAGCAGTGTGTACCCTAGGTAGTACAGTAGAGTGTACTCTGACTAATGAAGCAGCGTGTTCTCTGGCTGGCACAGCAGAGTGTACCCTGGCTAGTACAGAAGCTTTGTAATTCCGCTGAATTTGTGAAACCGGTAACTGGTCGAGTTTCCCTCTGTGGTATTAAATGTACCAAGAGTTTAACCTCATACGTAACCAGCCTTCAAATGTGAAGTGATAACTAGAACCACGGACACAAGATAACCAGAACCTGCCTTGGTCAACAACAGGCATTCCAAAATAAACATCGAATACAATGCATATTTAAATATCAGGATTAAGTCTGTGTTTGATCTATCTGGAACTAATGTTAGATACACCGACATAAAAGACTGAGTCCAGAAATATTCTCTAAGCTCTAACAGCAACCATAACAATCTGAACACAGAAAATTTGTGTAAATAATGCAATAAATTATAGAGCATACCAAAAATATATATCTCTATGGGCTGGTGTGAGTACTGCAGTGTTCCGGATTTCTTTCTTATCTTCTATGTCCATATTGCAATATACAAATGATTTCTGTTTATATCTATAACATTAAAAATACAAATATAAGTAAAATATAGATATATAGAACACATAAAAATGCCGATGTACATACCTTTCACATTTCCTAAAATCTATTGGTATTGTGTGAAAACCAGTGGCACAGTCCTAATTCATTAACCCAAAATAGCAAAGAAACTCAATAAATATCAACATAAACAAATTATTGTACACAATATCACAGGATCTAAAAAAAGGTGTTCCCTTACCTGCTTTTCCATGCGTAATATGTGATTAGTTGTAAAATAACTGATCACAAAAAAACTGTCCAGTGGATTATCACCTGTGAAAATGACTTCGTGTAATGAGCATGGTGAGCTGGACACTATACTTATAAACAAAGAATAGTGGCTTCATAAGAATAATAAAATATTCTTTCATCAAAGAAAGAGGTAGGGTAAGAAAATGGGTTACAAGAGAAAGAGAGAGAGAGAGAGAGAGAGAGAGAGAGCCACCCCTACTCATCTTGAAATGATGTTCTTCAAGCTCTGCATAAACACTAGTACCTCTGTACTAGCATGTTTAATGTACAGATCTCAGTGGCAACATGCAGACCTCATCAACTTCCTAATGGAAAATATTGACTCCCTTCTGCTACAACACAACTGTCAACGTATCATAATTGATGGTGACCTCAACCAACACCTTATACAGAGGGACTTTGATGACCTTCTTGCAGTATTTGACATGAGAAACTTTGTTGATTTCCCTACTCACATGTGATCTAGCAGAAGGTATAGTCACTTGTCAACCCCTCGGCTACGTTGGATCGTCTGACCACAAGGCTGTTTTTACGAGGTAATTGGCCAGCCCTTTGCTCTGAGCTCGCCACCACCGATTGGAATGCTCTTCTCCAAGGGGATGTTGACAACCGAGTAAAAGCCTTCACAGGACACATCCTTAATCTACAACAAGAACACATTCCTCACCGGCAATATGTGACGAAGCCTACAGATCAGCCTTGGTTTGGCTTTCGTTGTAGAGAGACTGCTACTGCTAAGTACAAAGCATGGCGAAGGTATAAGAGACATCCTACCACCTATAACAGGAACTTGCACAGGCAAGCCTGTAGGCATATGGGTGACGTTCAAAAGTGGGCCATTGCTAAATGGGAGGTGGACACTAAAAGAAAGCTAGCATCAGGTAGGATAGGCTCCAAAACCTGGTGGTCCCTGGTCAAGGACAGACAAGGTTATCTGCCTGATGAACTCATTCCACCTCTAAATCGACAGGATGGGACCACCTCTACTAGTAGTCAAGAGAAGGCGGACCTCTTTGCTGAACACTTTGCTACCAGAATGCAAGTTCCTGATCCAGCAAGGGACCCTCCTTGGCTAGCTGCAAAAACTGTGTCAAAACTGTCAGTGGTGACAATAAGGCAGGAGGAGGTGCATTTCCTTGTTAAATCGCTTGACCAAGAAAAGGCTGTGGGCCCAGACAAGTTGAGCCCAAGATTGCTGAGAAGATGTGCAGACCAGCTAGCAGCACCATTAACTCGCATCTTTCAGTACTACCTAGTACAGTGTAAATGGCCCTCTCTGTGGAAAGAGGCAAATGTAGTCCCTGTTCACAAAAAGAAGAGCAGAGCAGAAATCAGCAACTATAGACCAGTGTCGATCCTATCAATCACTGGTAAGATCCTCGAGACAATAATCTAAAGACAAATGACAGAGTTTTTTGACTACCACTGACTACTTTGTGATCGTCAATATGGCTTCAGGAAAGGTTACTCTGCTGCTGATCTGTTGTTAAACCTCTCCACTAAGTGGCACCAGTCACTGGATGAATCCGAAGTCAGCTGTGTGGTAGCACTGGACATTGCTGGTGCTTTCGACCGGTTGTGGCACCAGGGCCTCTTAGCAAAACTTCAAGCACTGGGAATTGCAGGCTCTATGCTATGTCTTCTCAGTGATTACCTTCATGGTAGATCTCCAAGTGTAGTTCTCAATGGAACGGAATAAACAAGACATCCTATTGGGGCAAGTGTTCCAAAAGGAAGCGTGCTTGGACCATTGTTATGAAATATCTACTTCAAGAACCTTCTTCATCTCATCCCAGAATCACATGCATATGCAGACGACTGTACACTGGCATTCACTTATCCAAGAGAAGAAATGCCAGCTGCTCTAAGCTACATCAATCACCAGCTAAGAGCTATATCAGCTTGGGGAAATAGATGGCAAGTAACATTTGCACCTGAGAAAACGCAAATGATGATCGTCTCTAGGTACCATGATGGTAATGCTGGTACAGTAGTAAGGATGAATGGGAGGGTGTTGGCACCTGGAGAAGTTGATATCCTTTGGGTGAAATTTGACTCCAAACTAACCATGAAGAACCATGTTGTAAATCTTGCAAACAAGGCAGCCAGGAAGCTTACAGCACTTCGCCGTATCTCGCATCTGCTTGACAGTAGGGGTTGCAAGATTCTGTACGAGGCACAAGTACGCTCACACCTTGAATATGCTCCACTTTCTTGGTTTGCCTGTCCCCCTCTCATCTGCGACTGCTTGACAGAGTAGAGAACAGAGCAAGACGTCTTATCTCTCGCCTGGACCCATCCTGGATAGATCTGTCATTTCAGCAGAGCCTTCAACACAGGAGGGATGTGGGTGGCCTTACTGTTATGTACAAGGCCAATATTGTCAAAGTACCACACTTGGATCCACTTCGAGGACAGCGTGAAACAAGCTTTTATGCCACAAGACGGGCAGAAAGCAGCAACTTCACTCTGGCTGTACCCTTCTCCAGAACATCACTCCATCTGAGATCATATATACCCAGGATGACTCGAGTATGGAACACATTCGTACAGCATAATGATGTCAACGAGATAAAGTCAGTTGATCAAATGAAAATGCTGGCCCACAGATGGCTCCAACTTCATCCTGTTCCCTACTTATATGTCTCATAACAATAAAAATGCTTTCAAATGAGCTTATGTAGGTAACAGCTCTTAGCTTGCCAATAAAGTTAGGAATCCTTAACCTGTAAATAGCTTGTCAATAAAGCTAGGGATCCTTAACCTTGTCAAACCCGGTTAAAGAGAGAGAGAGAGAGAGAGAGAGAGAGAGAGAGAGTAGAGCAGAGAGCGCTATTACCACTGGAAAAGAATATATTCTAAACTAAACGGTTGGAATGGGACGATACAGACTGGTGTACCTCTGTTCCTGTAGCTACAATGTAAACGGGTGTACCTCTGCTCCTGTATCTACAATTAAGACTGGTGTAGCTCTGCTGTTGTAGCTATAATGATGACGAGTGTAGTTCTGTTTCTGTAGCTGCAATGTAGACGGGTGTACCTCTGCTCCTGTAGCTACAATGTGGACGGGTGTCGTTCTGCTCTAGGAGCTAAAACAGCTACAATGAAGACGGCTGTAGCTTTACTCCTGTAGCTATAAACAATGTAGAGGAAACACTACAAGCACTGCTCTGCCCCTCTATAAAAACTATTAATTTATGAACGAAAATATTTAATGAATTTGTTATAGAATGGTGAAGAACGTTGGAGAATTGTTTCTGATCATTTCTTGACAATGTTTTCATGTTGATGTGAAGGGCACAGCTTCTCAATTCTAGCTACAAACACTGAAACATGATGAGAATTACTTATATTTTCTCTTTAAACACTGAAGACGGCATATTACAAGAATGGGATGCTCCTGCATCTATATAAACAGGTCTGCTGTTGTATCTTTAAGAATATGTCTGCTGTTTTACCTAGAAGAATAGGGATGCTTCTGGATCTGAACATGTCTGCTCATGTAGCATTAAGAACAGGGCTGCTCCTGTACCTATGAGAACAGGCTGGTCCTGTATCTATAAGAGCATGGCTGCTCCTGTATCTATAGGAACAGGGCTGCTCCTGTATCTATAAGAACAGGTCTGTTCCTGTATTTACAAGCACTTAAGACCGTGCACTGCGAGTATAGTTATGCTGTGTTGTCAGATACTGAACACGAGGCACCGCAAGCCATAGTTAGAAACATTGACCATGGAACACCACCTGTAGAGCTGTGCTGTTGTACTTAGAAACACTGAAGACGAGACACCAAGAATATAGCTCTGCCTGGTTGCTGCAAACTCCTAAGACGACATCATGTGTATACCTCTGCTCCTGTTAACTATAAACACCGAAGATATGACAAGTGTTCATTGACATGTGTTTTTAAAAACCGTTAACTATATAACTATGTATGCGTATAGCTCTACTCTAGCAGCTACAAACTCTGAAGCTGGGACACCATACGCATAGCTCTGTTCATGTTAATACAAACATGTAATTCCATAAGTCTCTTACAATATTCAGGAAAAAAAGAGGATAACAGAGAGTAACATCACTTGCAGAGTTGCAATACAGGCATTAATTTTTATGATAATTCAAAGCACTTGAGATTCACTGCAAAACTACAATCAATTAAAGGTCTATAACATTATTCTTGAGCGACTAATCTAAAGGATATTTTAGGTGCAGAGTTTATAAAGCGCTAAACCTATAAGGGTCATACAGCTGTGGATAAGAGATGACTCTAGATTCACTTTATTTCTTCTAAAAATGCTTCCTCATCAATAAAGTGGAAATTTATTTGTGTTTTATTTATTAACAGGAAACATGCATAAAGCCAGACTAGTAAATGAGCTTTGAAACTATTAAACAAAATATATGAAATCAATGCAGAAACTCTTAGGCTAATACCGTACATGTATATTTTACACCAAATTAAAAACGATGGAGGTACTAACCAGCTGCAATCATCGACCATTCATCTCTATTATCCCTGCCTAGCTCTTGGTAAATGTCTCGCACCGAGTTAAAAAGTCACGTATAATCCAGATTAGTAAGCTAAGAGCTCTCATCCTAAGCTTGCACCACTCTCTCGAATAGCTTGCCTTCCATCCTATTTCTAGCATCATGTCATGGATGAAAGACCGTATAAGAAAACTCAACTCCAGTCTCTACCTGCCCTGGCTTTACCCGTCATTGTTTGCATAGATTTACACCAGTCCCAGCTCATGACCAGAAAGAAGACAGCTTCAAACAACATAAAAGACATCTAAATATTTGCTCCTGTTGTAGCTCTCTAGGAGACATCTCTTCATTAGTGATCATTCATTCCTCTGTTGCTTCGTATTTGCAGCATAAGAATATAAATATAAAAGTAGGACATGTGCAGCGATTAGGTATCTTTATTTCCGGAAAGTTTTGCCTACACAGTAGGCTTCTTTAGAGGCAATTAAATATGGCCACAGCTTAAGCAGTGGAGAGGTAAAGAGGGTGTGGTCAGCCCATCATTCTTAGTTGTTTTGAGGTGATCAATCTTTCAGACTTGTATAATTGCTCAGATTCATCATCTTAAACAATGTGAAGAAGAAGCATGGGAATGGAGACTTACATACTGTCAGAGGAGAGTGGAAATTGAAGATGACGTCACAGAAGGCGGAACCGACTAGTAAAATTAGGAACACGTGAAATGAGAAATATTGCAGTAATCCTACTGGCCCATGTCCTCAAATCCAACACTTGTCACATACAACAAGAGAATAAGCAATGAAGTTGTAGATGTCTTTTGTAAGAAGATACCATGGTGTTGCTGTGTCAGATAACTGAGCAACAAGTAGGTATTTATATTTTTGAATAAACAAATGAATTACACTCCTGGAGATATTATTGGGAGACGAAGAAGACGAAGAGGAAAAGTGGTTTGATATAAAAAGTACATTAGTCTTATTGCAAGATAATTAGTCTCTAGTCTAAATCAGACGCATGTAACCAGAGGTTTTAATACTGAAAAGTGAGGTGTAGCAGCATCATGGAATCTTGATTCTGAGGACATGTACATAGCCTTCACGACTACGACAACTAACCCATCTCTTTGGGTAGGACCTACTTCCACTGGGGAATCCCGCCTACCAGTGACTATGCCCTCGTCTGCTACCCGTCCCATTTCCACCGGACGTTACTATATAAGCGTCAGGCGCCTTGCTTCTGCTTCAGAATCTCCACGACTATGGTGCTCTTCGCACCTACTGCTAGGTTGAGGGACTGATTACCTCATCTTCTGTACATAGTTCTCCTGTCTTCAAGTTATGTCCTGGAATTTGTATTGATAAAGCCACTGGATGGCGAAACGTCTACAATAAAGATACCCAGATGTTGCACATGTGTCTCAATTTCAGCTTGGAGGTGAGGTCAAAGGGTGAGTAAGTCATCCTTATAAAAGAACTGTCTTTAGCAACTCTCTAACTCTCTTGCTAACAACTGCTTTGCGTGGTTGATTTCCAATAGTGGACATAGCTCACCTGTGACCTCATCTTCAAGCTGCTACACCTCAGTAGCTAGTTCATAAGCCATGGACGATAGGACACAAGCACACTTAAGAAATCTTTCTTGGAAAAGTTTCGGCCCTTGGATCTTGGTCACTCCAAATGAAAACTCAAGGACCGGAAATTTACCAAATAAAGGAAGGGGGGGGGTGCATCCACATTATCGGTATCTTTATACTTTCTACTTACGCATCAAATTACCTCTACACTTCTTCGTCTTCAGCGAAGCTGACGTAAGTTGGGCCTGACTAGCTTGTGCTATTAGGTCTGATGCCGTGCTCCTTAAGTGGAAGTGACCTGACTAGATGGGTCATTGGTCTAAGCAGGGGGGTGACATGGACCTGCTTCGCATGGGTCAGTAGACCTTGCGCAGTGTTCCTTCTTTCTCATGTTCTTATAATTCATCTCTTTACTTGGCTCATCAGTCTTGCTGTACAGGCGGAACGTTTCGCCAGTAAAGAGTCCTAGTGTTGCACATGTGTCTTAGTAATCAACTTCTCTATATTGTATGTAATTCATAATATGACAGCCATGTCTTACAAATAGATGTCTAAAATGATGTGTATCCTATGAATTATTCAAATAAATTTAACGCTTAAAATATTTTTGGGGAATTAGTGCATTATAATTATTATTATTATTATTACCAGAAGTAATTTTAAAGGGGAAAAGGTTTATTATATGATATGAATGAAACGTCGTATAATAAGGCTTCCCTGCTGAAAATTTCTTTGAAACTGCCACTTCTCTGCTGACGCCATTATGTACCCAAATAAATTCTATTTATTTTAATGAAAGCTGTAGCTCACAGATGTCAATAACTGAGAGAGAGAGAGAGAGAGAGAGAGAGAGAGAGAGAGAGAGAGAGAGAGAGAGAGAGAGAGAGAGAGAGAAACAACCTTTTATGCCACAAGACGGGCAGAAAGCAGCAACTTCACTCTGGCTGTACCCTTCTCCAGGACCTCACTCCATCTGAGATCATATATACCCAGGATGACTCGAGTATGGAACACATTCGTACAGCATAATGATGTCAACGAGATAAAGTCAGTTGATCAAATGAAAATGCTGGCCCACAGATGGCTCCAACTTCATCCTGTTCCCTACTTGTATGTCTCATAACAATAAAAATGCTTTCAAATGAGCTGATGTAGGTAACAGCTCTTAGCTTGCCAATAAAGTTAGGAATCCTTAACCTGTAAATAGCTTGTCAATAAAGCTAGGGATCCTCAACCTTGCCAAACCCTGTGTAAAAAGAGAGAGAGAGAGAGAGAGAGAGAGAGAGAGAGAGAGAGAGAGAGAGAGGCGGTACTCTTCCACCTTTCCCCCCATGTTCAAGTCTTTTTCTGTCTACGGCAGATAAGATTTAAAAAAATCAAGGTGGAAATTACACCGGGAGAGGTTTTAAATATAAGGCTTTGACATCCACACCAGTGCAGTAAGATGTGAAAACTGCTGCCGTTTTTTTTTCAGATATCATTTTGCGTTTCAGAATACGTTATCTGGTTGTCTGTGTCTGACTACCTGCCTTTCTGGATGTGTCTATGTGCATGCCTGCCTGGCTGTTCGCCTGACTGATGCCTGCCTACCTTCCAAATGCTTGCCTAATGCATACCTTCCTGATGCCTGCCTACCTGATTCCTGCCTATCTGGCTGTCAGCCTGATGCTTGCCTCTTTGTCTGCCTGTTTTCCTGTGAAAAAGAGGAAAGGGATGATATAGAGGAAAATGGTGGGAGAGAGGGCAGAGGCTGATGAAGGGGAAGGGATGAGATAGAATGAAGGGGTGGAATGTAAAAGAGGGTGGAAGAGAGGGAATAGGAGAATCACGTGAAGCACTACACAGGAAACCATAGAAATATATGTAACACCCACACACACACACACACAGACACACACACACACACACACACACACACACACACACACACACACACACACACACACACACACACAATTTAGTAAGTATGAAAGTAACCCAGGTTGATATTTTATGTTTGTAATTAACAGGATGATAATTTCAACCTGAAAACTCTACTAGGTAAATGTTAAAATCTTTAGTGGTTTCCAGTCCACTTACTGAAGAATATAGAGATACACAGTAGAATAACCTGTGACATGTTGATAAATTAGATACATGTGGAACATTTGGGTATCTTTAATGAGGAAAAGTTTTGCCACACACTGGCTTCATCAGTCCATACAAAGGAGAATGGTGAAGAACAGGAGGAGTTTGAGGTAATCGGTCCCTCAACCTTGAGTCGATGTAATCAGTCCATCAATCTTGAAAAGAACACAGCATATGTGCGAAGAAATGTCTAATATACTATAGGCAGGAGAGGTGCAGCAGTCGTAAGTGGTATCACAAATGTTGCACATGTGTCTATTTATCAACTTGTCGGTTCTCTGAACCATTCCATTACTATGTAACATGTCAAGATATCTTTTTAATGAAAATAAGGTACCAGACATATTAATCAAATTTCGTAAATTTGTTTGTAACACATAAGTGAACTGTAGTTATAAATCCAGATGTACTCCTGTTAACCCTCTGGGGCCAAGTTCTTAGGCTTTTGTTATCCATATGCTCTTGCGCTGCCCTCCACAGGATGGATATTGGGTGCAAAATAAACTAGCCACTTCAATGGCAAAATCCAAAATCCAGTGGCCCTGTGGAACGTTATATTTTACTTCGATATTTCAAGGAACAAGCCCCATGATACTCCGCTTGTAACTATAGTCTGTTGCTTCCAAAAGTATATTGTGACAGCTGCCACCAACATGACTGAACACTATCATGAGGTTCAATGTACTTGATCTGTTGTTTTTCAGGAAGCGACAACAGCTGCTCTCACTCAGGTTTTTACGGTAATAAACAAATTGGTCACGGTCAGGTATGTACAGATATTTTAAGATGAAATCAATGAAATAACACCAAACAACAGTGAAACTTTAGAGCAAGAAGTGTAATGGTAATTTTGGTAATTCAGAAAATTTTGAGTCATTATTTTTAATCTGGAGCTCTATATCCGTATATATATGCGCCTGTGGAGTGGGGGTTAAAAGGAGGGCATTTAGGCTTAATTCAAGTAAATAGAGCACAGATCCAATTCCCTAGATCAAGAGCTCCTCACCAGCATCAAGGAAAGAACATTTTCAAGAGTTGTGGAAAACTGGCGCAAACTGTCTTGAGAAATTATGAGCCTTAAAGAATTCAGTCTTTTTAAAACCGGTTGGACAAGCACTTTCAAATTATTAGATTTAATTTGAAATACTACATCATGTGACGAGACGCAGTGATGTGTCATAAAGTGATCCCTGGGAAAACTGACTTAATTTTAATACTTGAGGATGCTGTGAAAATGGGTTCCCCCATGACATGGAGTTTTCCCTAATGGTAACATTAATGACAGTGTTAGATCGAAAGCTCTACCAGAAAATATATAGGAATAAAGTCTCCCAATAAACGTTTGTTCTGAACCGTATGTAATTTATTCACCGTAGAGGAAAATAAAGGCAGCTTCATTATCTCTGAAGTATTAGCAAAAATTCTTCTCAAAACAGTAAGTCCTGCCATCATATAGTCTCTGCTACACAAGAACACAACAGAGAAGGAACACTGAATCAGACCTTCTCAGATCCAACCACCATCAGAAATATTTGTCTAACCTATTTTTATGTTACCCAAGTAAAAGCTTTTGTAACCTTTTACTCATGTGCAAGTTGAGTGTTCTACCATATTGTATTACTACTACTTCTACTACTTATACTACTACTTATTCTACTACTACTGCTACTACCACTAGTTTTATACCTCACTCCAAGCCTATATTTACCCTCTGTGTCCATATATAGTTTGTAACGGCTTGATGAAGCTCCTGGAGAGCGAAACGTTGCTACAATAAAATGTTACATTAGCTGCACTTGTGTCCTTTTACTTTACATATTGTCGGTAATTCTACCAACATTAATACGATGTTGCAAGGGTATCAACAGGATGGATGAGAGTTTACTCAGAGTAAGGTATCGTGGTGAAGCTAGCTAGTTCCACTGAGTAGATCTGAGAGAAACCAGCTGGAGTCACCACATTAACTTACTCTGAGAAAACTTCCTCTTATTCCTCCTGTTGCTGCTTTTGCAACATTGCATAGCTCCCGATGACGTACGGAGACGTGTGAAAGATCTTGAGCTGAAGATTTCCTTGCATTGTTAATATCGCCGGATGAGCAGAATTTTTTTTTTCATGTAATATATGAAAATCATTCTAAACATAACGAAAAAAATATATATACCTGATTGTGAATAACTTTCAATAAATTTAGACTGATCTATATGTTTAAAAGAATTTAACTAAAAACATCTTTACGTAATTAATGTAGTTTGAATACCTTGTGGAAATATGCTTGTCGAGGATTTGCAATTGCAAGATCGCGTGTATAGTCCAGGAAACTCATTACTAAAAGTATCTGGACACATTTTAAACCGGGTCGTCAGCCATCAGTCTGTGTTTAATGGATGTATTATTTTTGTTTTAGCAACGCACAAGTTTTCAGTCGAAACTTCCATTTGTTTAATCGTATCTTACCGAGAAAAAAAATTGTAGAAAAATATTTTCCAGTTGTAAGCCAGTAGAGGACTGAGAGATACGATGTGAGTTAGGATGGTCGTGACTGTTTTGTGGTAGCAATTGTTACTTTTAGCAGAGCTATTACGGGTAGCAAAGCTATTTCTCCTAGCAGAGCTATTACTCCTAACGGAGTTATTACTGCTAGCACAGCTATTACTCCTAGCAGAACTATTACTGCTAGCACAGCTATTACTTCTAGCAGAGCTATTACTCCTAGCAAAGCTATTACTACTAGCACAGCTATTACTCCTAGCAGAACTATTACTGCAAATATGCTTTCACATAGAGTATTTACTCTTATTTTTCTGCTCATTATACATTCATTACGGTTACTGTGTTGAACACCCATTCCGCTCTTCTCTTTATTTAAAATTATCGTTCACTACTGCCCCTCTCTCTTTATTTGATGTTTCCCATCGCTACTGCCGTTCTTCTCTTTCAGTCGTTGTCAGTCACTGTTGCCCCTCTCATTAATCAGTGTTGTTGGCTGTTTTACTGAATTACCAAGGAGACGTAGAAGAACAGGACCTATGAGAGGGAAGGTTCAGCCGGTACATTGGTCCGGAGTCCGGCTGTGAATCTCTGAAGGGGCCCCATGTCCATAGACGTTTTATTTTGATTTCCTCGTCGGATTTTTGCTTTTTGGTAATTCCAACTATTCTTAGTTTATTTAGAAAACTAATTTTGTAAAATTCACTTAGACCGGAGCCCCTCAGTCTGCCCCCAGGGGCCCCAAAGCAGTCTGGTTCCGCCTTGCAAAATTTCTCATGTAGGCACTGTAGAAGGAGACTTCAGGTATAGCGCAATGTTGTCTAGATCTATAAGAGATAAGTTGTAGCAATTAAGCTTTTCAGATGTTTGTATAAGATTTGCTTGGCTGGTTGGTGGTGTCAATGGAGTGGTTAGTAGCGGAAATTTTTATTGAAGAGTCGTGGAGGTAGTGGAGGAGACTAGTTCGTACAGAATAATATCAACGAAATAAATTTAGTTGATGAAATGAAATTGCTGGCCCACAAATGGCTCCAACTTCAATCCTGTTCCATATTTGCATATTTCATAACAATAAAAAGGCTTTTAAATGAACTGATGTAGGTAACAACCCTTAGCTTGTAAATAAAATAAAGAATCCTAAACCTAACCTTGTAAAACTCTGTATAAGAAATAAATAGTATCGGTGCAGGTTTATGTTATGGTAGTTGTAGTGAATATCGGAAACGGCAGTAATAATGAATAAATAGCACAAATAAAATAGATTGAATGACAACATACAGTGGGAATTTAGTACACATAAATAGAGGGAGAGTGTCTGACAGGAGTATCAAATTAGAACCTCTGTGTCTTAACCATCTACAACTGGTCGATATTCCCATACCAGAGACTGTTACAACTCAAATGTGGTCTGAAAAAAACAGAATTAGTGTACACAATTTATGTGGTATCCATATATCGACTTGTGTCACTATTAGAACCTTGTGACTCTCCATTTGTGCCATAAATTTAACTTAAATATTGAAAGTTCCAGCGGGTCCTTTGCAGAACTACACTGCTCTGTTATTCGTTATTCGGTGATATTATGTGCATGATTGGTTATGGTAATCCAGGTTCGCACTATGCAATGGAACCCATATTGTGCAATATATAATGAAAGATAGAGTTGCACTGCAGCAGGTCTACTGGTCTTATTCCCAGTCATTCCCAAATCATAAATCTGTTTAATCCTTGTTTTTTTTTTTTTAGCTTTCCAAAAAAATTTGTTCCACTCATCTACAACCCTATTGCTAGAAGCGAAGAGTCAAGTGGGTATATGAACATGTAAAACTAAATAAGCCTTCATTTTAGTAGAAGTTTCGTCAAGAAGTGAGTTTTATCAAGTCTTGTATGACAACGCCCAGTTCTTTGCTAAACATAAAATAAATGCAATTTCTGCATTACGTGTTTTCATAGCAGATCGGTTGCCAACCAAACTTCTGATATATACATACAGTCAGAATCCTGTCAAGGCGTTTATCATTCTGATTAAGGAAGAACTCTATATATTCCACTTATCAGAAATACAAGGAGAATGGGGAGATGGAGATGAAGGAAGCGCATGGAGCTAGAGAATAAAACATGGGAGAGAGACAGAGACAGACAGACAGACAGACAGTAGCCATTTTTTTAATCAGGAGATTTTATGTTTAAAACGGCTGTCAATATTATAATTAATTTAGGGATTTACGAGCCTCACAGAAAGTTACTTGTAAATGTAAACATTATCGTAACTTACCATAAATTAATTTCTGATGCCGACCTTTATTAACGTAGCATTGTACCTGAATATTTACTGGAAGTGAAGACCGTGGAAGCAACCAATGAGACTCTCACGAGTGAAAGAACTAATTCTTGAGGCTATTGGTTCTATCACTCTTTCTCTCTCTGTCACTTTCATTTTCTTGCTCCTTCACTACTTCCCTCCCTTATTGCCCGTTACCCCTTCCTCTGTATACCTCCCTCCCTTCCCTCCTTCATCAATCGGCTAACAATGGTATATAAATTCACGAGTCTGGTTCCAACACAGGAGACATAAATTAGTGTTTCTTGTCGAGTTGTTAAAATTATGATTACTGACGAGTTTGTAGGGTACACCAAAAATATACCAGGACTCCTGAAGGCCGAGCACCACAAGCATAATTCTGCTGCGGCAGATGCAAACACTGATATATAACTCTGTTACCGCAGCTGTAAATGCTATAGACTGGACACAACGATGACAGGGTAACACGAGCATAGCTTTGCTTTCACTGCTGTCAACACTGACGACGAGATGCTATGACTATAAATCAGTTCTTATAGCTACAAAAAAATGAAGACGAGCCACCAGCGTAATTATGCGTGTGCATGCTTCAAGCATTGAAAACGAGACTCCACGAACGTACCTCTGCTCCTTCAGGCGCTGAAAACGAGACACCACCACCACAGCTCTGCTCCAGTGGCAACACACACACTATGAATGACCAATGCAAGCATAGTTCTGCTCTAGTAGCGACACACCCACTGCATAAGGGACTCCACTAACATTAACTCGACTTTATATATATATATATATATATATATATATATATATATATATATATATATATATATATATATATATATATATATATATATATATATATATATATATATATATGTCGTGCCGAATAGGCAGAACTTGCGATCTTGGCTTAAATAGCAACGCTCATCTTGTAATATAGGACAAGTGAAAATTTGTGTATGCAATAATTTCGCCAAAATCATTCTGAACCTAACGAAAAAAAATATATTTCACTGTGTTTGTTTCGTATTAAATTATTGTAAACAAATCTAAAATATATTTAGTTGGGTTAGGCTAAAATAAATTGTTCTTGTTATAATAAGGTTAGGTAAGTTTTCTAAGTTCCTTTTGGTGCAAAATTATAATTTTTTACATCAACATTAATGAAAAAAATATATCTTTAAACGTATAAGAGAAAATTTTAGAAAGGACTTAATTTTAAATGAGTTCTTGCTAATTGACCAGTTTTACATATTCGGCACGACATATATATATATATATATATATATATATATATATATATATATATATATATATATATATATATATATATATATATATATATATATATATATATATATATATATATATATATATATATATATATATATATATATATATATATACTCCGTAGTGGAAGGGGGTGGAGCTGCCAGCCACAGGGAGACCCAGAAGATCCGCAAATATGAAGACCTTCCCCCTTGCTATAACTTCATCCCAATAGGGTCAGAGACCCTTGGAGCATGGGGCAAGTGTGCTCTAAAGTTCCTAATAGAGCTGGGTGAAAAGATCATCATAGAAACCAAGGACCACAGGGCGACCAGCTTACTCTTTCAGAGACTCAGTGTTGCGATCCAGAGAGGAAATACCTTCAGCATTCTGGGCACGCGACCCACCGCCGGGGAGCTGGACGAAGTACTCGAGATGTAGCTCTGAGTTATTTATGTTGTTTTACTTTCTATCGTATTTTTGTGAATGTTTTGTCAATGTATTTTCTTTATATATATATGTATATGTATATATATATATATATATATATATATATATATATATATATATATATATATATATATATATATATATATATATATATATATATATATAAAGACTAAAGATATGACACACTATTATTGCTACAATTATTACTACTGCATTACTACCATTACTACTTCTACTACCACTGTTACTAATATTATTACTACTCTTAATAATACTTCTACTGCTATTACTACTGCTATTACTACTGAAGATCCAGACCGTGGGAAAACCTGGGTAGCCACAACCTTCATTAACACTGCCCCTGAAGCATCATACGCTGAAGATTCGTACCACCAACATAGCTCACTACCTGTAACTATAAAAAGTTAATTACAAAATGTACCTTCTAAATAATACAGTAAGGGATAACCGCGTACAAACTCATGTATATAATGTAACTTCTAGGGTGCTGAAGATGGTCTATCCTCGCTCACGCATTGTAACAAGACCCTGTACTAGAGTATAATAACGCAATGTAATCCTTCAGAGGATATGTATATCACTGGATACCCACATACATTTTTTTTAACAAGTCGGCCGTCTCTCACCGAGGCAGGGTGACCCAAAAAGAAAGAAGATACATATACAATATAATCTTTAGTGGTTCGGGGAGTTCGTCACGGGAAGCCGCATAGATACATCCAGGTAAGGCATCACTATTAAAAAGTCAGCTCATGTTAAAAATCACTCGTAATCTCTCTTATCTAACATGCTCGTGCATGTCTGCTGTATGTCCAAGTTCCTTCCGCTCAACAAATTCTCACTCTGTTTCCAACTCTTTCCTGTACCTCCTCTACATTTGCTATGAACCACCTAAAATTTGTGCAGTTTTATAATTTGTCAGATTTGAATAAAGCATATAGGCCACCTACTTTCCATTTTCATTATTATATGATCAACACAATACATTGATATCATCATTTATATCAATATAGTCATTGATATTAATATCACTGGTATTAACACTGTCACCAGCCGCAAAGTACGGATACCATGCATCATATCCGTGCAAAAGCGTTGGTACAACTGTATTCGGGCACAATCCACCACCGTTCTGGTACATCGTACCAACTGACAAACTTCTCATCTGATACGTGATACAGACTCCTCATCTGATACGTGATTTATTTCAGTCATCACATAGTCATCAGGCATCACGAATGCTTTTATGTGTATAAGTACAGTGACTTCATTAATGCTCATTCTTTCTATTCTCACTTGCAGTATATAATTCTCTATTTTCTACTTATCCTCATCAGCTCACATTATACTATTTTTATCTAAACTGTTTCATAAACTGTTTAATAAGCATTTCATGGTGGTGATGATTTGATGTAATGAATTAAAGCTATTCCCCAAGAATGTAATAATAATAATAATAATAATAATAATAATAATAATAATAATAATAATAATAATAATAATAATAATAATAATAATAATAATAATAATAATAATAATAATAATGATAATTTTCCAAACCGTAACCTACAAAAGTATTTAACTATCACCTTTACACTTCCCTGGCCCCTTCCTCTCATACAGGCTTATTCCCCTATAATCTGTTCACTCTCCTGTTTCGTTTCGGTCACATTGAATTTCTTATAATCTCCACACTCTCCCATTCCCTCCCAGTGATTCAGATTATCTCCTTATAAGCTTCACACACTGCTGTCCCGGTCCCTTATCAGTTATATGGAGCACACATTATCTTAGAGCGCGGCTATCTTCCCTTCTTCCAAACATATATTTTCACCAATCAAGCATTTTATCCCCAGCTGCTCTCAGCGTCGCAATCTTAGTTCTAGTAATCCGTCTGCACAGCTTTTCCCTCTTTCTGTTCACCTCTTAATACCGTACTGTGACTATAAACTAAAATTTTATCTTGCAGGACCTGCAACAGGAAAAATGTAGATGAGACGTCCCGGATTCTTACGAGAATGCAGGAACACCATTGTGAATGAAGAATGCATAACATGAGCAATGCCTGCATTATACACAGTGACAAAACCGAACACTTGATGTTCCGGAAAGACTCACAATTTGATAAATGCGACATTTGGTTATCTTTATTCTGGAAACGTTTCGCCACAAAGGGGATTCTTCAGTCCAATGCAGAAAAAGGTGGAAGATGAGGAGGAGGTTGAGGTAATGAGTCCCTTCAGGTGTGAATCGATGTGTTCAGTCCATCAATCTTGACGAAAGTGCAGCATATTCGCGGAGATGTAGCTTATATACTGATGGCAGATGAAGTGGAGCAGTGGTAGGCGGAGTCACCAGCGAACAAAGCCACTAGTGCAGAAATCCCTCCATCAAGATCCCAAGACGTTCCTGTGTCTGACAGGATGTTGGGATGTTGGTATCTTGATGCAGAGATTTCTTCAAAACTTGTCTAATCTACAGACACGACCTACTTCCACTAGTGGCTCTGTTCGCTTGTGACTCCACTTATCACCGCCCCTCCTCATCTGTCGTCAGTATATAAGTTCCATCTCAGCGAATATGCTGCTCTTTTGTCAAGATTGATGGACTAAACACAACGACTCCAGGCTGAGGGACTGATTACCTCAAACTTCTCCTCTTCCACCTTTTTCTGCAGTGGACTGAGAAAACCACTGTGTGGTGAAAATTTTCCAGAATAAAGATACCCAAATGTTGCATAAGTATCTCATTTATCAACTTATCGGTTTTGCAAACTATTTATTCACACGCTCAGCTTAAGACAAACGGAGAACCTACTATTAAAATAATTAGATATAGACTGAAATTACCACACATAGACAAACTAAGTTGGCGCTTAAAAGACAAAACACGACGAAAAATGCCTAGAAATTATCCTGATCTGCACACAAAATCCTTTCACAGAGCAGATCCTGTATCCTTCACCTTGGCTACTGTAAGCCCATAGCTCTTCTGCTTCTGTGACACAAGTAGAAACAGTCTACAAATACCCCATGCATACCCAAGATATAATAGTGTTCAATATACCTGTAGTCCTCCCTGGGATAACCAGTAGTATCCTGTAGTGCTCCCTGTCAAATTCAACCATTTTATATGTACGACTCCCTCTCCCTGGGGTTCAAACCCCACCCGTTCCGTGGATTTATGTATATAGAAACTCGTATACGTAGATAGATAAGTAGATATTCAGATAAACAGACAGATAGAAGCTAAGCAGAAATACACACACAATTAGGTAAGCAGACAGAAAAAAAAATCCGTAATAATGTGGTAGAATTACTGACAATATTTTAGGTAAAAGGACACAAGTACAACTAATGCGACATTTTACTGTGGCAACGTTTCGCTCTTCAGTAGCTTGACATAGCTCCTGGAGAGTGAAACGTAGCATTAGTTGTACTTGTGTCCTTTTACCTAACAAAAAATAATCCATCGTCAGCTTTCTGCTATTGATTACATCGACGACACACAGGTGGTCTCAGTCATTATTTAAAAGACAATCTTTATGATGCATCTCAGTATTCCTCAGCTCTGCGTCTGCCAGAAAGCATTCAATGGTGTTGACGCCTGCGTACCGTGCCCAAGTTGTGAAGTTATTGTACCAGAGAGCAATAACAACAGTGGGCAGAACTGTCTTGCAAAGCAGATGGACTTGTATAACAATGGCAGATAGATTTGTTTGACAGTTTCAAGTGTGTTTGTAAAGACAATCGTAGTGGTTTTGTTTGACATTAAGAGTGGATTTGTCTAATATTGAAAAAGGATTTGTCTAATATTTAAAGTGGATTTGTTTACTATTAAGAGTGAATTTGTTTACCATTAAAAGAGGATTTATCTAACATTAATAGAGGATTTATCTAACATTAATAGAGGATTTATCTAACATTAAGAGAGGATTTATCTAATATTAAAAGTAGATTTGTCTAACACTACAAGCGTATTTATCTAAAATCACACGAGAATGTGGAGCGGTCTAATATGACGTCGCTCAGACTCTGTCTTCAACACATCCTCTTAACTTCAATAAGCATCTATGTGAATTTTCACATACAGTATGCATCAAATTTTTCAATTAGGTTAGGTTAGTTTTGCCTCAATCCATAAAAAAATAACCAATTTCAAAGCACCACAACGAAAAATATAAATTTAGGATAAAGGTTAGGTTAAGCTTGTCAGGAAACAAGACAAGAGTTTCCGGACGAGGCCCTTAGTCTACTGGAGCTTTTGGTCATCTGACCGAAGCCTTCCGCTAGCTTACCGGTCTACCCCCTTTAAAAATTAATGATTATCATAACCAGTTTTGACCTTAATTTCTTAGGATAAAGGCCACAGAAAGGTCAGGCTCATAAACGGAATACGGACATACAATGAGTGAGGTAGATACAGCTGTCAGGAGTCTCCATTAATCAGTCTTAACAATACCGAAATGACATTTGTGATCAGGATGGCTGGCTGCCGTCACTGATATCAGTGTCCTCAGCTAATAATAAAGTCAAATAGAGGATGAGAGCGAGGATGAGGATGAAAGTGAGGCTGAGTATAAGAATGACACAAAGCGAGAGTGGCATATTCCTATAGACGTCTGTGTACCTGTGTATATTCCAAGACAGGTGAATATGCGTGTATGTACATGGTGAGATGATTATCTCTCAGTGTATATTCACTAAAAGTGTTTATATCTACTGCATATGCTCCGAAAGATGTACATTTTTCAGTGCATGTGCAATAAGAGGTATACATCAATACGCATCCACAGTAAAGTATATAATTATGTATGACATACCCCGTGAGGAACAAATCTCTGAGCTTATATACACCACATTTGGTATATATCTTTACGTAAATTGAGCAGGATATATACCCCTAGATGTGCAACGAGAGGTGTATATTTCTGTATCTGTGAAACACGATGTGTATATTTCTCACTGTAAAAAACTAAGAGTTGTTTATCTATCAGTGTAAGTGCACCGAGTGATGAATATCTCCGTAAACGTATACTGGAGGTATATATCTTAGTGTATAGATAGCTATGGCTATATAATTTTGCGTGTATACCCTAGGTGGTGTACATCTCTTACTTTGTATACATTCAGAGTTTACGTTCATGTCTCTTTTAGTAGTTAATGATTTTGTGAATGGTTACCTAACAGAATAAATGGAGCCTTAATGACGGTAGTTTAGTCCATAGGTTTGCCAACCAATATTTAGAGAGAGAGAGAGAGAGAGAGAGAGAGAGAGAGAGAGAGAGAGAGAGAGAGAGAGAGAGAGAGAGAGAGAACAGACAGAGACATGGCTTTCAGTACAGGCGTCAAACCTAGTTTGTGCAGGTATGCCTGTCGCCTCCTGGCCAGAACTTGAAGTTGCTCAAGTGTTTCAGCAACTGACAGCTCTCCAGATTTCCCCCGTTACGTCACTCAGAGATTGCTCTGACGGGGTTGTGTTACCAAACCTCTTCCTTCAGACTGTTCTACGTCACCAGCATGCGTGGGGATACGAACGTTCTGAGAGACCACGATATGTCTTGCGCTGGAATCCATCAAGACGCAATCAGCGTGCGTGGTGATTCCAACAGTCTATGGAACTACCATGTACTGTAACATTGTCATATCGAATAGTTCATAAGGAAAATGAGCTAGGGTGACCCAACAGTGTGAGCTGAATACTTCAGACAGAAACTTAGGTAAGAATCGTCATGAAAAAAAGGTTAGACGTTCTTCGGGTCGCCGAATTCATTTAGGGAATCTAAACTACCTACGATTAGATTTTTTCTGTCCAAAGAATAGAACGTTTTTTGGAGATCAGTTAAGCTGAAAAATGAGAATGATGCGAAATCTGAACATTTTCTCCCACTCATTGGCTCTTTCTATGCCAATGTGTAATTTACATCAGAAATAAGCAAGAAATTACAAGAGTTTACTAAGCATAAGAAGGAAGTTTTGTAGCAGGTGATGTTATAGATGAAAGTACCGTTTATCAGGCTCCTAGTAAAAAACAAAAGCGAACCATTTTTTTGAAAACTTTATGAGGTACTGACATACATTTATTAAGGGTTACAAAAGGAATTATAAATTTTTTCAGGGCTGCAACAGTAACTAAATTTCTAAGAAGTCTATTGAAAAGCAGTAAAGAGGAGCTAAACTTTACTAATGATTTGTAAGCAAGCTCAAAGCTATTATTTGTTGATATAGTATTTAAAAAATGTGAAAATATAAGCAGCTCAATAGCTACATTTTGGCTTGCTTTAATATGTTTAAATTACTGATATTGAAATAAAAAAAAAAGCTGATTAACTTAAAAGACTGTTAGAGGACTTAAAATTGGGGTCACTTTAAATTATCTTTAAGGAATGAACTTACTAATGCTTATTAGAAATCAGGCTTAATGTCTCTTGTCTTAATGAAGACAGTCACGAATATACGTGAGAAATTGTTTTCACAATCAGTGTCTGGAAAATCCTATTTATGCTTTCCACTTAATATGAGATGTAAATAAAGAATAAGGTTTAAAAATATATTCACTGGTAGGTCAAAAACAATGAAAAATGAGCCAGTGCTGTTGATCCCGACTAGAGAAGTGATTGCGAACGATGGAGATTTTTCGTGCATTGTCCTATAAACCTGACAAATTCTCAATTTCACAATGAATAAGCAGATACTCGGCTGAAACAAAGCCTAAAAGCTCTTCAAGAGACGGACCATTGTATTGCAGACTTTGACTGTGATCCATTTGATTTTATCAATACATCCTTTGATCTCTCCCGTCTGGATGTCTGGCAGCACCCAAGTTAATATATTGAAACTACACGTACTGAGGGTGAGATGTCCACTCATTTTTCATGTGAATGTTCTCAGTTGTAAAGCCATTTAATGCGAACTTCACTGACACTCTAGATATAGCTTCTGTAATTAACCAAATATTAATAATAAAAAACAAGACTACAAAAAAAAAAACTCGTCACAATGGGGAACAAAACTATAACTAAAATAACCTCCCTTGCAGAAAGCTGTGAGGAAAAACTAGACTTCACTGAAGTGAAGAAAGACCTTGTCACTGATGAGTCTCTCAACATTTAAAGATTTTAATGATTCTCTGAGAAAATGTCGATGTCCAAAGTTGTTAAAAAAAAGTTAAATATAGTTGAGCAGCATCTTCTCAGTGGATGGTAGCCTCACCATCCACTAAGAACAAGCAGAATCATGACGAATCTTCTTTCGCATGGAAAGAGACAGAGGGGAAAAAACTCTCAGAGTAAATATGTAACTGTGGTGTAGGTTGTTTGCTTGTTAGCAGATGTATGTTTCTCCAGGGAGTCTGCCGACCCTTCCATGAGCTACCTAGGTGGCTGTTTAGGTGTTGTGGCAGCTAGGAAGCTGTTTCACCTCACTTGACTCCTGGTTTCCTCAACACTTGCCTCATCCTCAGAGTTATTCATGTGATTTTGTCATTACTTTTTTTACAACTATTTCCTGGCTTGACTTTTGGCTCTGGTCTTTTAGCATAATGTTAACTTATTTTTTTTATATCATACTTATATTATTTCCGGTAATTGATGTTATTTCTACCGTTTATGCAAGTAAATACAGATTGAATCGCCTGTTTACAGAGGAGAGGAAGGGCTGCCTGGGTACAAGTGTGGTCGTGAATGTTTTCTACATGTGACTTGTTACACTCCTTGTCTCAGTGTGTGAGTCAGCCTTCTCTGAACACCTGCAAGTCATCTCTCTACTGCTGGGAACGTCAAGTGTGTCCAGACGTTTTAGTGAAGTCTCATCTACCTATTCTACTAGACGTGTATTCAACCTGTCTTGCGTGTTTACCTTAACTCCTTGTCAACGTTTCTCACTCAACTGCTCAGGTTAAGGTGGTTCAGCTTGTGTGAGTGTGAAGCCGTTTTACGTATATGTTTCAAAAGCTGCTTCACCTTGTCTCCACTACCTCAATATTTTGCATTACTTCAACTACAGTTCTACCTGCAGCTCCTGCTTCTTGTCATAGGCTATAATTACAGAGATGTTATAATTTCCTGTAGAGTCATTTTTTCTATTGAGCATTGTCGTTGTAACCTTATCAAGAATGCGTTGTTGAAGGAGTGTGTTGACCATTATTACTGAGTTCACGGTGAAACGCTAAACTCGTATGGGTCATGCAGCACTTAGGAAAATCTAGAGGTAGTTGGTCTTGATCTATGGAGAGGAAAGGCAGGAGTAATTTCCTGGAATAACAGCTCTTCAGCATGGCAGGACTGTCCCTCCCTCCTTGATGGGTACCAGCTAAACTATCCATTCAAGAGGATACCCTGAAGTCAGTGAAAGGCTCTTGATCTGAGGAACTGCAGTAACTTGTCCCTTTTTCAGGACCAAACCTGATTACTTTCCATTTTCCAGCTGCTGTAGAACTTCTGTGGGTTGAGTGTTTCACCATGATTGTAATAATAATCATTAAACTTTAACAATAATTAAATTCTCTCCCCATGCTTTTTCCCCCTCCCTCCGTATGCCACTCCCAATGCCTTCCCAGGCCTCTCTTCACGCCCCTCCCTAAGTTCCTGCCCATACCTTCTAAAGCCCCTCATATGCCTCTCCCCAAGCTTCTCCCAATGCCTCACCCCATGCACCTCCCCATGTCTCTACCTACGCTCCTCTATGTTCTTTCCCGGGTCTTTCTCTGCTCATTTCCCGACGTCTATCCACCAACTCTTTGAGGGACTTTCCCTCCACCTCTCTTCTAGCCTCTCCCCGCGCATCCCCTGGTGTTTCACCCCGTTCCCACTCCTTCGTTCCTAACTGTGCTACTCCCAGCATCACTCTGCCTCTCCCCGCGCCAATTCCAAAGCTCCTCCCCGCGCCTCTACCCGTGCAACGTAAGGTTTGGAACGCGTTTTGGGTACGCTCTAGAAAGCCAATATCACCACCGTCATCGACGTTACCAGCCTCGCCACTCACACCGCTTAAGTGTTTATGTTGTGATTGATTTCTGCTGACGTGTGAAATTCTTGCATGTGTTGGTTAGGGGTTGCACAACGGCGCAGGAAACTCGAGGTCACAGGAAATTCGCCTCAGTGAATCCCATACCATCGTAATGATATACATTGTGACGCCTTCGGTAGGGAAATAGCTTCTCCACTTTGTGAATTCCGTCGCCAAGTGTTTCGGACTTCAAGGGAACTTAGTAATATCTTAGAGTAATATCTTAAAGTATAGGATGTACCAGAATATAGGATGAAATGGGGTTAAGGATGTATTGTGTTGTTAGATGTAGTATAGATGTACTATAGTGAAGTATGTATTGTAGAGTAGGAAGTATTTTATGATGTACTGCAGTGTAGGATCAGGTATAGGATATACAATAGTGTAGGACGAGGTGTAAGATGCGATATAGTGTAGGATATACCATGGTTAAATATGTACTATAGTCAATGATATACCATGGTTAAGGATGTCCCATGGTTAAGGATATACCATGGTTAAGGATGTACCATGGTTAAGGATGTACCATGGTTAAGGATGTACCATGGTTAAGGGTGTACCATGGTTAACGATGTATCATGGTTAAGGATACGCCATGGTTAAGAACGTACCATGGTTCAGGATGCACCATGGTTCAGGATGCACCATGGTTCAGGATGCACCATGGTTAATGCTGTGCCGTAGACCAAAGGAACAGTATATTTTCTGATGATGTTGTACCCCTGTGTATTGTATTCTGCTACATAGCGTCGGATAGTTTATGATATCGCAGCTTCACCCGCTGAATAATATAGTTTTATAGCACTGGTGTTACAATCCTGGAAGTAAAATTTTTGTAAATATATAATATAGCCGAAATTATTCAAATGATTTCTTGTTTTTGTGATGTTCAAATCATTCATCGTTCTTGGGATGAATACAAATAATTCTTCGTTCTTGGGATGAATACAATTCATTCTTCGTTCTTGGGATGAATACAAATATTTCTTCATTCTTGGGATGAATACAAATCATTCTTCCTTCTTGAGATGAATTTAAATCATTTGTTGTTCACGTGATATTCAGAATTTTTTTTTTCTGTTCACTTGTGAAAGTCGATCCATTCCTTTTTTTCTACTTGAAAGGTATAAATACCTGGGCATGCTAGAGGCCTTCCTTGTAATTAATATTTTATAATATGTAAATCATATATTGTAAGCTTTGGAAAGAAATAAACATTTATTATTAGTATGTAAGAGATTCCAATAATTTCTTGTTCATGTGAGAGACTTGAATAATTCTCTTGGTTAGAATCTAACCTTTCGAGATGAAAAGAATTTTAATGAATACTGTTTTATTTAGATTCAGTCATTTAAACATTTAACCAGGACTATACAAGTCTGATCCATATGATAGAAATGTGCCGTTAAGTCAAGAAGGCAATTTTGAGCTTAAAACACGCAGAGGCGCAATACCGTGACTGCAACAATACACAAACCTGATCATAGGAGAGAGGAGCTTATGACGACGTTTTGGCCGAACTTGGATCATTTACAAGTCTCACTTGTAAATGGTTCAAGTCGGACCATTTACAAGTGTAAATGGTTGCTTATGTAAGTTTGAACTTGTTGGAGGGACGCGAGCAAAAGTCAATGGTCTCTTGAATTTGATGTGGCGTTTGAGTAAATAATTAATGAAAATCTGTTTTCTCTGCCTGTGCTTTGAATATGGTGGGTTTTGATACATGACATAGATCATTGTCATAATATGCATCTTTCAGTGGTGGCGGCACTAATGCTGGCGCCTGGCAAAACTGTTAGTGTAAGGAAGATGCATGAAAGTTGGGGATGGCTGCTGGCTCTAGACTGATCACGACAACGTCCAGTGTCTTGCACTTGCAGCGCAAGTGCAAGATAAAAGCGCAAGGGAAAACTCAAGTATATTAGAATTGAATGAGCCTGGAGCTACATTAATGGTACACAACACCGACACGTTGATGAATGAGAGACGTGTGCAGTACCTTGGTGCTTTTATTGACGAAGCGTTTCGCTATACAGCATTCCTTTTCACTCTGTTACAGAGGCCATTTGCATAGTGGAGAATTTGGAATGGGTGGGAAGGTAATTTTGAGGTGTTCAGTATTTGTCTGATAGATAGTGTTCAGTGCTTCTGTGTTGACAGATGGTATTCATTGCTTCTCTTGAAAGATGGTGTTCAGTGCTTCTGTCTTCATAGATGGCGTTCAGTGATTCTGTCTTGATAGCCGTTCAGTTCCTCAGCACTGATCAGTCTGTATCCGAGGCAGGAGAATGGAGAATTAAATGCTGGAGACAGAGGAGAGGTGCAACTGAACCCACTAGTGGAAGTTGGTCATTATCAAAAAATAAGCCAGTGCTTAGTAAGGGAGTTGTAGAAGATATCCTCTCTACCGGGAGAAAGTCATGTAAAGTCAGGTGAAAAGGTGAGGCGAAAGTCAGTAGACAGGAAGTCAAGTGAAAGTTTATTTCTCCTCTTTATCCAGAGAGGCGAAACGTCTCTTTCATAAAGATACTCAGGTGTTGAAACATGTGTCTGATGATACGTATACAGATATTTTAACCTCAGTCTCTCCAGTAACTTAAAGCAGCCTTTGTTCATCTCCCTGTGTTCCCTTCCTCTTTCCTTCGCCCAGCGAGGACGTGACTCTAACATTATCAATGGTAGTATCAGCCATCACCACTACAATAACCCCCCTCCACCACACTAGCCCCAACCACCACCACCACCACAATAACCCCCCTCCACCACACTAACCCCAACCACCACCACCACAATAAACCTCACCTCCACCACACTAACCCCACCACCACCACCACAATAACCCCCACCACACCTATAACCACCATCACCAGGAAGAACTTGCAGCGCATTTCCATAAAATCGACCACGAGACCCATTAGGAGAAAATAAAACAATGAAGTTTTCTCCTTGACGGAAACTGAGTTTTTTCCTTCCAACCCCCCACTCTCTCTCTCTCCACTCACTCTCTCTCTCTCTCTCTCTCTCTCTCTCTCTCTCTTCTCTCTCTTCCTCCCCCTCTCTCTGCCTCTCTCTTATCTTTGTCTGTCTGTCTGTGTCTGTCTCTCTCTCACACACACACTTAATTATCAGAAATTAGTCAAGTGAGAGATCATTAGGAAGGCTGTTCATTAATACCGGTGTAGGTCACACTGACTTTGCAATCAACGAGATTCAGTACACACATTTCCTTGAATTTATTATTAATGAATTACAACAGGTCCAAAATTAATTAGTCATTGGTGGAAGAGATTATTATAGATGACAATTATTCTGAAAAATTATTATTAATTTTAATAATTATGACACATCCGTAATGTGGGTAGAGTGTTGGTTAAAGCCACATATGCAAGTATCAGGAGCAGAGAAAGTCCGAGTCACATGTGTGATGTTAACTCCATATATACTGTACTTATCTATTAATTAATAAATATATTAAATATTATTCTCTCTATTACTACAAATTTTTAATCTAAAGGTCATTCAATATTGTCTGAAATATTAGACGGATGATTCATTATTATTATTATTATTATTATTATTATTATTATTATTATTATTATTATTGTTGCTGTTGTTGTTGTTATTGTTGTTGTTGTTGTTGTTGTTGTATGAGGTAATCCTTATAGTTCATTTAGAATTAGAGGAACTGGAGGCTTGGTCGTCCATTCACTAATAAGAAAACGAAAATTCTATACTCTGATAAAATTTCCAATATTAATGACAAAACGACAGGTTATTTAGGTGGTTATAATGAAACAGACAGCCACTGTCTCCTTACTGCTCTGAGCTCTATGTTGGTGGCATACTGTCGACTCATCACAATTGACTAATGAATTCCAGTCAGTCAGTCACGCCAATGAGTACGTTATGGACATGTTGTTATGGACAGACTCCCGAGGTTATCCTGCCGTCTAGTACGTTATGGACATGTTGTTATGGACAGACTCCCGAGGTTATCCTGCCGTCTAGTACGTTATGGACATGTTGTTATGGACAGACTCCCGAGGTTATCCTGCCGTCTAGTACGTTATGGACATGTTGTTATGAGGTTATCAGTACGTTATGACATGTTGTTATGGACAGACTCCCGAGGTTATCCTGCCGTCTAGTACGTTATGGACATGTTGTTATGCACAGACTCCCGAGGTTATCCTGCCGTCTAGTACGTTATGGACATGTTGTTATGCACAGACTCCCGAGGTTATCCTGCCGTCTAGTACGTTATGGACATGTTGTTATGCACAGACTCCCGAGGTTATCCTGCCGTCTAGTACGTTATGGACATGTTGTTATGCACAGACTCCCGAGGTTATCCTGCCGTCTAGTACGTTATGGACATGTTGTTATGCACAGACTCCCGAGGTTATCCTGCCGTCTAGTACGTTATGAACATGTTGTTATGCACAGACTCCCGAGGTTATCCTGCCGTCTAGTACGTTATGGACATGTTGTTATGCACAGACTCCCGAGGTTATCCTGCCGTCTAGTACGTTATGGACATGTTGTTATACACAGACTCCCGAGGTTATCCTGCCGTCTAGTACGTATCACTAAGAAGAGGAAATAGGTCTAAGAAATTATCCTAGAGAAACTATGCATTAGAGATCAGTAACACGGGAACGTGTGAGTAAAATTTAAGCTCCTCACATACTTCATGGTCGTGTGTAGTAAGCTCCCATCCTTCCTTCTTCAGCTTGATTACCTGGTCTTTGACGGTTTTCTTCCTGATGTGTATGTGTGTGTGAGTTTATGGGGATGTATGTGTGTGTGCCTGTGTGTATGTACTCAGGAATACGTGGTTGCAGGGTCGAGTCATGGCTCCTGGTTCTGCTTCTTCGCTAGTCGCTACTACATCAGCTCTCTCATTGCTCCGAGAGCCGTATCATACCTCTTCTTAAAGCTATGTATGTGTGGGTGTGATGAATGGTTTGAAAAACCGACAAGTTGAAGATTGAGACAATTATGCAGCATATGGGAATCTTTATTCAGGAAACGTTTCGCCACACAGTGGCTTCATCAGTCCAATACAAAGAGGAAGGCGTAAGGTGAGGAGGAGTATGAGGTAATCAGTCCCTCAGCCTGGAGTCGATGTGTTCAGTCCATCAGTCTTGTAGAATGTACAGCATAGGGCCGTAGACGTGGCATATATACTGTAGTGAGGTGAGGTGAAGCAGGCGGAGGCGGGGTCATAGTGGTACCATCCACTAGTTGAAGTAGGTCTTCGTCCAAAGGTTGAACAAGTGTATGTGTTGAACATGTGTGTGTTGAACATGTGTGTGTGTGTGTGTGTGTGTGTGTATGTGTGTGTATGTGTGTATGTGTGTGTGTGTGTGTGTGTGTGTGTGTGTGTGTGTGTGTGTGTGTGTGTGTGTGTGTGTGTGTGTGTGTGTGTGTGTGTGTGTACTAACCTAATTGTACTCACCTAATTGTGGTTGCAGGGGTCGAAACTCAGCTCATGGCCCCGCCTCTTCACTGATCGTTTCTAGGTCCTCACTTTCTCTGCTTCCTGAACTTTGTCATACCTCGTCTTAAAGCTATGTATGGTTCCTGCCTCAACTACATGCATGTATGTGTGCGTGTGCGTGCGTGCGTGTGTGTGTGTGTGTGTGTGTGTGTGTGTGTGTGTGTGTGTGTGTGTGTGTGTGTGTGTGTGTGTGTGTGTGCGTGTGTGTGTGTCTTCTGCAAGGAAGAGCACTGAGTTGTGTAATGATGACATGAAAGTGAGGGGAAATTAATAAAACAAAATACCATATATATCATTTAAAGTATTTTTACAACATAAACCACCAAGAGAAGGGGAACTATATGATCATCAGGACAAAAATGTGCTGAAGAAAATTAAATAAACAATTTATTTAGAAAAATATGGTGAGAAACTAATCGGATGAAATCGCTGGATATTTTAAGAAGGTTCAGAATGTGAATAACTGACGTATGTTAATAGAGGAATAGAGACAGAAAAGACGACAATGAGGAGGCTGAAGGTGTGATATTTATATCAGTGTAGAGTAAACGATTGACGAAATTAGAAGATGAAGGGTAGGTACTAAAGAGGGGATGTTAATTAAGGTAGTTTCGTTATTAAGAAATTAGGTATCAAGATATTTTGGTTAAGCAGTGACATAAGTCTGTAGTGGACAGGTGGTGTAGAGAACCTGTGAAAAAAAAAACGCATGGGAACAATAAAATTTTGGTAGAATAGGGCTTTCTCCTCAGCCGGCATATCAGCCGGATAGGAGTTAGTGGATACAAGTGACTTTGGAGATACAGACTGTAATCACGGTAATATTTATGAAAGAATTAAAGGAATCCAATTACTCATGTTCAGATTTTTGTAGTTTGAACAACACTGCACTTCCTGGTCTGGGTGCGGATATTTCGTTGCGATGGATGACGACTCGATCATGAGATCTGTCTGCTATAAAAAAAATATAATTAAGGAGTATAAATTTTCTTAATGGGGTTAATGGTGTCGTGTAAATATGTATGAACACATGTTTGCACATATGTTTATGAGTTACACTTCTCGATAAGGTCATATGCCTGTATCGAGAGAACGAAGGCACACGACACATCAGCTTCAGAGCCTATAGTGGTACTGCCACACTGACGAATTCCTTCACAATTATACGCGGGTGGTTAATCGCCCTCCTGCCGGGTATATCTACACCATAAACACTTCAAACTGACGATTTATTGCCACTCCTCAGTCATGTTTTGGCACTGCCACAGGTGCGCTTGTGGATTATTGGTAGACTTCTTACTTCTTTTTGCTTCTTTCTTCGTTTGAAAGAGTTATAGTGAGTTCATGGGTAAGAGATGTATGGGTAGTTGGATTTTTTTTAAGTGTGTGCGTTGGCTCGGGGTGTGTGAACGTGCTTGTCGTGGGCAAGTGGATTTGTTTTTGGGTTGGGGAATGGTGGGTGGATGGGTCATGCCACCCCCCTCTGATAATGGGGTCTTCCTGCTGCTCACACTAAGTCACGCCCACTGGAACTTAATTTGGTCCCGAGCGAGGTCTGCGGGGAGTGATTGACTGAAAGAGAAAGAGAGAGCGAGAGAGAGAGCATGCACGATCCCAGAGAGAGAGAGAGAGAGAGAGGAATAATGAGAAAATCTAAAGAATGGAGAGAGAGAGAGAGATGAAAAGATGGAGGAAGAGAGGGAGGGTAAAGAGGGTGGGAGGTCGGGAGGGAAGGAAGAAGGGATGGAAGGAGGAAGGGAAGGAAATAGGGATGGTGGGTATAATGGAGGGAGGGTGGAAAAACCAAGGGAGAGAGAAATATAGGGGAGGCAGCGGAAATGGAATGGGACATAAAGGAGGGATGTGAGACTAGGGGTGATTTGACAGTGATAGCTCAGGGATCAAGCAGAGGGAGGGAGAGAGGAGGGGAAAGAATGGAGGAATATAAACAAAAGACACACACACACACACACACACACACACACACACACACACACACACACACACACACACACACACACACACACACACACACACGCACACACACACACACACACACACACACACACACACACACACACACACACACACACACACACACACACACACATACACACACACACGCACACACACATGGTACACACACACACACACACAGGACCTGTGCTGTTCTTGGTATACACACACACACACACGCACACACACACGCACACACACGCACACACACATACACACACACACACATACACACACACACACACGCACACACACACACACACACACACACACACACACACACACACACACACACACACACACACACACACACACACACACACACACACACACACACACACACACACACACACATACACACACACACACACACACACACACGCACACACACACACACACACACACACACACACACACACACACACACACACACACACACACACACACACACACACACACACACACACACACACACACACACACACACACACACACACACACACACACACACACACACACACACACACACACACACACACACACACACACACACACACACACACACACACACACACACACACACACACACACACACACACACACACACACACACACACACACACACACACACACACACACACACACACACACACACACACACACACACACACACACACACACACACGCACACACACACACACGCACACACACACACACACACACACACACACACACACACACACACACACACACACACACACACACACACACACACACACACACACACACACACACACACACACACACACACACACACACACACACACACACACACACACACACACACACACACACACACACACACACACACACACACACACACACACACACACACACACACACACACACACACACACATACACACACACACGCACACACACACACACACACACACACACACACACACACACATACAGACACACATACAAAATACTGCGTGGAATAGATTGGGTGGACAGAGACAGGATGTTCCAGAGATGGGACACAGAAACAAGGGGTCACAATTGGAAGTTGAAGGCTCAGATGAGTCAGAGAGATGTTAGGAAGTATTTCTTCAGCCACAGAGTTGTTAGGAAGTGGAACAGCCTGACAAGTGATGTAGTGGAGGCAGGAACAATACATAGTTTCAAGACGAGGTATGATAAAGCTCATGGAGCAGAGAGAGGGAGGATCCAGTAGCGGTCAGTGAAGAAGCGGGGCCAGGAGCTAAATATCGACCCCTGCAACCACAATTAGGTGAGTATACACACACACACACACACACACACACACACACACAGAGCCTGGAGCTTGGAATCGACCCCTGCAACCTCAACTAGGTGAGTACACACACACACACACACACACACACACACACACACACACACACACACACACACACACACACACACACACACGATACAGGCAACTGTGCAGAGTAGGCAGCAGGGAGAGAAGAATAATAGTAATGTGACGAGGAGGCAGGAAGGGGAAGAGAGAGAGATGGAGAAGAATGATAATGGAAGCGAACAGCGGGGCGATGGGGGAAAAGGAGACGGTAAAAAAAATTGTGTATGGATAATACCGATATCATTAAAAGCAACTGGCTCTTCCAGAGTATTAGGAAGAGTCGTTCATTAGTAAGATGGGAGGGGAGTGACAGTCCTGCGAGGAAGTGTAATGAGAGAGAGAGAGAGAGAGAGAGAGAGAGAGAGAGAGAGAGAGAGAGAGAGAAACTGGAGAAAAGATTGTTATTAAGAGAGTGGACATGGGGGTATACAGTAAAAACAACCGAGAACAAGTGTCAGACATACTAAGGCTGTCTTCTGAGAAAACTAAACTCTTTGAATCATAAAAGGTTCCCACCTCACTCTCCACTTCATCTCCCAGCTCCTTGGAAGAACAAGTTAGCGAAGGAACACAATATAGTAATCTACTCCTACCATCATTACTATTACTACTACTGTTATTACTGCTAATACAAATACCAGTACTGCTACTACTACTACTACAACTACTATTACCGCCACTCATAATCTCAAGCTATGACCAACAGACGTCCGTATTACTGAGAAGCCAGACTCTTCCACAGTCACTTTCCACTGGGTAATTATCGAGAATGTATAACAAGTGTAAGTGAATTTGTAAGTGCCAGCAATGAACATTTTGATACTAAGTTTAAAGTTGATTTATCAAAATATTTACCCAACTGTTTCTTAAATATTTATAATGAATTTTCCGGATATGGTAGTGTTTTCAGTGTTCTGCGTGTCTTTGTGAATATAAAATTGATGTCCATGTTTTGATTATATCTATTTTGCACAAATAACTCGTACATGGAATGGAGCTTATGAGGACGTTTCGATCTGACTTGGATCATTAACAAGTGTGTAACCAGTTAATGATCCAAGTTGGACTGAAACGTTGTCATAAGTTTTTCCTTTCTATGTGCGAGTTATTTGTGTATTGTTCCATTCACTCTATTGTGCCTTTTTATTTTCTATCTATCATTTTTTTTTAATTTTCACATTGCTGAAGTACCTTGCATTTCAAATCACTTTTTTGTGCGTGTATCTATAGTTTTGAAAATCTATTTAAATTTTAATTAAATTTCGTAATAGATTTTGCTACCTCAGAAAAATATCAAGTGTAGGTTTTTAAATGTATTATCGTATTGTTAGCTTTTCAGTGACTGTTTTAGCACTGATACCTGTCACTCTTTACAGTTTGTTTGCCTTTCTCCAGTCACTATAACCATAATTAAAGTGTACTCAAAGTGTATTGCAGTGCATTGAAACTGCTCTTTGATGAATGCACTCTAGAGATGAAGTATAGCTGATGGGCCGTCTTAGAGCTATGTTTAAGACATGTTGGAGACGTGTTGTGAAAGTACACGGGCCGCGTTGGAGCCCTGATGGGAAAGAGCTAAAGCCTAATTCATTTCTTTGCTGAGGTCGTGTCGAGGAAACAACGGGGATGCGTTTAAGCCGTCTAATAGCCGAACTGGAATCTAGTAGAAGCCGTGTTGGACCCACAATGTAAACACTTCAACCTCTACTACAAATGCAATAATTTCTATCAACTTCCTCAGCGCTTCTTAATGGTGTGTCGCAACAATCCAGTATCCAGTCAGTCAGTCAGGTGAGTTCAAGGGAATCCATCAACGCTTGCCTAACTTACAGGCGTGACCTGCTTGCGCTACTGGAATTTTCCATTGGTGATTCCACCTCCTACTTCTTCATGTCACCTGCTCGCAGTGTATAATCCACTTACCCGCTCATATGCTGAAATTTTCTCAAGAATGGTGGACTAAACACGTCGACTCAAAGCTGAGGAACTAATTACCTCAAACTCATTCTCATCTTCCACCACTGATCTCTGTTCCTGACTGACGAAGCCACTTGTTGGCGAAGATTTCTCGAACGTTGACGAAGATTTTCGAACGTTAGCGAAGATTTTCGAACGTTGACGAAGATTTCCAAACGTTGACGATGATTTCCATACGTTGACGATGATTTCCAAACGTTGACGATGATTTCCAAACGTTGACGATGATTTCCAAACGTTGACGATGATTTCCAAACGTTGACGATGATTTCCAAACGTTGACGATGATTTCCAAACGTTGACGATGATTTCCAAACGTTGACGATGATTTCCAAACGTTGACGATGATTTCCAAACGTTGACGATGATTTCCAAACGTTGACGATGATTTCCAAACGTTGACGATGATTTCCAAACGTTGACGAAGATTTCCAAACGTTGACGAAGATTTCCAAACGTTGACGATGATTTCCAAACGTTGACGATGATTTCCAAACGTTGACGAAGATTTCCAAACGTTGACGATGATTTCCAAACGTTGACGAAGATTTCCAAACGATTTTCCAAACGTTGACGATGATTTCCAAACGTTGACGATGATTTCCAAACGTTGACGAAGATTTCCAAACGTTGACGAAGATTTCCAAACGTTGACGAAGATTTCCAAACGTTGACGAAGATTTCCAAACGTTGACGAAGATTTCCAAACGTTGACGAAGATTTCCAAACGTTGACGAAGATTTCCAAACGTTGACGAAGATTTCCAAACGTTGACGAAGATTTCCAAACGTTGACGAAGATTTCCAAACGTTGACGAAGATTTCCAAACGTTGACGAAGATTTCCAAACGTTGACGAAGATTTCCAAACGTTGACGAAGATTTCCAAACGTTGACGAAGATTTCCAAACGTTGACGAAGATTTCCAAACGTTGACGAAGATTTCCAAACGTTGACGAAGATTTCCAAATGTTGCAAAAGTTTCTAATTTTTCGACATATATGTAAACAGCTCAATTGTTGCTAATTCGTCTTCATTACCCAAAATAAGAAAAATAATATAATTCCAATGTTTTGTGTAATTAAAATTTCTTTCGTGTTTGGTTAATTCTGACTTCAGAACTGAAATTAACATTCTCGATTATATAGTGAATTAGTTATGTAGTGTTATTATTTTATTTTATGTGACTATTCTTCTTCTTATTATTGGTACTCTTCTTCTTCTTCTTCTTCTTCTTCTTCTTCTTCTTATTATTATTATTATTATTATTATTATTATTATTATTATTATTATTATTATTATCAAGATACTGGCGGCCTCCCACCGAGGTAGGGTCACCCGAAAAGAAACAGTTTCATCATCACTCGCTCCGTCAGTGTGTAACCAGAAGGGCGCCGACACTACAGTTCAGATGCTCCTCCAATCTGCAGATATCCCCACCTTTCTTTCAGAATGCTGGTATTGTACTTCCTGGCTCCAGGACTCAAGTCAGGGTAACAAGTTTTACTGAATCTCTTCACAAAATATTGCCTTGCTCACACTCCAACAGGCAATCAAATCTCAAAAACCATTTGCCTCCACAACTCCTATCTAACACACTTCACACGCCTGCCACGCACACAATACCTCCTTTACGAACTCCTTCAAACCTTTGCAAAGGTGACCCTTACCCCGCCTTCCCTCCACTACTAATTTATACACCCTTCTAGTCCTTCTATTTTGTTCCACCCTCTCTAAATGTCCGAACTACCTCAACAACCCTTCTTCATTTCTCTGGATAATACTTTTACTAACTTCGCACATCTTCCTAATCTCCAAGCTACGAATTCTCTGTATAATATTTACACCACAAAGCATCACACGTTCAAGGTAGTAGGTTGGTAGACAGTAAGCACCCGGGGTGGAACTGCAGTCTTCCCAAATGAGCCTAAAACGGAAATTTGTAATTGTTTTACACAGTGATAGGATTGCGGGTGTCTTTTTCTGGGACTTATATTTCGATAACACTACACAATCATATACATGTATATGTATACACACCCATCTGAGTTTTCTTCTCTTTTCTTCATAGTTTCTTGTTCTTATTTATTTCCTACCATGTCCATGGAAAAGTAGAATAAGAATCCTCCCTATGTAAGCCATGTGTGTCATAGACGCAGACTAAGATGCCGTGGGCAAAAGATTTGTAACCTCTACTTCTGTATAAACTGCTAAAAATAAGAAGAAAAACTTTAACTTTGGATGTTTGAATGTATGTGGATATAGTGCAGATGATTAGAAAGAGATGAATACCATTGTTATGAATGAAAAGAAGATGGATGATCTAGCTCTCAGCGAAACAAAGATGAACTGGCAGGAGAGCTTCAGTGAGTGGAAATAAGTGGGATTAGGTCAGGGTTATCTGAAAGATTTAGGGATAATGAAGGATCAGTTATGGCAAGAAAAGTGTGAAAAATAAATAAATTCAAGGATTATGTGGAGTAAAATAAAGGTCGGATGCGAAACTTGGGTTGTTAGTATTGTTGTTGTTGTTGTTGCTGCTGCTGCTGTTGTTATTACTGATTTCTAACGCCAGTTCTATATATACGTGAGTTTTTGTGTCCTTCTTTATAATAAATTTAATACTGACTAATTAACGTTCCAAATTTAATGTGAAGGCACAACCTGGCCGCAGTGTGGTCTTTTTTTCTATTTTAAATAATATAAATGCCCTTACACTAGGCAGGTCGTTTACCCTTTAGGAGCCAGGACTTTTATTTACGTTACGCAGTAAAAAGGCGTAACATGAGGGCCTGAAGGGATGAATTATTAAGTTTAGAAGGATAATTCACATTTAAATGAAGCATTAAAATATTATAATAACGTTTCACAGGTATTATTAATACTGTTATTTTTCTGCTTGATTTTTGTGTGTGCACATTTAGTGATTTAGGGAGTTATTTAATAATAATAATTCTCTATGAATAATCATTTAATGTACCTATGTACTTTGCTGTGTGATTTATTGTTTTATATAAGCAATTTCTACTGTAATAAGCGTTTTTTGCTATTAATTTCTAAGATGTCTGTAAGCAGTGGAAATTCTAGTGGTGACAGTGGTCTGGAGTTTACCTGGAGTTTACCTGGAGAGAGTTCCGGGGGTCAACGCCCCCGCGGCCCGGTCTGTGACCAGGCCAGGTCTGGGAGGAGATCCTGGATCAAACCCCACTGCTAATAATGAGAGTAATAAAGCACAGATATTAAGACTAAAATTAGCTCTAATTATGGAAGAAAAAGATCTGAGAAGAATTGAACGTTCTAGAGAAAGAGAAAGAGTCAGATATCTTTAGGGCTAAAGAGAGAGAGAGAGAGTGCGTTTGTTGCTTCACATAATGGAACAGGTAACAGGGTAGACATATTTAATTTGGAACAAGGTATAAAGTCTGTCCCAAAATTTTTGGAAAAAATCCTGATAACTTTTTTCCTGTTTGAAAAAAAATAGCAAAATCCCAGACGTGGCCAGACAGTAACTGGGCAACATTAGCCAGAACCCAGTTAATTGGTAAAGGGTTACAAACTGTTAGTTCTCTAGATGAACATGAATTTTCAGATTAAGAGAAGATGAAGGATGCTGTGTTACTGGCTTATCAGATATTGCCAGAGAGATATAGACAGATGTTTAGAGGTTTAAAGTTTCAGGAACGACAATCATTGATGTCGCTACTGACTAAATGGCGCCGTTCCAAGGATGTTGTAGGTGATTTTGAAGGTGTAATTACTGTAATTTTATTAGAGGATCTTCTGAACAGTGTACCTCCTGTAAGGCATATCCTGAGGTAAAAGATTTTAATGATTTTAAACATTCTCTAAAGTTAGAAGTAGTTATCACCCAGATTATGTTAATAATAATATTTCTCCGCCAATTAGGAGGAGTAAGAAATTTCACAGGTTTAAGCCAAACTTTTTTCAGCCTCATAATCCAAAGAGTTTTCAGCTTACTAATCACCAGAATCCTGGTTCCCAGGGATTTAAATCTACTTCCCAGTTACCTGCTCAACGAAGTGGTAAGTCAGTTACAGGTTCAAGAAAACAGGGAACATAAGAACATAAGAAAGAAGGAACACTGCAATAGGCCTACTGACCCATGCGAAGCAGGTCCATGCCACAACTCTGCTTAGAACAATGGCCACCTAGTCAGGTCACTTCCACTTAAGCAAGTAGCACAGCACCAGACCTGGCAGCACAAGCTAGTCAGGTCCAACTCACACCCACCCACACCCACTCATGTATTTATCCCACCTATTTTTAAAACTACACAACGTCTTAGCTTTTATACCGTACTCGGGAGTTTGTTCCACTCATCCACAACTCTATTACCAAACCAGTGCTTCCCTATATCCTTCCTGAATCTGAATTTTTCCAACTTGAAACCATTGCTGCGAGACCTTCCTCCAGTCTGTGATGTTCCCCCAGTCTGTAATGATCCACCAGTCTGTAATGTTCTACCAGTTTTTTATGTTCCCCCAGTTTCTGATGTTTCCCCAGTCTGTGATGTTTCCCCAGTCTGTAATGTTCCCCCAGTCTGTAATGTTCCCCCAGTCTGTGATGTTCCCCCAGTCTGTGATGTTCCCCCAGTCTGTGATGTTCTCCCAGTCTGTAATGTTCTCCCAGTCTGTAATGTTCTCCCAGTCTGTAATGTTCTCCCAGTCTGTAATGTTCTACCAGTCTGTGATGTTCCTCCAGTTTCCGATGTTCCCCTAGTCTGTGATGTTCCACCAGTCTGTGATGTTCCCCCAGTCTGTGATGTTCCCCCAGTCTGTGATGTTCCCCCAGTCTGTGATGTTCCCCCAGTCTGTGATGTTCCCCCAGTCTGTGATGTTCCCCCAGTCTGTGATGTTCCCCCAGTCTGTGATGTTCCCCCAGTCTGTGATGTTCTGTGATGTTCCCCAGTCTGTGATGTTCCCCCAGTCTGTGATGTTCCCCCAGTCTGTGATGTTCCCCCAGTTTCCCCCAGTCTGTGATGTTCCCCCAGTCTGTGATGTTCCCCCAGTCTGTGATGTTCCAGTCTGTGATGTGATCCCCCCCCCCAGTCTGTGATGTTCCACCAGTCTGTGATGTTCCCCCAGTCTGTGATGTTCCCGCAGTCTGTGATGTTCCATCTGTGATGTTCCCCCAGTCCCCCCAGTCTGTGATGTTCCCCAGTCTGTGATGTTCCCCCAGTCTGTGATGTTCCCCCAGTCTGTGATGTTCCCCCAGTCTGTGATGTTCCCCCAGTCTGTGATGTTCCCCCAGTCTGTGATGTTCCCCCAGTCTGTGATGTTCCACCAGTCTGTGATGTTCCACCAGTCTGTGATGTTCCACCAGTCTGTGATGTTCCATCAGTCTGTGATGTTCTACAGGTCTCCGATGCACAAGAAGTTGTTGATGTTCTTGCAGTGGCAGCACATTAATATTGTATTTATGTGAACGTGATAAACCCTCATGGATCATTCAGTGAATTTGTAATGCACTGCAGGGAGATTTGATGTAAGTTAGTGTATATGTAGTCCATAAGTCAACATATATCCTGTGAGCAGCTCTCAGCTACTTTGTATGACATTATCTTCCTGCTGTTATCCACATACCTAGAACTCACCAGAAAAGGGAGGGGATGGGAGGGAGTTGCTGTTTCTAGACTATTATTACTACTACTACTACTACTACTAGTAGTAGTAGTTGTTGTTGTTGTTGTTATTGTTCTTGTTGTTGTATCAGCAGCAGTATAGTCGAATTAATTGTAGTTATATTGGTAGTAGAAATATAAGAAGTGCGGGAGTAGTGGTATTAATCATAGTTGTAATGGTGCCGGTGGTTGTGGTGATAGTAGTAGTAGTAGTAATAATAGCAGTAGCGGTAGTAGTTATATCAGCAATACTAATAGCAGTAGCTGTAGTTGTAGCAACAGTAGTAGTAACAGTAGTAGCAGTTTAAGGGGCAGCAGTAGTAGTAACAGTAGTAGCAGTTGAAGGGGCAGCAGTAGTAGTAACAGTAGTAGCAGTTGAAGGAACAGTAGTAGTAGTAGTAGTAGTAGTAGAAGTAACAGTAGTAGTGGTTTTAGCAGTACTATGGAAACTCGGCTAGCGTTAATTTACTCACTGCATTTTTCAAACCGGCAGCGTGGTTACAGGGAGTGGAGGTGGGGAGAGATGGAGTGGAGATGGGGAGAGATGGAGTGGAGGTGGGGAGAGAGTGGAGGTGGGGAGAGAGTGGAGGTGGGGAGAGAGGGAGTGGAGGCGGACAGAACGTGGAGGTGGGGATAGAGGGAGTGGAGGGCAGGGAGAGAGGAAGCTGTTGATGATAAAAGGAGTGGAGAATTGAGAGAGAGAGAGAGAGTAGAGTTAGGAGAGAGACTTTTTCTTCTTAACATATTTTTCTATACTTACACTCAGGTGTATCGTGTCTCAGCGCCTCATGACAGACTTCACAGTCTTTCTAACTTTCTTTACCTCTTATGTAGTCTCTCTCTCTCTCTCTCTCTCTCTCTCTCTCTCTCTCTCTGACAGCCTTTCATATCTCGTCATGTATACAGTGAGCTCAGTAATTTAAACAAATTACATCAGCTAGCAGACCAGTCCAGCTGGGTGAAATGAAAGTTTTTGACCCGAATGTCGTAGCATATTCTCAAAAATGAAACGAGTCATCTTCACTCACATTAACAAAGCTTCCGGGTATAATTGTTCTGGGTGAATCTTGGTTTAATTGAAACAGCTATTTGAAACTTTAATAGTTTTGTCTAGATACAATTCTGTATCCTGGACTGAAATTCAGAAGTCTGTTTAAGGAGTTTAATGCCTCTGTATATGTTGAAATTCAAGGCAGCGAGAGAAAAAAAATATATATTCTGTGTACATTATTGTCCGAAGAATGAGAACAAAGTCGCCTTTTATTGTGACGAAATTAATGCAATGAAAAAGAACCGGGAGGCTAAATAGTCGGTGATATAAATTCTCCGACTTAAATTGGAATTTTTGTTCAGAGGACCAGGAAGCTACCAGACTTGCTAATTTGATTAAATGTAGCTTTCTAACACAAGTTGCCATGTAGACCACTTGTGCCACCAGTAAACTAAATTTCCTCTGAATCATGCGAGGCAGGAGAGAAACTAGGGAAGTTGCCCCCAGCATTATTCAATGAAAATAAACACTAATTTTGATATCAACAATAATATCATAACTGCTCCCAAGAACAGAGCAGCAAAGTTGAGTAATATGTTGCGAAACAATCAGTAACGTAATCTTGGTTGAATCATTAAATACAGTGTAGAAGATTTGCGCTGTGGCTTTCAAATATTTTTAATGTTGAAGGGACAATATGCCGAGGAAGATAAAAAAATGAAAATGCTCAGAGAAAGCCGGGCTAAGTCAAGAAGGTTATTTTCCCTTGTAGGTTCTATAACAAACTGCTTTAAAAACAATCCTGAACTACTTCTAAGAAGTCGTTAGATTCTAAATTCCCAGTCAAGGAATTTCAATCAATATCACTATAGTAAAGTCACCTAGAATTACTATGTTATCATGCCTTGTGGCACTAACAATTTCCTGCCACAGTAGTCTTCCTTGGTCCCTATCTAAGTTTGGGGGACGGTATATCACGCCAAAATTCAATTTTTGCGCCCCTCTGAAAATTCTATTCAGTCTTAACATCCGTTTTTATGCAACAAATCAAGCGATCTTGGATATACAATACCACCTCATCCCCCTTCCCGATATTCTGTGTACTTGAAACAATTTAAAACCCTGAGTCTAACATTCAGTAGGCATGTTCCGATTTTTCGTATTCAACCACGTCTCAGTTATGACAAATGCATCAGTGTTATTCGCACTTGCAAGAAAAACGAAAGTTTTTCTTTTTAAATTTAGTAATTTATTCAGGAGAAAGGGTTACTGGCTTCTTTTCCCCGGAATTTTAATCACCTATTATGACATGCATGGCTTAAGGAGGAAGAATTCTTTGCCACTTCCCCATGGAGATAAGAGGAAATAAAGAACAGGAACTATTAAGAAAATAGAAGAAAACCGAGATGGGTGTGTAAATATATATATGCGTGAACATGAATGTTTTGTGTGACGTAAGTGTAAGTAGAAGTATCAAGATATACCTGTTATTCCGAGTGTTTGTGAGACAGCAATAAGACAGCAGCAATCCTACCATCGTGTTAAACAATTACAGGTTTCCGTTTTACATTCACTTGAGAGAACGGTAGTACCTCCCTGGGTGGTTGCTGTCTACCAACCTACTACCTAGCATATATATATATATATATATATATATATATATATATATATATATATATATATATATATATATATATATATATATATATATATATATATACATGTTGTGATTTTAGCAACGCTCTTCTTGCAGAACAAGTCAAGAGAAACTTTGTGTATGCAATAATTTCGCAAAAAATCATTCTCAGCTTAACGAAAAACAAAATTCGTTGTATTGTTTACTATTAAATTATTGTAAACTTATCTAAATTATATTTAGTTGGAATAGGCTAAATTAAATTGAGCTTATTATAATAAGGCTAGGTGAGTTTTCTAAGGTTCTTTTGGTACAAAATTGTCAATTTTCACATTACCATAAATTAAAAAAATATATTTTTAAACGTATAAGAAATTTTTTTAGAAAGGACTTAATTTTAAATGAGTTCTTGCTAAGTGGCCAATTTTCCCTATTCTTACTTCTATTGCCTTATCATAGAACTCCAGTAGGTTTGTAACACAGGATTTCCCATCCAGTGCACCACCACTCTTCTCCTCATAATATTCTCCATGATTTTACGTGCTATACATGTCAGTGACACTGGTGTATAATTTTAATGCTGCCTCTGTGTGTGTACTCACCTAATTGTAGTTGCAGGGGACGAGACTCAGTTCCTGGCCCCGCCTCTTCACTGAACACTACTAGGTCCTCTCTCTCCCTGCTCCATGAGCTTTATCATATATCGTCTTAAAGCTATGAATGGTTCCTGCCTCCACTACATCGCTCGCCAGACTGTTCCACTTCCTGACCTCACTCTATGACTGAAGAAATGCTTTCTAACATCCCTGTGACTCATCTGAGTCTTCAACTTCCAAGAGTGACCCTTTGTTTCTGTTTCCCCTCTCTGGAACATCTTGTCTCTGTCCACCTTGCCTATTCCACTCAGTATTTTGTATGTCGTTATCATGTCTCCCCTATCCTTCCCGTCCTCCAGTGCCGTCAGGCCAATTTCCCTCAACATTTCTTCATAGGCTATTCCCCTTAGCTCTGGAACTAACCTTGTCCCAAACCTTTGCACTTTCTCTAATTTCTTAACGTGCCTGATCCGGTGCGGGTTCCAAACTGGTGCTGCATACTCCAGTATGGGCCTGAAGTACACGGTGTACAGTGTCTTGAAAGATTCCTTACTTAGGTATCGAAATGCTAATCTCAGGTTTGCCAGGCGCCCATATGCTGCAGCAGTTACCTGGTTGATGCGTGCTTCCGGAGACGTGTTCGGTGTTATACTCACGCCAAGATCTTTCTCCTTGAGCGAGGTTTGCAGTCGTTGGCCACCTACTCTATACTCTGTTTGCGGTCTTCTTTTCCCTTCTCCGATCTTCATGACTTTGCATTTGGCAGGGTTGAATTCGAGAAGCCAGTTGCTAGACCACGTGTCCAGCCTATCCAGGTCTCTTTGAAGGCCTGCCTGATCCTCATCTGATTTAATTCTCTTCATTAACTTCACATCATCTGCGAACAGGGACACTTCTGAGTCTAACCCTTCCATCATGTCATTCACATATACCAAAAATAGCAATGGTCCTAGGACCGATCCCTGTGGGACCCCGCTCGTCACAGGTGCCCACTGTGATACCTCATTACGTACCATAACTCGTTGTCTCCCTGTCAGGTATTCTCTGATCCATAGAAGTGCCCTTCCCGTTATACGCGCCTGATCCTCTAGCTTCTGCACTAATCTCTTGTGAGGAACTGTGTCGAAGGCCTTCTTGCAGTCCAAGAAGATGCAATCAACCCACCCCTCTCTCTCGTCTCTTACTTCTGTTACTGTATCATAAACCTCCAGAAGGTTTGTGACACAGGATTTGCCTTCCATGAAACCGTGCTGGTTTCCATGATTCTGCATACTATACACGTCAGTGACACTGGTCTGTAGTTTAGTGCCTCTTTTCTGTCTCCTTTTTTTAAAAATGGGAACTACATTTGCTGTCTTCCATTCCTCATGTAGTTGCCCAGTTTCAAGGGATGTGTTGAAGATCGTAGTTAATGGGACACACAGCATTTCTGCTCCCTCTCTAAAGACCCACGGGGAGATGTCCGGTCCCATTGCCTTTGAGGTATCAAGGTCACTTAGCAGCTTCTTCACCTCCTCCTCAGTTGTGTGTATGTCATCCAGCACTTGTTGGTGTATTCCCTGCTGGTGTCCCCCTCTGTCCTGTCTTCCCAGAGTCCTTCCTGTCTCCACTGTGTGTGTGTGTGTGTGTGTGTGTGTGTGTGTGTGTGTGTGTGTGTGTGTGTGTGTGTGTGTGTGTGTGTGTGTGTGTGTGTATGTGTTTGTGTGTACTCGCCTGTTTGTGGTTGCATGGGTCGAGTCGTAGCTCCTGGCCCCGTGTGAGTACATCCTGGTGCTGCAACTCAAGAAAAGAACAATGTCCCACGTATGTCATACACTTCTATTTGTGTTCTGGGTATAGTACCAAAAGACTAACACCTATATAAGACTGCGTTGTATCAGAAGACTTCTGCGTGTGTACTAGAGTGTTGCATCATAAGATTCCCACGTGTGTGTACTGGAAGGTTTGTATCAGAAGACTTCCAAATGTGAAGAAATTAAGACATATGTGCAACATCTGGGTATCTTTATTGTAGACGTTTCGCCAACCAGTGGCTTTATCAATACAAATTCCAGGACATAACTTGAAGACAGTAGGACTATATACAGAAGATGAGGTAATCAGTCCCTCAACCTAGGAGTAGGTGCGAAGAACACCGCAGTCGTGGAGATTCTGAAGCACTGGTTGGCGAAACGTCTACAATAAAGATACCCAGATGTTGCACATATGTCTTAATTTCATCTTGTCGGTATTATATACCATTCTTACACAACTTCCAAATGTGTACTGGACAGTGCAGTAAAAGAGACTCACTTGTGTTCCAAAGTATTTGAGAGTGATGTATAAGTGTGAACTGGAGGGTATAGTATCATAAGCCTCCAGTACTTGTGTGTACTGGAGGCTGTTGTAGTATATATCACACAGACATGTGAGTATTCAGGTGACACAGAGAAATTGTAATATTAACCAAAACAAACGCCCAGTTAATCGTAAGTATTATTATTATTAACGTTGTATTAATATTAATAATGTTAATATATTAGTCATTAAAAAAACATTTTTCTGTGTAAAGAACGAAGATATCAAATTAATGTTAATATGTGTTACCATTTAATTGTGGCATGAATGTGATGATGTAAAAGGTTATGTGAATCCATGATCCATGACTTGACTATGTGACTAGATGCAATCTTTGTCTCGTGCAAGACCAGTGACTCTGGTCGTTCACTGCAAGATGCATGCATCATTAGTTCTCTTCCGCTAAGTTGTCAACCACTGTCTAATTGACTGGCTTCTGTCTAGCTGTTTTGCCTGCTGTCTTCTAGACGCTCAATCTCAACTGCTTGTTGCTCTTTGCTGCACATCTGTTCCTGTCTTGGATGACGTATTTCCTATGTCGTAACACTGGCCTGTAGGTGAAACAGATTAAGTGTTTCTCGTGTACTCTGGAACTCGTTACTCACGATGTGGTTTAGTGTGAATATTCTTGTAGCGAACATTGTGATTGATCTTATGGTATGAATTATTGGTGTAGTCACCGTGGTGACAGAATTCATATCCTGACATTGTTATTCTTCTTCTTGTTGATTCGCCGGTACTCTCCCGGCCCGGGCCTTTTCCAAGTAGTGGCCCGGCCTTGGCTCCCTTTCTCGGGAGTATCTCAGACTAATGTCTTCCATAGGAGGAGGTGCAAGTATCTCCTCATCGTCGGGACCAACTGTCCCCGGGCCTAGCCATATTCCCCGCCCTCACGGGGCTCGTAGGGAGAGGCTAGGCCTCTCTGGTATGCCATCCCCACCCCAAGGAGGCTAATGGGAATGGGAATGGCAGTCTTGTAAGCTGCAAGCTCTGGCTCAGGCACCTACCCTGCCCTAGAAGGATTGGGAATGGTGTCGATCCCATTGTTATTAAATGATCTCCATGTTAAACTTACAGATGTAAATCAATATTTGTAATTATATACACATCAATGTAATTTAAATATAATGAAAGAAGTCACAGTTTAGCTTAAGGTTCCTGACAAGTAATTACTAAAATATATTTAATTTGTAAATATTAAAGAAAATTATTTTTGTATTACTTTCGTTTTTTATTCATCTCTTCTGGATGTACACAATCTCTTTCTGATTGTAAATGTTTTCCTGGTTGTTAAATCATTTTAGTGACTATTATTATGACCGGTATACAGGCCATCCTGAGTGGAAAATTCTCTCGATCAACCAGGTTGTTAGAGGTGGAATGTAGTAACTGGAGACTCCCATATATGGGTACTGGAGGCTGTTGTATGAAAAGACTTTCACGTGTGTGTGTTAGAAGCTGCCGTATCAGAAGACTTGCAAATGTACCTGAGAATTTTGAAGCAGAAGAATCTGTCCTCTCACGTGCGTGTACTGGATGATTTTGTACCAGAAGAGACCGTCCTGCTACCATGGGTGTAGTGGAAAAATACTCACGTGTGTTGACTGGAAGTAGTTGCAATGGAATATTGTTGTCATCTTCCAATGTGTGGAAGAACTGGCGAAGGTCGGTCCTTACGATTTCCTTCTCTGGCACTTCCAACTGTGACACCATCTGCAGGGTTTACCTGCTGGGTTTTCTCCTGGTGGTGCTCAGTGAGCGTAAGTACCTGGCGGCTCCCTCAAGGAAGGTTCCTTGATGCTGGTGAGGGGCTCTTGATCTAGGGAACTGGATCTGTGCTACAGTTCCCTGAATTAAGCCTGAATACCTTCCATCCCCCCCACAAGCGCTGTATAATCATACGGGTATAGCGCTTCCCTCTTGATTAAAATAATAATCGGGCGGCTCACTCGACGAAGACCAGGTAAGGTTATCTCTGGAAGTGTCGAGCAGAGATGACCTAATGAAGTCTCAGCCAGTGATGGAACGTAAGAAGAGCGGCTGCTCCAGCTCTTGGAACCTTAACTCGGATGCCACTCTTTTCCCAAAAAGTCGATGAGCTCCAGCTCATGGATCCTTTCATTCAAGTTTCATAGCTCTTGGCAGTCGTTTGTCAAATATTTAAAAAAATAAATCAGGAAGGCACTCACTTGCTTATTAATCATTTTTTAATGATGTATTTAAATATAATTATACCAATCTGCAAGTAATAAAATATAATCAAGCTTTTTCCTCCATTAGATATCTTAACATTCCAAATACAAGGTTTTCTTTATTATATAAACATAGAAATATTAGAAGAGAAGGAAGAAGAGAGGAAGGTTAAGTAGGAGGGCGAGAGAGAGAGAAGGAGAAGATAGGGAGAGAAGAACTGAGAAACAATGAACAGAGTGGTTCATGTAAATTGCGTCATTGCTTGACCTCACTACCTGACCTATACTTGTTCCTATTACGCCATCTTCCAAGAAGCGTAGGCAATACAGGGTGTGAGAGAGATATATATATATGTTTATTAATGTTTTATTGTAATTTTTAGTTTTACTGATATACGTCACAGGTGAACAGGACAATTTAGGTTTTAATGTCACCTGCAAACATCTGTATATTAACATGATAATATCGTTCAGTGATGTTGCAACCTCTTTTACTAAAGAGTAAGTAATAAATATACTCGAAAGTAATAAAATAAATATTTTCTTTTTTCAATATTTCATTCACATAAAAATACCGGTGAATAAAATACTAACACACTGCATATTTTCCATAGGTCAGGTTTCTGTTAAATCTCGTTCGTGTTGTACGTGACTCGTCGATTATTTCTCGTATCAATAAACACCAACGCTCAGTCCTCTCCATTTGACTGATATCTATATCAGTAGTTGTTCTATTTCATGGAGATCTAGCAGGCGGAGTACATACTTCCTTAATTATAGAAGCAACTCGTGTTCTGTGTTAGGTATTACTGGTGACAAGTCTCTCGAGGTGAATACGAGAGTTTCAAGAGAGGTTTTATCTGCAGGAAAGTTTTCACGGTAGTTTGTGTTGGAGTATTCGAAACAGGAACCTTTCTTTTAAAATATACTACTGTCCAGTGCTGTATAAGCTGCGTTGGCTCACAACCTTCGGTGAAGTTGATGATATTTATCAATGCGTTAATACTGATACCTTTCAACACACAGTTTTCTGTAAAGAGCAACAAATTGAGAGAGATCGTGCACGTACACACAACACACACACACACACACACACACACACACACACACACACACACACACACACACACACACACACACACACACACACACACACACACACACACACACACGGAATACCTATCAGGAAGGAAACGAGTGAAGGTACGTGACGAGGTATCGGTATCCGAATGTGAAAAGCGGGGCTCCACAAGGGACAGTCTTAGGGCCGATGATCTTTCTCGTATTTGTGAATGACATAACGGAAGGGGTGGATTCAGAGGTGTCCTTGTTTGTAGACACTGAAGCTAATTCAGAGAATTCAAGCAGACTTAAATCAGGTAGGACTACAAAGGAATCTGGACCGACTGGAAAGAAGGTCCGACAGATGGCTACTGGGCTCAAGAAATCGTAATGACACGATTGCAAACAAACCATACCACGGGCGGGATTTGAACCCGCGGTCAGAGAGTCTCAAAACTCCAGACCGTCGCGTTAGCCACTGGACCAGCTAGCCACAATAAGATTCGTCCAACTAGGTATATTTCTACACCATAGGAAGGTTAGCATAGGCACCACTGTGACCACAAATGCAAGTTTTTACAGACGAATCTCCAGCTAGCGTGGCAGTGACGAACTCTAGCTCAAGTCCCCTCACTGCCGCCAACATGACTCACGAAATCGTAATGACACGATTGCAAACAAACCATACCACGGGCGGGATTTGAACCGTCACTGCCGTCATGTTGACGGCAGTGAGAGGACTTGAGCTAGAGTTCGTCACGGTCACGCTAGCTGGAGATTCGTCTGTAAAAACTTGCATTTGTGGTCACAGTGGTGCCTATGCTAACCTTCCTATGGTGTAGAAATATACCTAGTTGGACGAATCTTATTGTGGCTAGCTGGTCCAGTGGCTAACGCGACGGTCTGGAGTTTTGAGACTCTCTGACCGCGGGTTCAAATCCCGTCCGTGGTATGGTATGTTTTGATGGCTACTGGAGTTTAACCCCGGCAAGAAATCATAAAGAATGGGGAATGGCAAAGAAGACCTCAGACGGAGTACATACTACGGGGTACACAAATAACCCGCACATAAAAGAGAGAAGCTTACGACGACATTTCGGTCCGACTTTTTTTTTTTTTGTTATTTATACTACGGGGTAAAAGGTTGTGATATCGATCAAGGAAATGGAACTTGGGGTGAGTATCAAACCGGGCACATCTGAAGCACACATCAACCAAATAATTGCTGCAGATTATGGGCGCATGGCAAACCTAAGAATAGCGCTTCAGTACCTATGTAAGAAATCATTCAAGACACTATATGTGTTCGTCAGGCCCATACTGGAGTATGCAGCACCAGTATGGAACCCACACATGGTCGAGCACGCCAAAAAATTAGAGAAAGTGCAATGGTTTGAAATAAGACTAGTCCCTGAGTTAAAGGTTATGCCCTATGAGGAGAGGTTAAAGGAAATCAACCTGATGACACTGGAGGACAGCAGGGATAGGGAACACATAATAACAACATCTAAAATATTGAGAGGAATTGACAAGGTGGGCAGGACAGAATGTTCCAGAGATGGGACACAGCAACGAGGTGTCACAATTGGATGTTGAAAACTCAGACGAGTCACAGGGATGTTAGGAAGTATTTCTTCAGTAATAGAATTGTCAGGAAGTAGAATAATTTGGACAGGGATGCAGTGGAGGCAAAATTCATTCACATCTTTAAGAAAAGGTACGATAAAGCTCTTGGAATAGGGAAAGAGCTGACCTAGTGGCGACCACAGAAGAAGCGGGATCAGGCGCTATGAATCCACCCCGTCAACCACAAATAGGCGAGTATAAATAGGTGAGTACACACATACATACACCCACCCACCCAAACCCACACACACACACAAACACACACACAAACACACACACACACACACACACACACACACACACACACACACACACACACACACACACACACACACACACACACACTGTACACCATATATGTCAGGCCCATACTGGAGTATGCAGTACCAGTTTGGAATCCACACATGGTCAAGCACGTCAAGAAATTAGAGAAAGTGCAAAGGTTTGCACTAAGGGGATTGTCCTACGAATAAAGGTTAAAGGAAATTGACCTGACGACACTGGAAGACAGGAGGCTCAGGAGAAACATGATAACGACATGTAAAATACTGCGCAGAATAGACAAGGTTGACAAAGACAGGATGTTCTAGAGAGGGGACACAGAAACAAGGGGTCACAATTGGAAGCTGAAGACTCAAATGAGTCAAAGGGATGTTTGGAAGCATTTCTTCAGTCATAGAGTTGTCAGGCCGTGGAATAGCCTAGAAAGTGACGTAGGGGAGGCGGGAACCATACATAGTTTTAAGATGAGGTTCGATAAAGCTCATGGAGCAGGGAGAGAGAGGCCCTATTAGCAATCAGTGAAGAGGCGGGGCCAGGAGCTATGATTCGACCTCTGCAACCACAAATAGGTGAGTACACACACAAGTGACGAGGTATCAGAGTGGGTGCCTGTGACGAGCGGGGTTTCACAGGGGTGAGTCCTAGGACCGGTGCTGTTTCTGATATATGTAAACGACATGGCAGAAGGAATAGGCTGAGAAATGTCCCTGTTTGCAGATGATGTCAACCTGATGAGAAGAATTCAATCGGACGAGGATTGCTATTTAAGACAAAATCGCAAGTTTTACCTATTGGTCACCTACTATACCTACTCACCAGGTGCCTGTCAATCCCAAAATTTACCTACTTCCTGATATGCTCCCCAGCCTTCAGCAGTCTGAAACTCAAGAAATATGACTCTCTTCTTAAGACCATGCTAGAAAGTGTATTGAATCTTTCCCTCGAAGATGGACAGTGGTTGCAAGCCTCACTTCCAATCAGACTTGAGAGGCTAGGAGTACGCAAATCCTCCCAGATTGCCCTACACATGTGCCATCACACGTGTGGTTGAGGTAGACAAACACAGGAAAGCCTTTCACAAACTGGTAAACATAAACATCAAGCAAAGACAGCAGTGAATTAGATTCCCATTCAGTTCTGAAGTTGACAGGAGGAGCAAGATGATGATGAGATCAACAAGGAGTTAGAAGAGACTAAAATCAAGTGTAAAGTCAGAGGACACAAGTGCAACTAATGTGACACTTTATTGTGGCAACGTTTCGCTCTCCAGGAGCTTTGTCAAGCCATTACAAACAGTACATGGACACAGATGGTATATATAGGCTCAGAGTGAGGTGCAATACTAGTGGTAGTAGTAGTAGTGACATAAGTTGTAGTAGTAGTAGTAGTAATACATAAGAACATAAGAAAGGAGGAACACTGCAGCAGGCCTGTTGGCCCATGAACATCAAAATGGTATACAATACCGACAGGTTGGTAGGTAAGACACGTAAGCAACAGTTAGGCAACTTTATTCCGAAACGTTTCGCCTACACAGTAGGCTTCTTCAGTCGAATACAGAAAGTAGGCAGGAACATCTCTACTGTTCCTGCCTACTTTCTGTATTCGACTGAAGAAGCCTACTGTGTAGGCGAAACGTTTCGGAATAAAGTTGAGTGGTGACGTGTACTTAGCTCTGTGAAGACCTGTTTGCGCGCTCTCTACGAATTGAAGCAAGATGCCCTCCATCGAGCAACTTTACCAACAGCTTATGGAAGAATTGAGGATGGCGAAGATGGAGATTAGGCGACTGACTGAGGAAAACAAGAAGATTCGTAGTAGTCCTCCTGTTTTGAGTCCTCAGGTCAAGAAAGGAAACTGGTCAGTGGCTGGACAGCAGGGAACGAAGTTGACGATCAAGAAGACGAATGGAAAGGTAGAAACGATGAAGAAGAAAGAGACTGCTGTGGAAACTGTTGTGGAAACATCTAATGCTTTCTCCGTGCTACCCGACGAATGTGAGTCGACTACTGGGAACGTCACGACGAACGACACCAAGAAAGGTAAGAATATTGTTGTTGTTGGGGATAGCCAAGTTAGGTATATGGATAAGGAGTTCTGCTTGAAGGACAGGAGTAGGAGACAGAGAGTTTGCTTTCCTGGGGCTGGGATGGAGGATATTGTTAGCCGTCTGGATGACATCATGAGAGGTAATGGGAGCAATCCTATTATCTGTCTCAGTGCTGGAGGCAACGATGTTGGCAGACGTAGGAGTGAAGACCTGATTAGCAGGTATAGGTCAGCAATAGAAATAATTAGGAGGAAGGGTGGGAACCCTGTCATATGTGGTATTTTGCCAAGGAGAGGAGTTGGAAATGAATGGTTGTCCAGGGCAATTGGTGTCAATTGCTGGCTGGACAAATACTGTAAGGAAAATGCGGTAACATTCATTGACAACTGGGACCTCTTCTATGGCAGAAATGACATGTATGCCAGGGATGGGGTTCACTTATCTAGGTCTCGGGTGGGAGCACTGACAACTGCAGTGGAGGGAGCTGTTAGGACTTTAAACTAGGAATAGTTAGTGGTATGGGTTTTGGCAGGAAAACAGTGAAGTCCCAGTGTAGTAATATTATGAGTTCTAGGGGAACTAGTAATAAGCAGAACGAGGTAGATATTGAAAAGCCAGTGACATTGGGTGATAAGGACAGTAATAGGTTTAGTAGAAAAACAGAAATGAGCAGGAAGGGTAAAGAGAAAAGAGAGTCTTTCAATGTTTATTATGCTAATAGCCGTAGTGCTAGGAATAAGATGGACGAGTTGAGATTAGTTGCTAGTGCAGGTAACATTGATGTATTTGCCTTAACTGAGACGTGGTTTAATTCAAAAAGTCGGGAAATGCGTGCGGAATGTCGCATTCAGGGTTTGAAATTGTTCCAAGTAGATAGAAGTATCGGGAAGGGGGGTGGGGTGGCATTGTATGTCCGAGATCGCTTGAAGTGCTGTATAAAAACGGGTATTAAGTCTGAAGTAACACATACAGAGTATGTTTGGGTAGAATTTTCAGAGGGGCATGAAAAACTGATTTTAGGAGTGATATACCGTCCCCCAAACTTAGATAGGGACCAAGGGAGACTACTATGGGAGGAAATTGTTAAGGCCACAAGGCACGATAATGTAGTAATTCTAGGAGACTTTAACTTATATCAATGATCTTGATGAAAGAATTACTAGTTATATGAGCAAATTCGCCGATGACACGAAGATAGGTAGGATAATTGATTCAAACGTAGATGTTAGGGAACTTCAGGAGGATTTAGACAAACTCTACTCTTGGTCAGAAAACTGGCAGATGCAGTTCAATGTAGATAAATGCAAGGTTCTGAAGCTCGGGAGTGTCCATAACCCTAGCACTTACAAGTTAAATAATGTAGAACTTAGCCATACAGATTGCGAAAAGGACTTGGGGGTTATGGTAAGCAGCAACCTTAAACCAAGACAGCAATGCCTAAGCGTACGTAATAAGGCAAATAGATTACTGGGATTTATATCAAGAAGTGTAAGCAACAGAAGTCCAGAGGTCATACTGCAGCTTTATACATCATTAGTAAGGCCTCACCTAGATTATGCAGCTCAATTCTGGTCTCCATATTACAGAATGGACATAAATTCGTTAGAAAACATTCAGCGTAGGATGACTAAATTAATACATAGCATTAGAAATCTTCCTTATGAAGAAAGATTGAAGACTCTTAAGTTACATTCACCTGTTAAGCGAAGAATGAGGGGAGACCTGATCGAAGTGTATAAGTGGAAGATAGGTATTAATAAAGGGGATATTAACAAGGTCTTGAGGATATCTCTTCAAGAGAGAACCCGCAGTAATGGATTTAAATTAGATAAGTTTAGATTTAGAAAGGACATAGGAAAGTATTGGTTTGGAAATAGGGTAGTTGATGAGTGGAACAGTCTACCTAGTTGGGTTATTGAGGTTAGGACTTTGGGTAGTTTCAAATTTAGGTTGGATAAGAATATGAGTGGGAGGGGTTGGATTTGAGTGGGACTTGCACATCGGAGCTTGTTTCTAGGGTGGCATAGAAAATTGGGTTGGTCAAATGTTTGTTAGTGGGATGAATTGTAAAGGACCTGCCTAGTAAGGGCCAACAGACCTGCTGCAGTGTTCCTCCTTTCTTATGTTCTTATGTTCTTATGAATTTCTTGACTGGGAATTTAGAATCATACGATGGTATAAACCTTGGTAATAAATACCAACAAGTTGTTAGGTAAGACACATATGCAACAGTTAGACATCTTTATTCCGAAACGTTTCGCCTACACAGTAGGCTTCTTCAGTCGAATACAGAAAGTAGGCAGGAGCAGTAGAGATGTGAAGACGATGTAATCAGTCCATCACCCTTAAAGTCGTAGAATTTGAGGTTGTCTGTCCCTCGGCCTGGAGAAGTTCAGTTCCATAGTCAGGAACTATCTGAAGATCAAGCGACAGTGTGGAGGCTTAAATACTGTCGGAAGGAGAGGTGCAGGGTAGTAGTAGTAGTAGTAGTAGTAGTGAGAGGCAACTGAGAGGTCATGTCCCTCTCAGATCCAACCCTTCTCACTTGGAAAGCTTGTCCAAGGTGTTTTCTGTACCAAGATGCCACGTGTTGCAGTGTCTGACAAGATGAACATCAAAATGGTATACAATACCGACAGGTTGTTAGGTAAGACACATATGCAACAGTTAGACATCTTTATTCCGAAACGTTTCGCCTACACAGTAGGCTTCTTCAGTCGAATACAGAAAGTAGGCAGGAGCAGTAGAGATGTGAAGACGATGTAATCAGTCCATCACCCTTAAAGTCGTAGAATTTGAGGTTGTCTGTCCCTCGGCCTGGAGAAGTTCAGTTCCATAGTCAGGAACTATCTGAAGATCAAGCGACAGTGTGGAGGCTTAAATACTGTCGGAAGGAGAGGTGCAGGGTAGTAGTAGTAGTAGTAGTAGTGAGAGGCAACTGAGAGGTCATGTCCCTCTCAGATCCAACCCTTCTCACTTGGAAAGCTTGTCCAAGGTGTTTTCTGTACCAAGATGCCACGTGTTGCAGTGTCTGACAAGATGAACATCAAAATGGTATACAATACCGACAGGTTGTTAGGTAAGACACATATGCAACAGTTAGACATCTTTATTCCGAAACGTTTCGCCTACACAGTAGGCTTCTTCAGTCGAATACAGAAAGTAGGCAGGAGCAGTAGAGATGTGAAGACGATGTAATCAGTCCATCACCCTTAAAGTCGTAGAATTTGATGTTGTCTGTCCCTCGGCCTGGAGAAGTTCAGTTCCATAGTCAGGAACTATCTGAAGATCAAGCGACAGTGTGGAGGCTTAAATACTGTCGGAAGGAGAGGTGCAGGGTAGTAGTAGTAGTAGTAGTAGTAGTGAGAGGCAACTGAGAGGTCATGTCCCTCTCAGATCCAACCCTTCTCACTTGGAAAGCTTGTCCAAGGTGTTTTCTGTAACAAGATGCCACGTGTTGCAGTGTCTGACAAGATGAACATCAAAATGGTATACAATACCGACAGGTTGTTAGGTAAGACACATATGCAACAGTTAGACATCTTTATTCCGAAACGTTTCGCCTACACAGTAGGCTTCTTCAGTCGAATACAGAAAGTAGGCAGGAGCAGTAGAGATGTGAAGACGATGTAATCAGTCCATCACCCTTAAAGTCGTAGAATTTGAGGTTGTCTGTCCCTCGGCCTGGAGAAGTTCAGTTCCATAGTCAGGAACTATCTGAAGATCAAGCGACAGTGTGGAGGCTTAAATACTGTCGGAAGGAGAGGTGCAGGGTAGTAGTAGTAGTAGTAGTAGTAGTAGTGAGAGGCAACTGAGAGGTCATGTCCCTCTCAGATCCAACCCTTCTCACTTGGAAAGCTTGTCCAAGGTGTTTTCTGTACCAAGATGCCACGTGTTGCAGTGTCTGACAAGATGAACATCAAAATGGTATACAATACCGACAGGTTGTTAGGTAAGACACATATGCAACAGTTAGACAACTTTATTCCGAAACGTTTCGCCTACACAGTAGGCTTCTTCAGTCGAATACAGAAAGTAGGCAGGAACAGTAGAGATGTGAAGACGATGTAATCAGTCCATCACCCTTGTAGTCGTAGAATTTGAGGTTGTCAGTCCCTCGGCCTGGAGAAGTTCAGTTCCATAGTCAGGAACTATCTGAAGATCAAGCTGCTCAAAGAACGTTTATCCCATATAAAGAAATTAGATCAAATAGAAATGACCCAAAATGGATGAATAATAGGCTCAAATATCTACTAGGGCATAAGAAAGGAATTTATAGGCATATCAAAAGAGGTGAGGGTCATCTTATGAATCAGTATATTGACATTAAGAGGGACATTGAAGATTGAGACACTTATGCAGCATATGGGAATCTTTATTCAGGAAACGTTTCGCCACACAGTGGCTTCATCAGTCCAATACAAAGAGGAAGGCGTAAGAAGAGGAGTAGTATGAGGTAATCAGTCCCTCAGCCTGGAGTCGATGTGTTCAGTCCATCAATCTTGTAGAATGTACAGCATAGGGCCGTAGACGTGGCTTATATACTGTAGTAAGGTGAGGTGAAGCAGGCGGAGGCGGGGTCATAGTGGTACCATCCACTAGTCGAAGTAGGTCTTCGTCCAAAGGTTGAACAAGTGTTGAAAAATTCTTTGTAACAAGATCCCATGATGCTGCAGTGTCTGACAGTTGTGATGAATGGCTTGAAAAACCGACAAGTTGAAGATTGAGACACTTATGCAGCATATGGGAATCTTTATTCAGGAAACGTTTCGCCACACAGTGGCTTCATCAGTCCAATACAAAGAGGAAGGCGTAAGAAGAGGAGTAGTATGAGGTAATCAGTCCCTCAGCCTGGAGTCGATGTGTTCAGTCCATCAATCTTGTAGAATGTACAGCATAGGGCCGTAGACGTGGCTTATATACTGTAGTGAGGTGAGGTGATGAAGCCACTGTGTGGCGAAACGTTTCCTGAATAAAGATTCCCATATGCTGCATAAGTGTCTCAATCTTCAACTTGTCGGTTTTTCAAGCCATTCATCACAACTGTCAGACACTGCAGCATCATGGGATCTTGTTACAAAGAATTTTTCAACACTTGTTCAACCTTTGGACGAAGACCTACTTCGACTAGTGGATGGTACCACTATGACCCCGCCTCCGCATGTTTCACCTCACCTCACTACAGTATATAAGCCACGTCTACGGCCCTATGCTGTACATTCTACAAGATTGATGGACTGAACACATCGACTCCAGGCTGAGGGACTGATTACCTCATACTACTCCTCTTCTTACGCCTTCCTCTTTGTATTGGACTGATGAAGCCACTGTGTGGCGAAACGTTTCCTGAATAAAGATTCCCATATGCTGCATAAGTGTCTCAATCTTCAATGTCCCTCTTAATGTCAATATACTGATTCATAAGATGACCCTCACCTCTTTTGATATGCCTATAAATTCCTTTCTTATGCCCTAGTAGATATTTGAGCCTATTATTAATCCATTTTGGGTCATTTCTATTTGATCTAATTTCTTTATAGGATAAACGTTCTTTGAGCAGCATGTATAGTGTTCAGAAAACTGTCATATTGATAGCTCTCTTCGTTACCCCAGTCAACAGATGATAAGTGTTCTCTAAGCCCATCGTAATCTGCTAAGCGAAAATCTGGGACTGTTACTGAGTTATCGCTACTATCGTACTTCCATTCAATGCTAAATATAACTGATTTGTGATCGCTAGCACCCAGTTCCTCTGAATTTTATAAATTATTAACAAGGGATTCATTGTTTGCCAGAATTAAGTCAAGCAGGTTATTTACCCTTGTAGGTTTTGTCACAAACTGCTTCAAAAAACAATCCTGAACTACTTCTAAGAAGTCGTATGATTCTGGTTTAGAAAGACACGTAAGCAAACACTATAACATATTTATTAGAAAACGTTTCGGTCCTGGGACCTTGATCACTTCTAACAGTTATAGTGTTTGCTTACGTGTCTTTCTAAACCAACTTGTTGGTATTTATTACCAAGGTTTATACCATCGTATGATTCTAAATTCCCAGTCAAGAAATTCATAAGAACATAAGAACATAAGAAAGGAGGAACACTGCAGCAGGTCTGTTGGCCCTTACTAGGCAGGTTCTTTACAATTCATCCCACTAACAAACATTTGACCAACCCAATTTTCTATGCCACCCTAGAAACAAGCTCCGATGTGCAAGTCCCACTCAAATCCAACCCCTCCCACTCATGTACTTATCCAACCTAAATTTGAAACTACCCAAAGTCCTAACCTCAATAACCCAACTAGGTAGACTGTTCCACTCATCAACTACCCTATTTCCAAACCAATACTTTCCTATGTCCTTTCTAAATCTAAACTTATCTAATTTAAATCCATTACTGCGGGTTCTCTCTTGAAGAGATATCCTCAAGACCTTGTTAATATCCCCTTTATTAATACCTATCTTCCACTTATACACTTCGATCAGGTCTCCCCTCATTCTTCGCTTAACAAGTGAATGTAACTTAAGAGTCTTCAATCTTTCTTCATAAGGAAGATTTCTAATGCTATGTATTAATTTAGTCATCCTACGCTGAATGTTTTCTAACGAATTTATGTCCATTCTGTAATATGGAGACCAGAATTGAGCTGCATAATCTAGGTGAGGCCTTACTAATGATGTATAAAGCTGCAGTATGACTTTTGGACTTCTGTTGCTTACACTTCTTGATATAAATCCCAGTAATCTATTTGCCTTATTACGTACGCTTAGGCATTGCTGTCTTGGTTTAAGGTTGCTGCTTACCATAACCCCCAAGTCCTTTTCGCAATCTGTATGGCTAAGTTCTACATTATTTAACTTATAAGTGCTAGGGTTATGGACACTCCCGAGCTTCAGAACCTTGCATTTATCTACATTGAACTGCATCTGCCACTTTTTTGACCATGAGTAGAGTTTGTCTAAATCCTCCTGAAGTTCCCTAACATCTACGTTTGAATCAATTATCCTACCTATCTTCGTGTCATCGGCGAATTTGCTCATATAACTAGTAATTCTTTCATCAAGATCATTGATATATATTATAAACAACAACGGGCCCAAGACTGATCCCTGTGGAACGCCACTTGTTACTGATCCCCACTCGGATTTAACCCCATTTATGGACACTCTCTGCTTCCTGTCTGTGAGCCATGATTCGATCCACGAGAGCACCCTTCCCCCAATGCCATGAGCTGCTACTTTCTTCAACAGTCTTTGGTGCGGAACTCTATCAAATGCCTTACTAAAATCTAAGTAAATAATATCAAATTCTTTATCGTGGTCAACAGCCTCAAAAGCTTTACTGAAGAAAGTTAATAAATTAGTTAGACAAGACCGGCCTCTTGTGAATCCATGCTGAGTATCATTAATCAAGCTATGCTTATCGAGATGGCTTTTTATAATTTGAGCTATAATTGACTCTAGTAATTTGCCTAAAGTTAAAGTCTCCTAGAATTACTACATTATCGTGCCTTGTGGCCTTAACAATTTCCTCCCATAGTAGTCTCCCTTGGTCCCTATCTAAGTTTGGGGGACGGTATATCACTCCTAAAATCAGTTTTTCATGCCCCTCTGAAAATTCTATCCAAACAGACTCTGTATGTGTTACTTCAGACTTAATACCCGTTTTTGTGCAACATTTCAAGCGATATCGGACATACAATGCCACCCCACCCCCCTTCCCGATACTTCTATCTACTTGGAACAATTTAAAACCCTGAATGTGACATTCTGCACGCATATTCCGACTTTTTGAATTAAACCACGTCTCAGTTAAGGCAAATACATCAATGTTACCTGCACTAGCAACTAATCTCAACTCGTCCATCTTACTCCTAGCACTACGGCTATTAGCATAATAAACACTGAAAGACTCTCTTTTCTCTTTACCCTTCCTGCTCATTTCTGTTTTTCTACTAAACCTATTACTGTCCTTATCACCCAATGTCACTGGCTTTTCAATATCTACCTCGTTCTGCTTATTACTAGTTCCCCTAGAACTCATAATATTACTACACTGGGACTTCACTGTTTTTCTGCCAAAACCCATACCACTAACTATTCCTAGTTTAAAGTCCTAACAGCTCCCTCCACTGCAGTTGCCAGTTCTCCCACCCCACACCTAGATAAGTGAACCCCATCCGTGGCATACATGTCATTTCTGCCATAGAAGAGGTCCCAGTTGTCAATGAATGTTACCGCATTTTCCTTACAGTATTTGTCCAGCCAGCAATTGACACCAATTGCCCTGGACAACCATTCATTTCCAACTCCTCTCCTTGGCAAAATACCACATATGACAGGGTTCGCACCCTTCCTCCTAATTATTTCTATTGCTGACCTATACCTGCTAATCAGGTCTTCACTCCTACGTCTGCCAACATCGTTGCCTCCAGCACTGAGACAGGTAATAGGATTGTTCCCATTACCTCTCATGATGTCATCCAGACGGCTAACAATATCCTCCATCCCAGCCCCAGGAAAGCAAACTCTGTCTCCTACTCCTGTCCTTCAAGCAGAACTCCTTATCCATATACCTAACTTGGCTATCCCCAACAACAATAATATTCTTACCTTTCTTGGTGTCGTTCGTCGTGACGTTCCCAGTAGTCGACTCACATTCGTCGGGTAGCACGGAGAAAGCATTAGATGTTTCCACAACAGTTTCCACAGCAGTCTCTTTCTTCTTCATCGTTTCTACCTTTCCATTCGTCTTCTTGATCGTCAACTTCGTTCCCTGCTGTCCAGCCACTGACCAGTTTCCTTTCTTGACCTGAGGACTCAAAACAGGAGGACTACTACGAATCTTCTTGTTTTCCTCAGTCAGTCGCCTAATCTCCATCTTCGCCATCCTCAATTCTTCCATAAGCTGTTGGTAAAGTTGCTCGATGGAGGGCATCTTGCTTCAATTCGTAGAGAGCGCGCAAACAGGTCTTCACAGAGCTAAGTACACGTCACCACTCAACTTTATTCCGAAACGTTTCGCCTACACAGTAGGCTTCTTCAGTCGAATACAGAAAGTAGGCAGGAACAGTGGAGATGTTCCTGCGTACTTTCTGTATTCGGCTGAAGAAGCCTACTGTGTAGGCGAAACGTTTCAGAATAAAGTTGCCTAACTGTTGCTTACGTGTCTTACCTACCAACCTGTCGGTATTGTATACCATTTTGATGTTCATGGGCCAACAGGCCTGCTGGAGTGTTCCTTCTTTCTTATGTTCTTATGTATTACTACTACTACTACAACTTATGTCACTACTACTACTACCACTAGTATTGCACCTCACTCTGAGCCTATATATACCATCTGTGTCCATGTACTGTTTGTAATGGCTTGACAAAGCTCCTGGAGAGCGAAACGTTGCCACAATAAAGTGTCACATTAGTTGCACTTGTGTCCTCTGTCTTCACACTTGATTTTAGTCTCTTCTAACTCCTTGTTGATCTCATCATCATCTTGCTCCTCCTGTCAACTTCAGAACTTAATGGGAATCTAATTCACTGCTGTCTTTGCTTGATGTTCATGTTTACCAGTTTGTGAAAGGCTTTCCTGTGTTTGTCTACCTCAACCACACGTGTGATGGCACATGTGTAGGGCAATCTGGGAGGATTTGCGTACTCCTAGCCTCTCAAGCCTGATTGGAAGTGAGGCTTGCAACCACTGTCCATCTTCGAGGGAAAGATTCAATACACTTTCTAGCATGGTCTTAAGAAGAGAGTCATATTTCTTGAGTTTCAGACTGCTGAAGGCTGGGGAGCATATCAGAAAGTAGGTAAATTTTGGGATTGACAGGCACCTGGTGAGTAGGTATAGTAGGTGACCAATAGGTAAAACTTGCGATTTTGTCTTAAATAGCAATCCTCGTCCGATTGAATTCTTCTCATCAGGTTGACATCATCTGCAAACAGGGACATTTCTCAGCCTATTCCTTCTGCCATGTCGTTTACATATATAAGAAACAGCACCGGTCCTAGGACTCACCCCTGTGAAACCCCGCTCGTCACAGGCACCCACTCTGATACCTCGTCACTTGTGTGTGGTTGCAGAGGTCGAGTCATAGCTCCTGGCCCCGCCTCTTCACTGATTGCTAATAGGGCCTCTCTCTCCCTGCTCCATGAGCTTTATCGAACCTCGTCTTAAAACTATGTATGGTTCCCGCCTCCCCTACATCACTTTCTAGGCTATTCCACGGCCTGACAACTCTATGACTGAAGAAATGCTTCCAAACATCCCTTTGACTCATTTGAATCTTCAGCTTCCAATTGTGACCCCTTGTTTCTGTGTCCCCTCTCTAGAACATCCTGTCTTTGTCAGCCTTGTCTATTCTGCGCAGTATTTTACATGTCGTTATCATGTTTCTCCTGAGCCTCCTGTCTTCCATTGTCGTCAGGTCAATTTCCTTTAACCTTTATTCGTAGGACAATCCCCTTAGTGCAAACCTTTGCACTTTCTCTAATTTCTTGACGTGCTTGACCATGTGTGGATTCCAAACTGGTACTGCATACTCCAGTATGGGCCTGACATATATGGTGTACAGTGTGTGTGTGTGTGTGTGTGTGTGTGTTTTTGTGTGTTTTTGTGTGTGTTTTTGTGTGTGTTTGTGTGTGTGTGTGGGTTTGGGTGGGTGGGTGTATGTATGTGTTTACTCATCTATTTATACTCGCCTATTTGTGGTTGACGGGGTGGATTCATAGCGCCTGATCCCGCTTCTTCTGTGGTCGCCACTAGGTCAGCTCTTTCCCTATTCCAAGAGCTTTATCGTACCTTTTCTTAAAGATGTGAATGAATTTTGCCTCCACTGCATCCCTGTCCAAATTATTCTACTTCCTGACAATTCTATTACTGAAGAAATACTTCCTAACATCCCTGTGACTCGTCTGAGTTTTCAACATCCAATTGTGACACCTCGTTGCTGTGTCCCATCTCTGGAACATTCTGTCCTGCCCACCTTGTCAATTCCTCTCAATATTTTAGATGTTATTATGTGTTCCCTATCCCTGCTGTCCTCCAGTGTCATCAGGTTGATTTCCTTTAACCTCTCCTCATAGGGCATAACCTTTAACTCAGGGACTAGTCTTATTTCAAACCATTGCACTTTCTCTAATTTTTTGGCGTGCTCGACCATGTGTGGGTTCCATACTGGTGCTGCATACTCCAGTATGGGCCTGACTAACACATATAGTGTCTTGAATGATTTCTTACATAGGTACTGAAACGCTATTCTTAGGTTTGCCATGCGCCCATAATCTGCAGCAATTATTTGGTTGATGTGTTCTTCAGATGTGCCCGGTTTGATATTCACCCCAAGTTCCATTTCCTTGATCGATATCACAACCTTTTACCCCGTAGTATAAATAACAAAAAAAAAAAAAGTCGGACCGAAATGTCGTCGTAAGCTTCTCTCTTTTATGTGCGGGTTATTTGTGTACCCCGTAGTATGTACTCCGTCTGAGGTCTTCTTTGCCATTCCCCATTCTTTATGATTTCTTGCCGGGGTTAAACTCCAGTAGCCATCAAAACATACCATACCACTGGCGGGATTTGAACCCGCGGTCAGAGAGTCTCAAAACTCCAGACAATCGCGTCAGCCACTGGACCAGCTAGCCACAATAAGATTCGTCCAACTAGGTATATTTCTACACCATAGGAAGGTTAGCATAGGCACCTCTGTGACCACAAATGCAAGTTTTTGCAGACGAATCTCCAGCTAGCGTGACCGTGACGAACTCTAGCTCAAGTCCTCTCACTGCCGTCAACATGACTGCAGTGACGGTTCAAATCCCGCCCGTGGTATGGTTTGTTTGCAATCGTGTCATTACGATTTCGTGAGTCATGTTGACGGCAGTGAGGGGACTTGAGCTAGAGTTCGTCACGGCCACGCTAGCTGGAGATTCGTCTGTAAAAACTTGCATTTGTGGTCACAGTGGTGCCTATGCTAACCTTCCTATGGTGTAGAAATATGCCTAGTTGGACGAATCTTATTGTGGCTAGCTGGTCCAGTGGCAAACGCGACGGTCTGGAGTTCTGAGACTCTCTGACCGCGGGTTCAAATCCCGCCCGTGGTATGGTTTGTTTGCAATCGTGTCATTACGATTTTGTGAGTCCAGTACCCATCTGTCGGACCTTCTTTCCAGTCGGTCCAGATTCCTTTGTAGTCCTACCTGAGTCACTAACCACTGTTAAATTTCCTAACAAAGTTCTCTTCCTAGAAGACTTTAAAAGTCTTCTAGGAAGAGAACTTTGTTAGGAAATTACCATAGAAGCGATTTTCAGCGTCTGCCACAGAACAAAGTTACGAGCAACTGAACCAAATATTAAAGACATCTGGTAAAGTGACGGGACTAACAGAAAATTGAGTATCCCTTGTTAAATGGTCCCTTTGTGGGGCCAATGGTAAACCAGTTGCTCCAGGACTTCAGGGGAGATTACAAAGACCAGGTATAAGATTTCTTTCATCACGATGAGGCAGCGCTGTTTGATTCTACATAGAGGATGCTCCTACCTACCTGGAGGGTGTTCCAACCTGCCTGAAGGGTGCCCCTACCTACCTGGAGGGCTCTCCTACCTACCTGAAGGGTTCTCCTACCTACCTGGAGGGTTCTCCTACCTAAATGGAGGGTTCTCCTACCTAAATGGAGGGTTCTACCTAAATGGAGGGTTCTATCTAAATGGAGGGCTCTCCTACCTACCTGGAGGGAGCGCCTACCTACCTGGAAGATGCGCCTACCTACCTGGTGGGTGCTCCAACCTACCTGGAGGGTGCTCCAACCTACCTGGAGGGTGCTCCAACCTACCTGGAGGGTGCTCCAACCTACCTGGAGGGTGCTCCTACCTAGCTTAGGGTGTGTAGAAGAGAGGGAGACTACTTCCCGGTAAAAGTAGGTCTCAGACAGGGATGTGTAATGTCACCATGGTTGTTTAATATATTTATAGATGGAGTTGTAAAAGAAGTAATAGGTAGGGTGTTGGTGAGAGGGGTGGAATTAAATTGTGGGAAATCAAATACGAAATGGGAGTTGACACAGTTACTTTTAGCTGATGATACTGTGCGTACGGGAGATTCTAAATAAAAGTTGCAAAGGTTAGTGGAGGGTATGCAAAGGTAGAAAGTTGAAAGTGAACATAGATAAGAATAAGGTGATGAGGGTATCAAACGATTTAGATAAAGAAAAATTAGATATCACATTGGAGAGAGATAGTATTTGAAGAAGTAAATGTTTTCAGATATTTGTGAGTTGACTTGTCAGCGGATGGTTTATGAAGGATGACGTTATCCATGGAATTGATGAAGGAAAAAAGGTGAGTGATTCTTTGAGGTATCTGTGGAGACAAGAAAAAAACGTTATCCATGGAGGCAAAGAAGGGAATGTACCAAAGAATAGTGGTACCAATTCTCTTATATGGATGTGAAGCTTGGGTCGCAAACGGTGCGGCGAAGAGGCGTCTGGAGGCAGTGCAGATGTCTTGCCTAAGGTGTGGTGTAAATATTATACAGAGAATTCGGAGTGTGGAAATTAGGAGGTGTGGAGTTACTAAAAGAATTATTCAGAGGGATGAAGAAGGGTTATTGAGGTGGTTTGGTCATTTAGAAAGAATAGATCAAAGTAGAATAACTTGGAGAGCGTATAAATCTGGATGGGAAGGAAGGTGGGGTAGGGGTCGTCCTCGAAGAGGTTGGCGGGAGGGGGTAAAGGAGGATTTTTGGCGAGGGGCTTGGACTTCCAGCAACTATGTGTGAGCGTGTTAGATAGGAGTGAATGGAGACGAATGATTTTTGGGGCCTGACGAGCTGTTGGAGTGTGAGCGGGGTAATATTTTGTGAAGGGATTCACGGAAACCGGTTATTTTTATGTAGTCGGACTTGAGTCCTGGAAATGGAAAGTACAATGCCTGCACTTTAAAGGAGGGGTTTGGGATATTGGCAGTTTGGAGGGGCATCTAAACTGTCGTATCTGAGCACCTCTGCAAACACAGTGATTATGTATGAGTGAGATAATAGTGTTGAATGATGATGAAAGTATTTTCTTTATGGGGATTTTCTTTCTTTTTGGGTCGCCCTGCCTCGGTGGGAGACGACCGACATGTTGAAAAAAAAAATTAAGTGTATGTGTGTTATTTCATATCTGTGTATATACGTGTGTATATGTTTTACAAACTGGAATAACGATCTTACTGTTGTTTTAGGTTACCATAACTGGAAGTACAAATACTCTTACTTTTTCTTTTTTTTATTATATTTCCAAACGCTAACTGTAATCAATTGGCTGAAAAATTTATTTTCATAGTTTAGAAGAACAATGTGTGTTTCCCTGTGGAAATGACGTCGTAGTATTTTTTAGATTTATCTCTAGTTAGAATGAAAGAAATAACCTAATTGGTGCTAATATGTTCAGGGAGGCCCATTCAAATCCATGGACAGAAGCCCTCCAAACTTTCCGCAGCACTCGTGAACAACCCTCCAGATGGATCGAACAAATTGGAACCGACATCCGCATGAACAAGATACATGATCTGTGTTAAGTAAGGCATCAGCGGCACCTCTCCGCTCCATGGGATATTACCCCATTCCAAACTACCATTCCTCCATTTCCCCCCAAAATACTTCTTCAATCACACCCAAAGCTTCGCCTTGAAGCCAAACATGATGCCTTAAGGTGTATTGATAACTTAGTCATACAGCACACTCTTACACAAATTATATTCGTTGATGGTTCTGTTCACCAGTCCACTGGTGCAGCTGTTAGTGCTGCTGTTGCCATACAGAGTGATGGCTCTCATAAAGAAATTGGAGCACGCATCAATAACTGGGCCTCTACCTTTCAAACAGAACTGTTTGCCATACTCCTTGCACTGAAATGTGTCCATGTATCTAAGGTTGACACTTCAATTGTAACTGATTCTCTGTCATCCATAAATGCTCTCAACTCATTAAGTATAAATTGTGGCATGCTTGTGTCAGAAGCCAGACACAGGCATGGTAGGATTGTGGACAGTGGAGTCAGAGTGCACATGCTGTGGATTCCATCTCACATTGGTCTTCAGATGTATGACAGAACTAATAAACTGGCTAAGCTGTATGCTTTCAAAGAGTGGGTAGATTAAAATCTTGGCTCGCCAGTTAGCAGTTTGAGAACAATAATACGAAAAGAACTTCAACTGAATTTTACTGACTTAAGACTCTGGGAGATTGACACAATTCAGTCCATCTATCATCATTCTATCATGCAGGAGGAGCCACATGTCTATGGTGCATCCAACAAAATAAGCAGACTCTTGGATGTAACTACCGCCCGGTTCCGGCTGGGTTACAAGAATCTTTGGCAGGTTAAATCACCACCACCAGATGTAGACCAAACGAAATATCTCACCCTGCGTCATTATGTACTGGAGTGTGATTAAATTAATGAATTCAGAGAAAACTCGCTCAGAAATGTTCAAGATATGTCAAAATATTTTATTCACAGTGGTACATTACAGACCATTCTGGAAAAATACTCTGATATGCACTCTGTAAATAAAGCATTACCACGTGTGTGTGTGTGTGTGTGTGTGTGTGTGTGTGTGTGTGTGTGTGTGTGTGTGTGTGTGTGTGTGTGTGCGCTTGTGTGCTTGTTTGCGTGTGTATTTGTGTACTCATACATGCATGAGTGCGTGCGCTCGTGTATGTACGGTCGTGTGTGTGTGTGTGAACTCACCTACTTTGTCAATGTCCAAGTGGACCGTGTGTGCTTCTGTCTTTTATGTGCGGGTTATTTGTGTATGTGTGTGTGTGTACTCATACATGCATGAGTGCGTGCGCTCGTGTATGTACGCTCGTGTGTGTGTGTGAACTCACCTATTTGTGTGTGTGTGTGTGTGCATGTGTGTGTGTGTGTGTGTGTGTGTGTGTGTGTGTGTGTGTGTGTGTGTCCCCCAACAATTAATATTTGCACTGAAAACTCATTACAGATGTGACCGGGTGTGGATGTGTGAATTGCTCATTAATTTATAATTTGTTCATGACTGTAACCACGTATAAACATAAGTAAATTTACTTACATGATTCATTACTTTTGTAACTTGTGAATTCATTACCTTTGTACCTTGTTCAGCTGTCAGAACTTTGGGGCCCAGTCCCTGGACCCTTTATGTACCTCTTTTGACTCCCATGCACACGATGGGAATGGAGTAGTGAAATGCGGCGGGTGCTATCCGTAGACTTTATCAGCGTTTCTCCTTAAATTAACATTCTTCATGATAGTCATACTGTTTTCTAGCGTGTTTACATGTCAGTTTCTAAACGATCGCAAACAATACCTGGAATTATATATTCGTTATGTAACGTTTAACCTAGATTGATCCTAATTAAATCTCAGTTAAGCGCAAATAACGAGCTTAAATAATGTGAAGAGGAACAAGCAGCAGCAGTGCGACGAACTGCTTTTATCCTCAGACTAACAGTATCTGTATTCTTTCTACCAAGAATCTGTTCTAATTGTGTACCTGTCTCTGCTTATATATTTACATGCTTGCATATTTCTAAATATATTTACATTTGTAAGTATAAAATTGTATAATTTTTGACAAATATTCTTCCGTAAATCTGTTTATTAATTATGGACTATTTTTATGAGAACCATCACCGACTAAATAATCTCACGTTTATGAAGCAAAACTCACACCCTGGAGCATTTGGGTGTGAGTTTCACCCCATAAAAGTTCTCAAATTAAACGTGTTGGTGGAAGTTGTTCCCTCGATGAATTCCACCACTGAAAGTCTGCTGGGTAGTTTCAGACACAAAAGTTCCATTATGGAACGACACAAAAATTTCATTATGGAACGTGTGATTAGTTTATTTTTCCATTTAATGTAGTAAAACAGGTTTCTGTTGCATTTGAAAACATTTTCCACAACTATAATCATGTGCCTCGTGAACACCAGGAAAGTCACTGTTCCCTAGATTAACCAATAATTAAGTACCTCAGGTTTCCGCCATAGAGTTGTGGAACTTTAACAGTGTTTAATAAAGAGTGCTCAAAAGTGTTTAAAAACATTGTTCAGATTGTTTAAATAACAGTGTTCAGAGTGTTTAAATAACAGTGTTCGGAGTGTTTAAATAAGTGTTCAGAGCGTCTAAATAACAGTGGTCAAAGTGTTTAAAAACCAGTGTTAGTTTAAGTTAGTTTAATATGTTTATTGTGCACCCCATACCCATCCTGTGGGCGGTAGTCAAAAGATTACAGAGGTACATAATTGGTCCAGGGACTGGACTCCAAAGTTCTGATAGCTGAGAAAGTTACAGAGGTGATGACCTCACAATTACAAAGGTAATGAACTCACAATTTTCAAAGGTAATGAACTCCAGGTAGGTCGGGTCACAATCATGACAAGTTACAAAGGTATTTACAGATTACAGAGGTATGTAATGGGTCCAGGGACTGGGCCCCCAAAGTTTTGATAGCTGAACTAGGTAGAAAGGTAATGAACTCACAAGTTACAAAGGTAATGAATCCTGTAAGAATGGTTACTTACGTTTATACATGGCTACAATCATGAACAAATTATAGAGTACTGAGCAATTCACACTTCCACACCCGGTCACAACTGTAATGAGTTATTGGTGCAAATATTGATTGTTGAGTCACACACACACACACACACACACACACACACACACACACACACACACACACACACACACACACACACACACACACGGGGCCAGGAGCAACCTCAACTTGGTGAGTACACACACACACACAAACACACAAACACACACACAAACACACACAAACACACACACAAACACACACACACACACACACACACACACACACACACACACACACACACACACACACACACACACACACACACACACACACACACACACACACACACACACACACACACACACACACACACGTGGTAATGCTTTATTTACAGCTAGCAAAGTCAGGGTATTTCTCCAGAATGATCTGTAATATACCACTGTGGATAAAATGCTTTGCCATTTCTTGAACATTTCTGAGTGAGTTGTCTCTAAATTCATTAATTTTATCGCACTCCAGTACATAATGACGCAAGGTGTGACAATAGTCCATCTGACAAAGTTTACATTTCGTTTGGTCTACATTTGGTGGTGGTGATTTAACCTGCCATAGATACTTGTAACCCAGCCGGAGCCGGGCGGTAGTTACATCAAAGAGTCTTCTTATTTTGTTGGATGCACCATAGACATGTGGCTCCTCCTGCATGATAGAATGATGATAGATGGACTGACTGGTGTCAATCTTCCTGAGTCTTAAGTCAATAAAATTCATTTGAAGTTCTTTTCGTATTATTGCTCTCAAACTACTACCTGACAAGCCAAGATTGTAATCTACTCCCTCTTTGAAAGCATACAGCTTAGCCAATTTATCAGTTATATCATGCATCTGAAGACCAATGTGAGATGGAATCCACAGCTTGTGAACTCTGACTCCACTGTCCACAATCTTACGATACCTGTGTCTGGCTTCTGACAAAAGCATGCCACAATTTATGCTTAATGAGTTGAGAGCATTTATGGATGACAGAGAATCAGTTACAATTAAACTGTCAATCTTAGATACATATATGCATTTCAGTGCAAGGAGTATGGCAAACAGTTTTGTCTGAAGGGTAGAGGCCCAATTATTGATGCGTGCTCCAATTTCTTTAAGAGAACCATCACTCTGTACGACAACAGCAGCACTACCAGCTGCACCAGTGGATTGGTGAACAGAACCATCAACGTAAATAATTTGCGAGAGTGTGTGCTGTGTGACTAAGTTATCAATACAGCTTAAGGCATCATGTTTGGCTTCAAGGCGAAGTTTTGGTTGTGATTTAATCAGTATTTTGGGGGGAAATGGAGGAATGGTAGTTTGGAATGGGGTCATGTCCCATAGAACGGAGAAATGCCGCTGTTGCCTTACTTGAGATAGATCATGTATCTGATTCATGCAGAGGTCAGTTCCAGTTTTTTCAATCCATCTGGAGGAGTGTTCGCCAGTGCTGAGGAAAGTTTGGAGGGCTTCTGTGCAGGGGTTTGAATGGGCTTGCCTGAGCATATTAACCCCAATTAGGATATTTCTTTCAGTAACAATATCTCTGATGCTGGGAATATCAAGTTCTTTTTGCATATTTAAAATTTTGGCAGTACGAGGGCATCCTAAAATGATCCTCATTGCTTCGTTCTACAGTTTTTCCAGCACTCCAAGCTTCCAGTCAGACACAAAGGCAAGTAGTGGCGCAGCATAATCAACCAATCACCTAATATAAGCAAGATACATCATTTTCACAATTTTAACATTAGCACCATACCTAGGGTGAAACCCAGCCACAACTCTAAGTGCTCTCAGTCTTTCTTTGTATTGGCGACAAAGTCTCGTTACAACAGGCCCAAGTAGTGGAACCTCAAAGCCTAGATATCAACCCCAGGTCCTGACACGACGCTAGTTCATGACTAAGAATGTTTTGGGTGTTGGGGAATCCGAGGTTTGAATCATTATATCATCAGCAAAACTAATCATATAATGATGGGGCTGACTAAGCATGGCATTAAGTAAGGCATTAATCAGAATATATAATAGTGTGGGACTGAGCACACCTCCCTGTGGGGTTCCTAATTCAAAGTTTTTAGTCACACTTCTATGTCCCTGAAACAACACAGACGACTTTCTGTTGGACAGGTAGGCTTTAATCCAGCGGAGAAGCCATCCTCCAACATCCATTCTGGCAGGTTCACTAATGATTACATGTCGGTTGGCTACATCAAAAGCGGATTTAAGGTCAAGGAAAGTAGTGTATGAGATGTCAGTGTGCAGGGTGAGAAAGGTGGCTATGCAATGATGCACACTCCTTCCATGCATGAAACCATGCAACCGGGGAGACAAGAATTGTTTGATTCTGTACATGAGACGATTAAGAATCATTCTCTCAAATGTTTTACACAAGCGGGTAGTAAGAGATATTGGGCGAAATGCATTTTGTTGATTGGGCTTAGGAATTGGAATGATGAGGCTGTTGGTCCAAGATTGATGGAGCTCCCCAGTTACATAGCTCATGTTATATAATTCAAGTAATGGATTACCTTGTACTCGACACAGCAATCTGAGTATGTTGTAAGTAATACCATCCTCACCAGGCGACGTGGAGTTGCCCTTAGTTAGTGCTGCATCAAGTTCATAATTAGTGAAAGGAATGCTGCAGTCATCTTCCTTGTTGAGCATAAAGCAAACAAGTCTCTCCTTTGCGTCATATTTGTCATTTAATTTCGCCTGTGTGGCACTGGGAAGATTGTCATAGCTAGATGTAGCAGCCCAAGCACTGACTAACTCATTCGCCCGGCTAAGTGGGGTGTGAGCATTAAGACCATTGACAAATTTTCCCCAGTCTGTTTGCCGCAGTTCTGTCATACGATCTCTGGCAGCAGCAAGGGCAGTTTGGAAGAGGCTCAGCATTTCAGGGGTACGATGTTGTCTATAGGCTAGGCCTAGTCTGCGAGCAGTACGTTTCAGTGTACGAAGTGTGGTTTTGAAGAAGGTATGATTATTATGGAAGTTTGTTGGGTTTAGAGTACCAAGAGGTTTCAGTGGCGGCTCCAAGTAGTTCTGAATACTGCTCACAAGGTCATTGTTGAAGGTCTCAACAGAGGAACATTCATAGGAATTATACCAGTCAGTTACATGTGCAACAAAGTCACCATGCTGATCTGGGGGAACATTAAAACGTTTCCGCTTGAATATCCTACCAGGAAGGATAGTATTACCAATATCTAGTGAGGTTATCCTAGGGAAATGATCAGACGCTATATCTGTTACAATGGAAGACTCACAGATGGCAAAAGTAATGTTGAAGCCCAGACACAGATCAAGGACGCCTCCATAGATATGTGTGGGTTCAAGGTCACCTACAATTTGCACATTATCATGACTGTTTAAGAGTGACAACAGTTGATTACCATTACGATTACCAAACTGTGAGTTTCCAATGCTTTTGTGTCTCGCATTATAATCGCCAATAATAAGAGTAGGTTCAAACTGAGCACAAGTTGGGAGCTCCAAGTAATTAAACTTATCAGCAGGAGCATACAAGTTAAATATGTTGAGAGCAGAGTTCCCAATATAAATCCTAACACCGTGGTATTGTAGCCCCTCTGTTTTCTTATGTGCAAGAAGTTGATGGGGACGTGATTTTTTAATATATAGAACACAAGAGTTAGTAGATTTGAGGTTATATGCAACAAATGATGGTAATTTAGGGGGTTGGGATTTTTCAGGGACTCTGCACTCTTGTAAACACACAACATCAATGGGTTCAGTGGTTACTTTATGATGAAGGTCAGGAAGTCTTTTTCTAAGTGATACAATATTCCAGCTTAATATAGAAAGTTTATACGAGTTTTGATCCATTATAGTAGTCTGGGATCTTGTTGAGTTTCTCAGCATAATGAAAAAAATTTTCATATAAATAGCAGACCTTATCAGTGTCAACAGTGTTACCCTGGTCCATGAGTTTTTTAAGTGCACTTCCAGTTGTAAGGCCTCGTGGGAGTCTTTGTTTACACAGAGCACGACGCTGTTCATGTGTGAATGTATGATAGGTGGCACCACCACTCACATTCCCTCCTCCACTAACATTACACGCATCACTAACACCAACACCAACACCACTACCAACATTGTGTTCATTACATTTATCAACAGTATTGTATTCAACAATAACGTCAATGTGGTTAACCTCATCACACTCAGCACCACCACTTATATTACGCTCATCACTATTACTAACATCATAGACACCATTGCCTTCATTATGATGCTCACTGTAGTTATCAACACAAGTATTGTATTCGTCATAACTGTAATTATGGACACCACCACTACCACCACCACCTTGTTCAGCAGCCTTACACTTGCTTTCACAAATTGTGACAATCTTGTTATTGGTACACTCTACACATCTTTCCTTGTGTTGCTCAAGTTGTTGTTTCAGGAGAAATTGTTGTGTTTCCAGTACCCTTATGCGCGACATCAGGTTGTATACCACAGGAGCAAGACTTGGAACATCTGGAGACGTGAAGTCCCGGTCAGCTGAGCTCGTTGGCTGACTGTCAGCTGACTCAGCTAGGCTGGTATTGACAGCCGACGTGATGGAGGTCTGTTGACGTGCTCCCCAGGTGAGGTGCTCAACCCCATTGTCTGAGGGCAGGCATGAGCCAGTATTCAGACTCGAAATACCTGGTAGTCCTGGGGGGTCATAATGGGGGTACAGGGTGAGGTGCGGTTGGCTGTGATGTGGGCAGCCCTCACACTGCAGTCAGTATGAGCTGCTGTGACTCCTGAGGTCTTACAATTGATACATTATTTAGCAACAGTCTGTTGATGTTTGATAATATCATAACACCGTTCAGAAGGATGAGCGTTGGCACACACTGCACACCAGTGTGACTTAGCTGGGCATTTCCTGGCAATGTGACCCCAGCGTTGACACTTATAACATAGACGTTGAGAAGGTCTGTACAATGCAGTGTAATAGCGTCTGTTGAGGGCTGCCTGGGAGTGAATATAGCGTGGCAGTCCCCTGGCCAGTCCACTCAGCTAATATCAGACCGTTGGAAAGTCATCGAGGGCTTGCAACTTGCTCTGACGCCAAATATTGAGGATTCAAGTGCTTGTTGACGTTGTAGATGACAATAAGCACTTTAGGTGCCCTTGGTGGGGCAGCTCGGAGTTTGATTTTGGCATATTCGTGAGTGAGAAGTTTGTCTATAAATGCTGAATCATTAGGCACAAATACGTAGTTATCCTCACCGTGGAGAAACTTGATCGTTTTCTCATGATTGTCTACACTAGCTTCGAAAAACCAGTTACACTTGGTCTCTTGATCAGTGTTGTTAGGGAAATCTAACCTGACAGCTTTGGGAGGGTGTGCGCCCACTGTATTGTTTGCAGCAGGCTTTCTCTGGAAGCCTCGTTCCTTTTTCCGGGCCTGTTTACTAAAATATGTTTCAAATCTGCCTTCACCATCATCTACGTCAACACCATCAACTATACTCATAGCTGACAGGAGTTTCACAATGGCGATGGGTTAAAGGATACCGGTGAATAGAAGGGACAAGGAAGGGATATTCACCTCGCTAGACACAGGCAAAATGGGTGTAGTGGCCTGCGGGTCGCAGTGATATTTTCAAGGTCATTCACCTGGCCACAGTCATCTCGAGAGTTACTAACACTGCACTACTCGTTAATTATTCCAAACCCGCAGCACTTAACACAGCTAGCACACGTGAATTGGAATGACAGACAAATTTTCACTCTGCGGACAAACAAATCAGCACAAACTTACTATGTTTATAGATGAACCTCTGACATGTTACAGTTAAAAAGCCGTCTCCAAAGGAGTTACCAGGTACTGCAATGCTCGTTAAATTGTTCTTAACCACTCTTGTTTTGTTCCAACTATGCAGCATTCCTCCCAGAAACACTCAGTGCATAGAAGAATAACAGGTACATCTTCCTCAGTTAGAGATATAACACATTTTGTACAAGTGGCACAGTCGGATTCATCTGACAGGCCTCAGTCAGGTCTGGATCACCAACTCACGCAGGATGGGAGATTCGTCCGTATTTCTCAGGTAGGCAGAGGCGACTAGCTGTGCGGAACTCAGATATTCGAGTACCAGCGGAGCAGCAAAATACGCCTCTACACTACACGTTGATAGAGGCGAACGGCTGAGTTTAAATGCAAGGAAGATGGGTAGCTGATGAGGGGCAGCAGAGGCATCAAACGGAACGCTATTTCCAGTGTTGCACTAAGTATATCACGAGTCACAACTCTCTCAAACCAGTGTTCAGAGTGTTTTAATAACTAACTCTCAGGGAGGTTCTTCTCCTGTTTATATCAAGAACACCAGTAATGGGATTTTGTTGAGACTCAAATTGTCCTCCTTTTAAAGGACACATAGTAAACCATGGCTCTAATACTATTAAATTCAGTTTGATATTTATTTGTTTAAGGTTTTAGAAAAAAAAATTAGTATCTGTTAAACGCCCTAAAAAAACAGGTGGTGAAGGTTTACTTTGTTAGTTGTTCACAAGACTATGATAACCCAAACAACTTTTTTTACAAAATTCGCAAATTTATGTCGAAAGTTTGTAACTGACTAGAAGAGCCATTCTCCAGCAGATCTAATTATATTACCCATGTAATTATATTACCCACATTATTAAATTGGCAAGTTGGTAGGTAAAGAGCCCAAAGTCCATCTGACCAGACACAAAGTCCATCTGACCAGACACAAAGTCCATCTGACCAGACACAAAGTCCATCTGACCAGACACAAAGTCCATCTGACCAGACACAAAGTCCATCTGACCAGACACAAAGTCCATCTGACCAGACTCGCCTCTAAGATACACCAGAGATAAAGTTGGAAGACAATAAGAGAAGACATTCACTTGGTCTTAAAAGAAAATCAATGTCACAAAGAAAATGTGAACCTTCCAGGGAACAAAACACTGGTACTAAAATTGTACAAAAAGGCACAATACCTTGACTGGAACAATACACAAATAGGACCGAAACGTCGTCGTCAACTCCTCTTATCTATGTGCGGGTTATTTGTGCATGTACTAAAAAATTTGAAGCTGACAATAAGAGGCGTTATCCAGATATAGTTTCCACTTTTAACATTTTTTTTCTTCAGTTTTACAGGTAGACAGTGAGTTAGTGCAGGAATCATCCTTCTCATCAGCAGCATCAGTGTTAAAGTTGTGAAGGTGATCACAAGAAACATTCTCACATTGTTGACTGGAAATCATTATCACAATCTGTTTACCATAATGAGTCAATAACAAAATCAACTTTCCATCGAGAAAAACATCAGCGATAAGAATTTGAAGGTGATCAAAAGAGACGACCTTCAGTTACAGCATGAAATCTCTTGATTCCAATGTTTCTAACTTTGCTATTACTGGCAAATTTGTACCTACGCAGGCTGAACTTTAAGACTATCATCCTCATAATATCGAAACCATTCAGATGAGGCATAATGAAAGTTTAAAACCCGTCGGAAGAAGCTTTCTCAATACACAGATAACCCGCACATAGAAGAGAGGAGCTTACGACGACGTTTCGGTCGTTTCTTGCTCTCCCTCTGTGGGCACCTAGCTCCCTTGCAGTGCTCCCCTTTCTTTGTATTTGACTGGCTCCTCCTCCTTACTTCCCCATTATTTCTTCCTTCCTTCTCCGCCATTACTACTACCACTTCTACCACTACTACCATTACTACTACTACTACTACCACCACTACTACTACTACTACCACCACTACCTCTTCCTGTCTATATATACCCGTCCTGCTCTACTTCACGTTAGTGTGACTTTATAAATGGTCCAAGTCGGACCGAAACGTCGTCGTAAGCTCCTCTCTTCTATGTGCGGGTTATTTGTGTATCGTTCCAGTCACGGTATTGTTTCTTTTTTTTTTTGTTATTTTGTTAAGCTTTCTCAAGTTGTCATATAGAGATCATAACTGGGAATGGTCTTTACAAAATTGCCCAGTGTGTACCTGCATGTAACAATACTTGCAGTGTGTACCTGCATGTAACAATACTTGCAGTGGGTACCTGCATGTAACAATACTTGCAGTGGGTACCTGCATGTAACAATACTTGCAGCAATACTTGCAGTGGGTACCTGCATGTAACAATACTTGCAGTGGGTACCTGCATGTAACAATACTTGCAGTGGGTACCTGCATGTAACAATACTTGCAGTGGGTACCTGCATGTAACAATACTTGCAGTGTGTACCTGCATGTAACAATACTTGCAGTGGGTACCTGCATGTAACAATACTTGCAGTGGGTACCTGCATGTAACAATACTTGCAGTGGGTACCTGCATGTAACAATACTTGCAGTGGGTACCTGCATGTAACAATACTTGCAGTGTACCTGCATGTAACAATACTTGCAGTGGGTACCTGCATGTAACAATACTTGCAGTGGGTACCTGCATGTAACAATACTTGCAGTGGGTACCTGCATGTAACAATACTTGCAGTGGGTACCTACTTGCAGTGGGTACCTGCATGTAACAATACTTGCAGTGGGTACCTGCATGTAACAATACTTGCAGTGGGTACCTGCATGTAACAATACTTGCAGTGGGTACCTGCATGTAACAATACTTGCAGTGGGTACCTGCATGTAACAATACTTGCAGTGGGTACCTGCAATACTTGTAACAATACTTGCAGTGGGTACCTGCATGTAACTTGCAGTGCAATACTTGCAGTGGGTACCTGCATGTAAGAATACTTGCAGTGGGTACCTGCATGTAACAATACTTGCAGTGGGTAAGTGGGTACCTGCATGTAACAATACTTGCAGTACCTGCATGTAACAATACTTGCAGTGGGTACCTGCATGTAACAATACTTGCAGTGGCAGTGGTACCTGCATAATAATACTTGCAGTGGGTACCTGCATGTACAATACTTGCAGTGTACCTGCATGTAACAATACTTGCAGTGGGTACCTGCATGTAAGAATACTTGCAGTGGGTACCTGCATGTAACAATACTTGCAGTGGGTACAATACTTGCAGTGGGTACCTGCATGTAACAATACTTGCAGTGGGTACCTGCATGTAACAATACTTGCAGTGGGTACCTGCATGTAACAATACTTGCAGTGGGTACCTGCATGTACCTGCATGTAACAATACTTGCAGTGGGCAGTGTGTACCTGCATGTAACAATACTTGCAGTGTACCTGCATGTAACAATACTTGCAGTGGGTACCTGCATGTAACAATACTTGCAGTGGGTACCTGCATGTAACAATACTTGCAGTGGGTACCTGCATGTAACAATACTTGCAGTGGGTACCTGCATGTAACAATACTTGCAGTGGGTACCTGCATGTAACAATACTTGCAGTGGGTACCTGCATGTAACAATACTTGCAGTGGGTACCTGCATGTAACAATACTTGCAGTGGGTACCTGCATGTAACAATACTTGCAGTGGGTACCTGCATGTAACAATACTTGCAGTGGGTACCTGCATGTAACAATACTTGCAGTGGGTACCTGCATGTAACAATACTTGCAGTGGGTACCTGCATGTAACAATACTTGCAGTGGGTACCTGCATGTAACAATACTTGCAGTGGGTACCTGCATGTAACAATACTTGCAGTGGGTACCTGCATGTAACAATACTTGCAGTGGGTACCTGCATGTAACAATACTTGCAGTGGGTACCTGCATGTAACAATACTTGCAGTGGGTACCTGCATGTAACAATACTTGCAGTGGGTACCTGCATGTAACAATACTTGCAGTGGGTACCTGCATGTAACAATACTTGCAGTGGGTACCTGCATGTAACAATACTTGCAGTGGGTACCTGCATGTAACAATACTTGCAGTGGGTACCTGCATGTAACAATACTTGCAGTGGGTACCTGCATGTAACAATACTTGCAGTGGGTACCTGCATGTAACAATACTTGCAGTGGGTACCTGCATGTAACAATACTTGCAGTGGGTACCTGCATGTAACAATACTTGCAGTGGGTACCTGCATGTAACAATACTTGCAGTGGGTACCTGCATGTAACAATACTTGCAGTGGGTACCTGCATGTAACAATACTTGCAGTGGGTACCTGCATGTAACAATACTTGCAGTGGGTACCTGCATGTAACAATACTTGCAGTGGGTACCTGCATGTAACAATACTTGCAGTGGGTACCTGCATGTAACAATACTTGCAGTGGGTACCCTGGGTACCTGCATGTAGTGGGTACCTGCATGTAACAATACTTGCAGTGGGTACCTGCATGTAACAATACTTGCAGTGGGTACCTGCATGTAACAATACTTGCAGTGGGTACCTGCATGTAACAATACTTGCAGTGGGTACCTGCATGTAACAATACTTGCAGTGGGTACCTGCATGTAACAATACTTGCAGTGGGTACCTGCATGTAACAATACTTGCAGTGGGTACCTGCATGTAACAATACTTGCAGTGGGTACCTGCATGTACTAATGCATCAACCTTTACAGCACAACAAGACTGAAAATTTGAAGCTAATTGGATGATGTTCTCAGATTATAAACTAAATCTTTCTAGGAAAAAAAATGGATCGACTCAGGCAACCACTGTCAGGTACACCTTCACGATACCTGGAGAGTTTACCTGGAGAGAGTTCCGGGGGTCAACGCCCCCGCGGCCCAGTCTGTGACCAGGCCTCCTTAGGTCAGTGTCCCAGGATGCGACCCACACCAGTCGACTAACACCCAGGTACCCATTTTACTGATGGGGAACATAGACAACAGGTGGAAAGAAACACGTCCAATGTTTCTACTCTGGCTGGGAATCGAACCCAGGCCCTCGCCGTGTGAAGCGAGAGCGTTAACCACCAGGCCACCAGAGCCCCCCTTACCAAATATAATAATGATATAATCATGCCATCGTCATCGATATTATAAACATTTCCACTGTGGTTGTGTTTATTCATTCCGAGTGTTTAAGACCACTGTAAACCAATTTTTACTTCAATGACAGGGAGATTTTCTTTTTTTTTGTCAAGATATACTCTGACCAAGCAATGACTGTCTATGAGCAGAAAAGTTGACAGAACACTATGTTTGAAGCACAACAGAAAGAACACAATATTGACTCTCCATAATGCACATGTGAGTCCTCATCTTGAATATGACATCCAGTTTTGGTCTCCAAATTACGTAAAAGACAAAAGTATACTGGAGACGGTACAGAGAAAACCTACCAAACTCCTGCCATCACTCAGAAGCAAAAAATAAAAAAAATCGAAGCATTCAGCCTTTCATTCTTTTAAAAAATGGAGACTGAGAGATCTTATGAAAACTTTTAAGATATTGAAAGTTTAAGTCTTTCATATGAAAGAAAGAAATATATTGTTGTAGTTTTCAACTTCTTACAAGTGTCAGCAAACTTTTTCTTATTTAACTAATATCATCAACAAAGACAGAAATGGTCTCCTTTCAGTTGATGATGAAATTCCCGTGTGTTTATCTGTGTGTGTTTATCCGTGTGTGTTTATCCGTGTGTTTATCTGTGTGTGTTTATCCGTGTGTGTTTATCCGTGTGTTTATCTGTGTGTGTTTATCTAATGTTCGACCCAGAATTAAGTATTTATGTACCAAACAACAACCACAAGTTCCAAATTGGAAAATCAAATTTAATTATCCAAATTTTCTTCAAAAATAACATTATATTTGTTCATATAACATTATGTCTTGATTTATCTTATGTCTTCTCAACATTGTCAATAAACAGTTAAATTATTGCAGTAGTTATTATCTGTTTTCGTTCTGTTTATATGTGTTATATATGATATTAGCTTTTATGTTTATTCTCTTTTTGTTTACAGATAGAGTTAATTTTTTTTTTTGAGCGAATTATAAACCAGTGAACGAGGTTTCTTAAACAAGCAGGTTGATTTCAGTTATTTTATTTTTACATTGTCAACAAACTTGAGAAAAACCCAAGTATAGTGAGGTGTGTCATAGTCATATTGAGGTCATAGTTTAGGTGATGTCATAGTCATAGAGAGGTGTGGTCATAGTTAGATGTGGTCATAGTTAGATGTGGTTCATGTTTCCAGGTCTCCATCCGTGGGTTCACGGATGTCAACACTTACAGTTGTTTTCGTGCATTCCTTAGTTCCGTGTCTACAGATGTCTATCTGTGTCCCCTCAGAGGCATTCCCAGGAGTGGTCATATACAGTGATGTATGGTCATATACAGTGCTGTGTGGTCGTAGTGAGGTGTGGTTGTAGTGATGTGTGGTCATAGTGAGGTGTGGTCATAGTCAGGTGTGGTCATAGTCAGGTGTGGTCATAGTCAGGTGTGGTCATAGTCAGGTGTGGTTTATCCTTCCAGGTCTCCATCCGTGGGCCCCCGGATGTCAACCCTTCCACACTTCCCACTCCCGGTTGTTTTGGTACTATCCCTAGTTCCGTGTGTCTAGAAGTCCATCTGTGTCCCCTCAGATGAACTCCCTCACTTTCCCAGGTGGGTAAGTGGCGGGGTAGTTGGCTGGGTGTGCGGGTGTTTGTGTGTGTACTCAATGAATTGTGGTTGCAGGGGTCGAGACTCAGCTCCTGGCCCCGCCTCTTCACTGATCGCTACTAGCTCCTCTTTCTCCATGCTCCATGAGCTTTATCATACCTCATCTTAAAGCTTTGTATGGTTCCTGCCTCCAATACCTCACTATTCCACTTCGTGACAACTCTATGACTGAAGAAATACTTCCTAACATCCCTTTGATTCATTCGAGTCTTCAACTTCTAATTGAGACCCCTTATTTATGGGTCCCCTCTCTGTATCAGCCTGTCTCTGTCCACCTTATCTATTCCACGCAGTATTTTGTATGTCGTTATCAGATCTCCCCTAAACCTCCTGTCCTCCAATGTGATCAGGCCGATTTCCCTTGTTGCAAACGTTTTGCACTTTCTCTAATTTCTTGACGTGCTTGACCAGATGTGGGTTCCAAACTAGTGCTGCATACTCCAGTATGGGCCTGACTAAAGTATCGGAATGTTATTCTCAGGTTTGCCAGGCGCCCATGTGCTGCAGCAGTTATCTAGTTGAAGTGTGCTCCCGGAGACGTGCTCGGTGTTATACTCACCTCAAGATCTTTCTCCTTGAACGAGGTTTCCAGTTTTTGGCCACCTAGCCTGTACTCTGACTGCGGTCTTCTTTGTCCTTCCCCGATCTTCATGACTTTGCATTTGGCGGGGTTACATTCGAGAAGCTAGTTGCTGGACCACGTGTCCAACCTGTCCAGATCTCTTTGAAGTCCTACCTGATTCTCATCCGATTTAATTCTCCTTATCAACTTCACATCATCTGCAAACAGGGACACTTCCGTCATGTCATTCACGTATACCAGAAATAACACTGCTCCTAGGACTGACCCCTGTGGGACCCCGCTCGTCACAGGCACCCTCTGTGATACCTTATCACGTACCATGACTCGTTGTTGTCTCCCTGTCAGGTATTATCTGATCCATTGCAGTGCCCTTCCTGTTATACGTGCCTGATCCACCAGCTTCTGCACTAATCTCTTGTGAGGAACTGTGTCGAAGGCCTTCTTGCAGCCCAAGAAAATGTAATCAACCCAGCCCTCTCTCTCGTGTCTTACTTCTGTTACTTTGTCATGAAACTCCAGAATGTTTGTGACACAGGATTTGCCTTCCATGAATCAGTGCTGGTTGTCGTTTATAATCTCGTTCCGTTCCAGGTATTCCAACACTTTCCTCCCGATAATCTTCTCCGTGACTTTGCATACTATACACGTCAGTGACACTGGTCTATAGTTTAGCGCCTCGTTTCCGTCTTCTTTCTTAAAAATGGGGCTATATTTGCCGTCTTCCATCCCTCAGACAGTTGTCCAGTTTCAAGGGATGTGTTGAAAATTGTGGTTAATGGTACAGCGTCTCTGCTCCCTCTCTAACGACCCACGGAGAGATGTCCGGTCCCACCGACTTTGAGGTATCAAGGCTACTTAGCAGCTTCTTCACCTCCTCCTCATTTGTGTGTATTTCATCCAACACTTGTTAGTATAACCCTTCTTGGTGTCCTCCCCTGTTTTGTCTTCCCAGAGTCCTTCCTGGTTTTACTGTAAATTCTTCCTTAAATCTCGTGTTGAGCTCCTCACATACCGCTTGATCGTTTCTTGTGAGCTCCCCACCTTCTTTCCTCAGCCTGATTACCTGATCTTTGACTGTTGTCTTTCTCCTAATGTGGCTATACAGCAATTTCGGGTAGGACTTGACTTTCGACGCTGTGCTGTTTTCGTACTATCGCTGGGCCTCCCTCCTTATCTGTGTGTGTGTATGTGTGTGTGTGTGTGTGCTCACCTAATTGTGGTAGCAGGGGTCGAGACTCAGCTCCTGCCCAGCCTCTTCACTGATCGCTACTAGGTCCTATCTCTGCTTCCTGAGCTTTGTCATACCTCGTCTTAAATCTATGTATGGTTCCTGCCTCCACTACGTCACTTGCTAGGCTATTCCACTTCCTGACGACTCTGTGACTGAAGAAATACTTCCTAACATCCCTGTGAGTCGTCTGAATCTTCAGCTTCCAATTGTGGCCCATTGTTTCTGTGTCCCCTCTCTGGAGCATCCTGTCTCTGTCCACCTTATCTATTCCACGCAGTATCTTGCATGTCGTTATCATGTCTCCCCTAACCCTTCTGTCCTCCAGTGTCGTCATTCCGATTTCCCTCAACCTCTCATCGTAGGACATTCCCCTGAGCTCTGGAACTAGCCTTGTTGCAAACCTTTGTACTTTCTCTAATTTCTTGACGTGCTTGACCAGGTGTGGGTTCCAAACAGGTGCTGCATACTCCAGTATGGGCCTGACGTACACAGTGTACAGTATCTTGAACGATTCCTTATTAAGGTATCGGAACGCTATTCGCAGGTTTGCCAGGCGCCCGTATGCTGCAGCAGTTATTTGGTTGATGTGTGCCTCCGGAGACGTGCTCGGTGTTATGGTCACGCCAAGATCTTTCTCCTTGAGAGAGGTTTCCAGTCTTTGTCTACCTAGCCTATACTCTGTCTGCGGTCTTCTTTGCCCTTCCCCAATCTTCATGACTTTGCATTTGGCAAGGTTGAATTCAAGAAGCCAGTTTCTGGACCACATGTCCATTCTGTCCAGGTCTCTTTGTAGTCCTGCCTTATCCTCATCCGATTTAATTCTTCTCATCAACTTCACACCATCTGCGAATAGGGACATTTCTGACTCTAACCCTTTCATCATGTCATTCACATATATCAAAAATAGCACTGGTCCTAGAACTGACCCCTGTGGGACCCCGCTCGTCACAGGCGCCCACTGTGATACCTCTTCACGTAGCATGACTCGTTGTTGCCTCTTTGTCAGGTATTCTCTGATCCATTGCAGTGCCCTCCCTGTTATGCACGCCTGATTCTCCAGCTTCTGCACTAATCTCTTGTGAGGAACTGTGTCGAAGGCCTTCCTGCAGTCCAGGAAAATGCAATCCACCCCCCCCCTCTCTCTCGTGTCTTACTTCTGTTACCTTGTCATAAAACTCCAGAAGGTTTGTGACACAGGATTTGCCTTCCATGAATCCATGCTGGTTGTCATTTATATTCTTGTTTCCTTCCAAGTGCTCTACCACTCTCTTCCTGATAATCTTCTCCATGACTTTGCATACTTTACACGTCAGAGACACTGGTCTGTAGTTTAGTGCCTCGTTTCTGTCTCCTTTTTTAAAAATAGGGACTACATTTGCCGTCTTCCATATCTCAGGTAGTTGCCCAGTTTCAAGGGATGTATTGAAGATTGTGGTCAGTGCATGCACAGCGTCTCTGCTCTTTCTCTGAGGACCCACGGGAAGATGTTGTCCGGTCCTATCGCCTTTTAGGTATCAAGATCACATGGCACCTTCTGCACCTCCTCCTCCGTTGCTCGTATGTCATCCAACACTTGTTGGTATATTCCCTGTTGATGTTTTCCTCTGTGCTGTCTTCCCAGAGCCCTTCCTGTCTCTACTGTAAATACTTCCTTAAATCTTCTGTTTTGCTTTTCACACACCTCCTGATCGTTTCCTGTGAATTCCCCACCTTCTGTCCTCAGCCTGATCACCTGGTCTTTGACTGTTGTATTCCTCCTGTTGTGGCAATACAACAGTTTCGGGTCAGACTTGACTTTCGGTGCGTACTCGTTCCTGGCTCTGCGACTAATCTCCCTATTTTCATGTGTTCTATGCACTTAGTTTTTGTCTCCTTACACCGTCGGGTAGGCCAGGGGCTCGTTCTGGACTTCTTATTTTTTCTGTTGCCCATGGAATCAAGTCTTTCCTCTGCCTCCTTGCATTTTGTTGTTACGTATTCCATCATTTCGTTTACTGACTTTCCTTCCAGCTCTCTGTCTCACTGATCCTCCTGCAGGAAGTTCCTCAAACCTATGTAGTCCCCTCTTTTACAGTCTGGTTTTTCCCATTCAACTCCTGTTACCCTCTCCACTTGTATCTCTACTAAGTATTCAAAGCACAGAACCGCGTATTCACTAGCTCCACAGGGTGAACACAAGGTCCAGTCTTGCTGGTTCGTCCTCCCCTCTCACTCTGGTAGTGTCCTTGACATGTTGGTGCATAAGGTTTTCCTGTACCACATCTATCATCTTGGTTCTCCATGTTTCGGGACCCCCGTGTGGCTCCAGGTTTTCCCAATCAATCTCCCTGTGGTTGAAATCGCCCATAACCAGTAACTTTGCTCTGCTCGAGTGAGCTCTTCGTGCCACCTTAGCCAGTGTGTCCACCATTGCTCTGCTGCTCTCTTCATATTCCTCTCTTGGCCTCCTGCAGTTCTGTGGCGGATTATACATCACTACAATGATTACCTTGTGCTCCCCAGACTGAAGTGTACCTACTATGAAGTCTCTTTCTCCAATCTCGTCTATGCCTCCCATTTTCTAGAATTTCCATCGGTGGTGGTGACGACTGGTGGTGAGGGTGATGATCTGGTAGTGAGAGTGGACTGGTGGCGAGGGTGATGAAATGGTGGTGAGGGTGACGGACTGATTGTGATGGTGATGAACTTGTGGTGAAGGTGGACTGGTGGTGAGGATTATGGATTGGTGGTGAGGGTGATGGACAGGTGGTGAGGATGATGGACTGGAGTTGAGGGTGAAGAATTTGTTGTGAGTATAACTGACTGTTGGTTAAGGTGATGAACTGGTGGTGAGGGAGATGGATTGGTGGTGAGGGTGATGGATTGGTGGTGAGGGTGAGGGACTGGTAGTGCTAAAAATGGACTGATGGTGAGAGTGATTATGTTGGACATGTGGTGAGGATGATTGTGATGGAGTGGTGGTGAGGGTGATTGTGGACAGGTGGTGAGGATGATTGTGATGGACTGGTGGTGAGGGTGATTGTGATATACTGGTGGTGAGGGTGATTGACTGGTGATGAGGGTGATGGATTGGTGGTGAGAGTGAGGGACTGTTGGTGAGAGTGTAGGACTGGCGGAGAGGGTGAGGGTGATGGACTTGTGATGAGGGTGATGGACTGGTGGTGAGGGTGATGGACTGGTGGTGAGGGTGGACTGGTGGCGAGGGTGATGAACTGGTGGTGAGGGTGAAGGACTGGTGGTGAGGGTGATGAACTGGTGGTGAGGGTGATGGACTGGTGGTGAGGGTGATGGACTTGTGGTGAGGGTGAGGGCGATGGACTGGTGGTGATGGTGATAAACTGGTGGTGTAGGTGACTGGTGGTGACTGTTGGTGAGAGTGTAGGACTGGCGGAGAGGGTGAGGGTGATGGACTTGTGATGAGGGTGATGGACTGGTGGTGAGGGTGATGGACTGGTGGTGAGGGTGGACTGGTGGCGAGGGTGATGAACTGGTGGTGAGGGTGAAGGACTGGTGGTGAGGGTGATGAACTGGTGGTGAGGGTGATGGACTGGTGGTGAGGGTGATGGACTTGTGGTGAGGGTGGACTGGTGGCGAGGTGGTGATGGTGATAAACTGGTGGTGTAGGTGACTGTGTGATGAACTGGAAGTGTGACTGTGTTGGACATGTGGTGAGTATGATTGTTGTGAAGTTGTGGTGAGGATGATTGTGATGGACTGCTAGTGAGGGTGATGGACTGGTAATGAGGGTGATGGAGTGGTGGTAAGGGTAATGGATTGGTGGTGAGAGTGACGGACTGTTGGTGAGAGTGTAGGACTGGCGGAGAGGGTGAGGGTGATGGACTTGTGATGAGGGTGACCGATTCGTGGCGAGAGTGTTCGAGTGGTGGTGAAGGTGATGGACTAGTGGTGAGGGTGATGGACTGAGGGGTGATGGTTATGGACTGGTGTTGAGAGTGGTGGACTGGTGGTGAGGGTGACTGTCTGGTGTTGAGAGTGTTGGAATAGTGGTGAGGGTGATGGACTGGCGGTTTGGGTGACCAACTGGTGGTGAGGGTGATGAACTGGTGGTGAGGGTGGACTGGTGGTGAGGGTGATGTACTGTTGGTTAGGGTGAAGAACTGGTGGTGAGGGTGACGATCTGTAGGTGAGGGTGATGTACTAGTGGCGAGAGTTATAGACTGGTGTTGAGGGTCATGGACAGGTGGTGGTGGTGAAGGACTGGGGGTGAGGGTGACTGATGGCGAGGGTGGTTGACTGGTGGTGAGAGTGATGAACTAGTGGTATGGACTTTTGGTGACAGTGATGGATTGGTCGTGAGGGTGACTGACTGCTGGTGAGAATGTTGGACTGGTGGTGAGGGTGATGGACTGGTGGTGAGGGTGATGGACTGGTGGTGAGGGTGACGAGCTGTTGTGAGGGTGATAAACTGGTGGTGAAAGTGGACTGGTGGTGAGGGTGATGGACTTGTGGTGATGGTGATGAACTTGTGATGAGGGTGATGGACTGGTGGTGAGGATGATGGACTGGTGGTGAGGATGATAGACTGGTGGTGAGGGTGATGGACTGGTGGTGAGGGTGATGTACTGGTGGTGAGAGTTAGGGACTGGTGGTGAGGGTGATAGACTGATGGACTCGTGGTAACGGTGAAGGAATGGTGGTGATAGTGAAGAACTGGTGGCGAGGGTGATGTACTTGTGGTGAGGGTGATGCACTGGTGGTGAGGGTGATGTACTTGTGATGAGGGTGATGTACTTGTGGTGAGGGTCATGTACTGGTGGTGAGGGTGATATGATTGACTGGTGTTAAGGGTGATGAACTGGAGGTGAGGGCTACGGTCTGGTGGTGAGGGTCATGGACTGGTGGTGAAAGAGATGGACTGGTGGTGAGGGTGGTGGTGATGGACTTTTGGTGATATTGATGGCAATGGGCTGGGGGTGAGGGTGATGGACATGTGAAAAGCGTGATGAACTTGTGGTGGGGGTCATGGACAGGTGGTGAGGGTGATGGACTGGTGGTGAGGGTGATGGACAGGTGATGAGGGTGATGGACTGGTGGTGAGGGCGATAGATTGGTGGTGAGGGTGATGTACTGGTGGTGAGGGTGACGGACTTGTGGTAAAAGTGGAGTGGTGGTGAGGGTGACTTATTGTGACTTATGGTGAGGGTGAAGAACTGATGGTGAGGGTGAAGGAGTGGTTGTGAAGGTGAAGTACTGGTGGTGAGGGTGATAGACTGATGGTGAGGGTGATGGACTGATGGTGAGGGTGATGGACTTAGGTGAAGGTGAAGGACTGATGGTGAGGGTGAAGGAGTGGTTGTGAAGGTGAAGTACTGGTGGTGAGGGTGATGGACTGATGGTGAGGGTGATGGACGGATGGTGAGGGTGATGGACTAATGGTGAGGGTGATAGACTGGTGGTTAGTGTGATGGACTGGAGGTGAGGTTGATGGACTGGTGGTGAGAGTGATGGACTGAAGGTGATTGACCTGTGGTGAGGGTGAGTGCCTGGTGGTGATTGACTGGTGCTGAGGGTGATAGACTGGTGGTGAGGGTGAAGGACTGGTGGTGAGGGTGATGGACTGATGGTGAGGGTGAGGGTGATGGACTGGTGGTGAGAGTGATGGACTGGTGGTGAGAGTGATGAACTGGAGGTGAGAGTGATGGACTGGTGGTGACGGTGATGGACTGCTGGTGAGGGTGATGGACTGCTGGTGAGGGTAATGGATTGGTGGAAGTGGTGGAGGAGGTACGTGTGATGGACTGGTGGTGATAGTTATGTACTGGTGGTGTGAGTGATGTACTGATGTTGTTGGTGATGGACTTGTGGTGAGGGTGACGGATTGGGGGTGAGAGTGTTGGACTGGTGGTGAGAGTGATGGACTGGTGGTGAAGGTGATGGACTCGTGGTAATGGTGATGGACTGGTGGAGAGAGTGATGGATGGGTGGAGAGAGTGATGGACTGGTGATGAGAGTTATGGACTGTTGGGGAGGGAGATGCACTGGTGGTGAAGGTGATGAACCTGCGACGATTGTGACGAGCGACGGACGATTGTGATGAGCAACTGACGAGTGTGACGAACGATTGACGATTGTGATGAACGACTAATGATTGTGATAAACGACTGACGATTGTGATGAACGACTGACGACTGTGACGAACGACTGACGATTGTGATGAACGACTGACGATTGAGGTGAACGACTGACGCTTGTGATGAACGATTGACGATTGTGACGAACGACTGACGATTGTAATGAACGATTGACGCTTGTGATGAACGACTGACGATTGCGATGAACGACTGACGCTTGTGATGAACGACTGACGATTGCAATGAACGGCTGACGCTTGTGATGAACGACTGACGATTGTGATAACGACTGATGATTGTGGTGAAAGACTGACGATTGTGATGAACGACTGGCGATTGAGACGAACGATTGACGATTGAGACGAACTACTGACTATTGTGATGAGCGACTGACGATTGTGATGACTGACTGGCGATAGTGATGAACTACTAACGATTGTGATCAACGACTGACGCTTGTGACGAACGGTTGACCATTGTGAGGAACTCTTGGTGAGGGCTATGGACTGGTGGTGAGGTTGATGGACTGGTGGTGAGGGGGATGGACTGGTGGTGAGGGTGATGCACTGGTGGTGAGAGTGATGGAATGGTGGTGATGGTGATGGACTGAGGATTAGGGTGATTGACTGGTGGTGAGGGTGATGGACTGGTGGTGAGGGTGATGGACTGGTGGTGAGGATGATGGACTGGCGGTGAGGATGATGGACTGGTGGTGAGGGTGATGAACTGGTGGTTAGGTTGATTGACTAGTGATGAGAGTGATGGACTGGTGGTGAGAGTGATGGACTGTTGGTGATAGTGATGGACTGAAGGTGATTGACCTGTGGTGAGGGTGATTTACTGGTGGTGAAGGTGATTTCCTGGTGGTGATTGACTGCTGCTGAGGGTGATGGACTGGTGGTGAGGGTGATGGTTTGTCGGTGAGTGTGATGGACTGATGGTGAGGGTGATGGACTGGTGGTGAGAGTGATGCATTTGTGGTGAGAGTGATCGACTGATGGTGACTGTGATGGACTGCTGGTGAAGGTGAAGGATTGGTGGTGAGTGTGATGGACTTGTGGTAAGGGTGATGGACTGGTTGTGAGAGTGATGGAC
>NC_091298.1:43809662-43949662 GCF_038502225.1 Cherax quadricarinatus
AAAGTACTCACATATATGGTAAGATATTCTTCATTATTATGTATGTAAATATTAATATCTTAGGTTAAATATAGAATGTGGATGTTCAATGTTTTATTAAATATATCCTGAGTGAGAGATGTGAAGACAGTAGTGAGAGATGTGAAGACAGGAGAAGTGAGAGATGTGAAGACAGTAGTGAGAGATGTGAAGACAGGAGAAGTGAGAGATGTGAAGACAGAAGTGAGAGATGTGAAGACAGTAGTGAGAGATGTGAAGACAGGAGAAGTGAGAGATGTGAAGACAGAAGTGAGAGATGTGAAGACAGTAGTGAGAGATGTGAAGACAGGAGAAGTGAGAGATGTGAAGACAGAAGTGAGAGATGTGAGACAGTAGTGTGAAGACAGGAGAAGTGAGAGATGTGAAGACAGAAGTGAGAGATGTGAAGACAGTAGTGAGAGATGTGAAGACAGGAGAAGTGAGAGATGTGAAGACAGAAGTGAGAGATGTGAAGACAGGAGAAGTGAGAGATGTGAAGACAGAAGTGAGAGATGTGAAGACAGTAGTGAGAGATGTGAAGACAGAAGTGAGAGATGTGAAGACAGGAGAAATGAGAGATGTGAAGACAGAAGTGAGAGATGTGAAGACAGGAGAAGTGAGAGATGTGAAGACAGAAGTGAGAGATGTGAAGACAGTAGTGAGAGATGTGAAGACAGGAGAAATGAGAGATGTGAAGACAGGAGAAATGAGAGATGTGAAGACAGAAGTGAGAGATGTGAAGACAGGAGAAGTGAGAGATGTGAAGACAGAAGTGAGAGATGTGAAGACAGGAGAAGTGAGAGATGTGAAGACAGAGAGATGTGAAGACAGGAGAAATGAGAGATGTGAAGACAGAAGTGAGAGATGTGAGACAGATGAGAGATGTGAAGACAGTAGTGAGAGATGTGAAGACAGTAGTGAGAGATGTGAAGACAGGAGAAGTGAGAGAAGTGAAGACAGTAGTGAGAGATGTGAAGACAGGAGAAGTGAGAGATGTGAAGACAGGAGAAGTGAGAGATGTGAAGACAGAAGTGAGAGATGTGAAGACAGAAGTGAGAGATGTGAAGACAGTAGTGAGAGATGTGAAGACAGGAGAAATGAGAGATGTGAAGACAGGAGAAATGAGAGATGTGAAGACAGAAGTGAGAGATGTGAAGACAGGAGAAGTGAGAGATGTGAAGACAGAAGTGAGAGATGTGAAGACAGGAGAAGTGAGAGATGTGAAGACAGTAGTGAGAGATGTGAAGACAGGAGAAATGAGAGATGTGAAGACAGAAGTGAGAGATGTGAAGACAGGAGAAGTGAGAGATGTGAAGACAGAAGTGAGAGATGTGAAGGAAGGAGAAGTGACTTAAGAGATGTCTAGAACAGTTACAATGTTTTTCTTCTCATCTGCACTTTCCTCTTCCTATATATTGAGAGGAAAAAACATTGACCTACATTAATAATAAAAATTCTTAGAGAATAAAAGAAAGTCGATCAAATAAGATCTACTTTGACTACCACGTTACCTTGACCATGACCACCACGCTACCTTGAGCCTGACCACAACGTTACCTTGACCCTGACCACCACGTTCCCTTGACCCTGACCACTACGTTACCTTGACCCTGACCACCACGCTACCTTGACCCTGACCACCACGCTACCTTGACCCTGACCACCACGCTACCTTGACCCTGACAACCACGTTACCTTGACCCTGACCACCACGTTACCTTGACCCTGACCTCCACGTTACCTTCTCCCTTACCGAAACGTTACCTTGTTAAGTCTCCACTACAAAGTCAAAGATATGTTTTACAATGTTTATCCGGAAATTAGTGACATTTATGCGATCATAAAGTCCATGGTTATGTGAGCATAAAGTCCATGGTTATGTGAGCATAAAGTCCATGGTTATGTGAGCATAAAGTCCATGGTTATGTGAGCATAAAGTCCATGGTTATGTGAGCATAAAGTCCATGGTTATGTGAGCATAAAGTCCAGGGTTATGTGAGCATAAAGTCCATGGTTATGTGAGCATAAAGTCCATGGTTATGTGAGCATAAAGTCCATGGTTATGTGAGCATAAAGTCCATGGTTATGTGAGCATAAAGTCCTGGATGTGAGCATAAAGTCCATGGTTATTGAGCATCTGTCCATATGTCCATCTCTCTGGACGGGTGTCCCCTGTCATATTGGACCATATTCCATTGCCTTGACCTGTCATATTCCATTGACCAGTTTCCCTGTCATATTCCATTGCCTTGACCAGTTTCCCTGTCATATTCCATCGGCCTGGACGGGTTTCCCAGTCCAGGGCGATGACAGAGAAACCAGTCCAGGGAAATGTAATATGACTAGGAAACCAATCCAGGGAGATGGAATATGACAGGGAAACCCGTCCAAGGAGAATGAATGTGACTGGGAAACCCGCCCAGGGCGATGAAAAATACCAAGGCAACCCGTCCAAGGGGAAGGAATGTGACAGAGAACTCGGTCCAGGGAGATGGAATATGAGAGGGAAACCCATCCAGGGAGATGGAATAAGACAGGGAAACCCGTTAAGGGAGATGGAATGTGACATGAAAGTTGTTAAGGGAGAAGTAATATGAGAGGTAAATCCGTCCAGGGAGATTGAATATGTTAGGAAAACCCGTCAAGGGCGATGTAATTTGACAGAGAAACCTGTCCCGGGCGATGGAATATGACAGGGAAACCCGTCCAGGGCGATGGAATATGACAAAGAAACCCGTCCAGGGCGTTGAAATATGAGAGAGAAACCTGTCCCGGACGATGGCATATGACAGAGAAACCCGTCTAGAGCGATGGAATATGACAGGGAAACCCGTCGATGGAAATGGAATATGACAGGGAAACCCCTCCACAGAGATGGAATATGACAGGGAAACCCGTCCAGGGAGATGGAATGCTAGAGGGGAATCCGTCCAGGGAGATGGAATATGACAGGGAAACTCGTCATGAGAATTGGAATATGACAAGGAAACCAGTCAAGAACGACGGAATATGATAGGGAAACCCTTCCACGGGGATGGAATATGACAGGGAAACCCTTACAGGGCAAGGGAATTTGACAGAAACCGCCCAGGAAGAGGGAATATGACAGACAAACCTGTCCATTGAGATTGATTATGACCTGGAAACCCTTCCATGGAAACGGTATATGACAGGGAAACTAGTCCATGGAAATCGAATATGAGTAGAAAACCAGTCCATGGAGATGGAATATGACAGAGAAACCCGTACATAGTCACAATACCACTTGCTTTAGTGTTCCTGTCATTATTCACCACTCTGGACGGGTATCCCTGTCATTATCCACCACCCTGGACGGGTATTCCTGTCATTATCCACCACCCTGGACTGGTATCCCTGTCATTATCAACCACCCTGGATGGGTACCGCTGTCATTATTCACCACCCTGCATGGGTATCATTGTCATTATCCACCACCCTCGACGGGTATCCCTGTCATTATTCACTACCCTGGACAGGTATCCCTGTTATTATCCACCACTCTCGACGGGAATCCCTGTCATTATCTACTGCCCTGGGAAGGTGTCCCTGTCATTATCCATCACCCTGGACGGGTATCCCTTTCATTATCCACCACCCTGGACGGGTATCCCTGTCATTATCCACCACACTGGACAGGTTTCTCTGTCATATTCCATCTCCCTTGACCGGTTTTCTTGTCATTTTACGTCACCCTTGACGTATTTCATCTCTTTTACTCCATCGCCTTGGATGTGTTTCCCAGTCACATTCCTTCGCCCTAGAGAGGTTTCTTTGTCATAGTCCATGAGAGGTGACAGGTGTCCTTATCATTTTCCATCCAGCTTCGTGGGTTTTCACTGTCATTTTCCGTCGCAATGGACTGTTTTTCTGTCATAATCCATAACTCTGAACTTGTTTCTCTCTCATATTTACTCGCCCTGGACAGGTTTCCTTGTCATTTTCCTTCGTCATTGACGGGTTCCTGTCATTTTTTCATTTATCCTGGACGGGTTTCCTTGTCATATTCCATCACTTGGAAGGGTTTTGTTGTCATTTTCAGTCCCCCTGGAAGGGTTTCCCTGTCATTTTCAATCGACCTTCGCGGGTTTCCCTCTCATGTTCTATCGGCTGGATTTGTTTCTTGTAGTTTTTCATCGCTCTGGACGGGTTTCTCTGTCATCTTCCACAGCCTTGGACGGGTTGTCCTGTTTTCCATCGTCCTGAACAGAACAACTCCTCATTTTCTATAGCCTTGGACGTGTTTTTCTTTCATTTTCTGTTTTTCTGTCGTTTTCTATGTAATGGATGAGTTTTCCTGTCATTTTCTATTTCAGTAGACAGATTTTCTTGTCATATTTCCTCGTTTTGGACGGTTTTCTGCAATATTCCATCGCCCTGTACGGGTTTCCCGGTTATTTTTCATCACCGTGGACAGTCTTCTCTGTCATTTTCCATTGCCCTGAAATTGTTTCGCTGTCACATTCCATCGCCCTCGACGGGTTTCCCTGTCATATTCCATCTCCCTGGATGGGTTTCTGTCATATTCCATCGCTCTGGTGGGTTTCCCTGCCATATTCCATCTCCCTGGATGGGGTTCTTTGTCATATTCCAATGCCCTAGACCGGTTTCCCTGTCATATTCCATCACCCTGGACGGGTTTTCTTTTCATATTCCATCTCCCTGGATGGGTTTCCCTGCCATTTTCCATCGACCTGGACTGGTTTCCTTGTCATTTTCCATCTCCCTGGGCGTGTTTCCCTTTCATATTCCATCGCTTTGGGCGGGTTTCTGTTTTATTCCGTTGCTCTGGACGGGTTTCCCTCTCATATTACATCGCCCTGCACGGGTTTTTCTGTCATATTCCATCTCCCATAACTGGTTTCATTGTCATATTACGTCTCCCTGGACGGGTTTCCCTTTTATATTCCGTCTCACTGTTTTTTCCTGTCATGTTCCATCTCCTTTGGCGGGTTTTTCTGTCATATTCCATCGCTCTGGACGGGTTTCCCTGTCATATTCCATCTCCCTGGGTTGGTTTCCCTCTCACATTTCATCTCCCTGGACGGTTTTCCCTGCCATATTCCATGGCCTTGGACTGCTTTCCTTGAAAGGGCGAAGTTAAGAAAATTAAAGAAGAGGCAAGATTAGCGGACTCAGAACATAGACCTCAGGGACACAGCCACAAACCTCAGAGTGAAAGACACAGTGATCAACCTTCCAGAATCTCGATCGAATTATTCCGGGCAATGTAAGAGATGTGATGTCCATTATGGAGTAAGCAGCACCAGCATATAACCCGCACCTCTACGAACATGTTAACGTATTAGAGAATGTTCAGAGAAAGTGCGGTGCTTGTTCCAGAGTTAAGAGTTATGATCTGCGAGGAGACGTTAACACAATGTAGAAGATCCAGAAGACACATATAGTTCTGTGTTTCCTAGTTTTAAGTATATAATATTGTTTTCCAACTCTAGTGTGTCCAGCACACCGAATTTTCTGTTGGTCACCATTTTATTAGTAGTTGGTGTCAAGCTCCTGGCCTTGATGCCATTCCTTACTTCTTGGAATGTATTAGTCGTTGTATTTGAAGTTTGTGAGGTTTCTTTTCATCGAGTACTGTGTTTCTGAGGAAGAAAGAAAACACAGTCATGGAATGACAATTGTCACCCTCTACTGTGTTCGCTCATGTAAATCATTCATCATTAATTTTCTAGAGGAAACATCACCGATTATATTTGTGATGTGACAAAAAGAGACAAAATTCTCTTTCCCATAAGGAAAAAAACTTAAAAAAAAGAATCGCTGAAAGGATAATCTCGGTGGAGACACCACCATCACACAGACGTATAATACCAGCTGACTTGATTCATCTTGTAAGTAACAAACGAACCTCCACCTAAAGTCTTTTACCAACAGAGTCCTGCCAGCACTCTATTTCCAGCATAACCCACCATAATCTTCTGGTAACAATCCTTCCAGTAGTGTTCTTCCAGTAGCGTCCAGACTTACACACTTGAATCCTAGCAACAGAATCCTAAGAAAAGAATCCTGTTAATAAGTCTTTAATCAGATATTTACCAAACATGTTACATACAGTGTTATTAACTCTGGTGTATCAGACAGACTTTATACACATCACAACACAACGATGGTGGGGAAAAACACATGAAAGCAGTACTTACCGGCTTTGTGGCATATATCTCTGCAACATAGTGCACTACAATATTCAGTAGTGTAGTATGCATTCAGTATGCATTCATTGATGCATCACAGTACATAACAACAGTCTGGGAGACAGTAGCACACAGTCGTACTGGCCAGGTTGTGGCAACACAGTCGTACTGGCCAGGTTGTGGCAACACACAGTCGTACTGGCCAGGTTGTGGCAACACACAGTCAAGGTTGTGGTCACACAGTCGTACTGGCCAGGTTGTCGTCGTACTGGCCAGGTTGTGGCAACACAGTCGTACTGGCCAGGTTGTGGCAACACACAGTCGTACTGGCCAGGTTGTGGCAACACAGAGTCGTACTGGCGGCCAGGTTGTGGCAACACACAGTCGTACTGGCCAGGTTGTGGCAACACACAGTCGTACTGGCCAGGTTGTGGCAACACACAGTCGTACTGGCCAGGTTGTGGCAACACACAGTCGTACTGGCCAGGTTGTGGCAACACACAGTCGTACTGGCCAGGTTGTGGCAACACACAGTCGTACTGGCCAGGTTGTGGCAGCCACCAGTCCAAAATTCTTATTGTCAACAGATCGAATCATCCAAGTCGAGTGTTTTTTTTTTTTTCATCACGGAAAGTTTTTATTTTTTGTCTGTTGTGGTGAATGTTTTTTTAAGTCATTAATAAAGAGGTGAGAGAAGTGTAAGTATGAGAATTGAGAAAGTTATTTAATAATTAATTCTACTTAAACAAAGTGTTTATTCTTCTGAATATCTTCTTTATCTTAACCACAAGTCTCTCAAGTTAGTAATTTCTTCACATATTTACATCTTTTACCACATTATTTCATCAAAAAATTATAACCCTTATTGCACTTTCTTAGAGAAAATTTAAATGATATAAACAAAAATTATCTAAATTCTCATACACAATTTATACAATATTAATTTTAATTAAACAATGGTGAGGGAGAGTGTTGATATGTCTATGATAACGTGTACATATGTATGTATATATGTGTGTTGGTAGTAGTGTGTTTGTAGTGATGTATGTGTGTACACATGTATGTATATATGTGTGTTGGTAGTAGTGTGTTTGTAGTGATGTATGTGTGTACACATGTATGTATATATGTGTGTTGGTAGTAGTGTGTTTGTAGTGATGTATGTGTGTACACATGTATGTATATATGTGTGTTGGTAGTAGTGTGTTTGTAGTGATGTATGTGTGTACACATGTATGTATATATGTGTGTTGGTAGTAGTGTGTTTGTAGTGATGTATGTGTGTACACATGTATGTATATATGTGTGTTGGTAGTAGTGTGTTTGTAGTGATGTATGTGTGTACACATGTATGTATATATGTGTGTTTGTAGTGTGTAGTGTGTTTGTACACATGTAGTGTGATGTGCATGTGTACACATGTATGTATATATGTGTGTTGGTAGTAGTGTGTTTGTATGTGTATGTGTACACATGTATGTATATATGTGTGTTGGTAGTAGTGTGTTTGTAGTGATGTGTAGTGTGTGTGTACACATGTATGTGTATGTGTACACATGTATATGTACACATGTATGTATATAAGTGTGTTGGTAGTAGTGTGTTTGTAGTGATGTATGTGTGTACACATGTATGTATATATGTGTTTGTAGTAGTGTGTTTGTAGTGATGTGTATGTGTACACATGTATGTATATATGTGTGTTGGTAGTAGTGTGTTTGTAGTGATGTGTGTGTACACATGTATGTATATATGTGTGTTGGTAGTAGTGTGTTTGTAGTGATGTATGTGTGTACACATGTATGTATATATGTGTGTTTGTAGTAGTGTGTTTGTAGTGATGTATATGTGTACACATGTATGTATATATGTGTGTTGGTAGTAGTGTGTTTGTAGTAGTGTGTTTGTAGTGATGTATATGTGTACACATGTATGTATATATGTGTGTTGGTAGTAGTGTGTTTGTAGTGATGTATATGTGTACACATGTATGTATATATGTGTGTTTGTAGTGATGTATATGTGTACACATGTATGTAGTGTGTGTAGTATGTGTGTACACATGTATGTATATATGTGTGTTGGTAAGTGTGTTTGTAGTGATGTATATGTGTACACATGTATGTATATATGTGTGTTGTAGTAGTGTGTTTGTAGTGATGTATATGTGTGTACACATGTATACATGTGTGTTGGTAGTGATGTGTGTACACATGTATACATGTGTGTTGGTAGTGATGTGTATGTGTACACATGTATACATGTGTGTTGGTAGTGATGTGTATGTGTACACATGTATACATGTGTGTTGGTAGTGATGTATATGTGTACACATGTATGTATATTAGTGATGTATATGTGTACACATGTATGTATATATGTGTGTTTGTAGTGATGTATATGTGTACACATGTATATATGTGTGTTTGTAGTGATGTATATGTGTACACATGTATGTATATATGTGTGTTTGGTGTTGATGTATATGTGTACGCATGTATGTACATATGTGTGTTTGTAGTGATGTATATGTGTACACATGTTTGTATATATGTGTGTTTGTAGTGATGTATGTACATATGTGTGTTTGTAGTGATGTATGTGTGTTTGTAGTGATGTATGTGTGTACACATGTATGTATATATGTGTGTTTGTAGTGATGTATGTATATATGTGTGTTTGTAGTGATGTATGTATGTATATATGTGTGTTTGTAGTGATGTATATGTGTACACATGTATGTATATATGTGTGTTTGTAGTGATGTATATGTGTACACATGTATGTATATATGTGTGTTTGTAGTGATGTATATGTGTACACATGTATGTATATATGTGTGTTTGTAGTGATGTATATGTGTACACATGTATGTATATATGTGTGTTTGTAGTGATGTATATGTGTACACATGTATGTATATATGTGTGTTTGTAGTGATGTATATGTGTACACATGTATGTATATATGTGTGTTTGTAGTGATGTATATGTGTACACATGTATGTATATATGTGTGTTTGTAGTGATGTATATGTGTACACATGTATGTATATATGTGTGTTTGTAGTGATGTATATGTGTACACATGTATGTATATATGTGTGTTTGTAGTGATGTATATGTGTACACATGTATGTATATATGTGTGTTTGTAGTGATGTATATGTGTACACATGTATGTATATATGTGTGTTTGTAGTGATGTATATGTGTACACATGTATGTATATATGTGTGTTTGTAGTGATGTATATGTGTACACATGTATGTATATATGTGTGTTTGTAGTGATGTATATGTGTAGATGAAAGTGAAAAGTAAACATCAAAAAAAACTTGTATGATCTACATAATAATTCAGAGTAAAGAAGAGCACAGTTCCGTGGTACAGCTGTCAGCTTGGCTGACTCTGCTGTCAGCCTGGCTGACTCTGCTGTCAGCACAGTTCCGTGGTACAGCTGTCAGCCTGGCTGACTCTGCTGTCAGCACAGTTCCGTGGTACAGCTGTCAGTCTGGCTGACTCTGCTGTCAGCACAGTTCCGTGGTACAGCTGTCACATCTTTAAATATTCACAAGTTACACAAACAATGTTCTCAAATTACTGTAAACCAACATTTTTTTGTCTTATATATTCTGAATATTGAAGCAAATACTCATATCTAAATTTCCCATATATTGTCTCTGCTACATTGTTTAATCATGTGGACGAGTACATGTATGTCTATGAGAATGTGTACACATGTATGTGTACATAAGTGTTCGTGGGATGGGCTTTGGAGTGATATGTTTGTGTGTATGTATGTGTGATCTCAGACATATTATAGTGATAGCAGATAACTGTGTACATTGTTGTGTGCGTATTTGTAGTACATGGGATTGTGTGTGATTTTTTATGCATGCAAGTGTATGTATAATGATGTATGAGTAAGGTGAATGTGTTTAAACGTATAAATATTTGTGAAAATACTTATATATGTGTATGCAAACAATTTCTGCGCTTGTTAGGCTTTCAGTGCCAAATGTAAAAGACGGATAAATGAACAAAAATGAAAGCAGTGTAATATTTAACATAGTTATGATGGTCATGGACAAATTAACCAACATTTGGGTATTCATCTGCATTAATAAAACACTCACAAATACTTTTAAACAGCTAAATAAGTAAAAAAAAACAACTTGTTCTCAGTATATTTTCATAGTGTAACATAAAAGGATTTCCAAAATTTACGTTAATTAGCCTCTCGGAGGTGGCGGAACTGTGAGGCAGCTTGGTGGCGTCTAGCTGACCTACGGTCCAGGCTGTCTTGGTGGGTGTAATTACTGGACGCAGTTTTCTGTGTGTGTCACCTCCAGTAATTCCACCCACCTGGACAGTCTCTACCGTAGACCAGCTAGACAAGACCAAGTTTCCATGCAGCGAGGTCACTGAAGGTGGCAACCGCTGACTCTGGGGAAGTGGGGAAGGGAGTCCACCTGAGGTGACACTAGTGGACTCCTGGAGACACTGATCCGGGGAAGGCACCGCTGACTCTGGGGAAGTGGGGAAGGGAGTCCACTCAGGTGACACAAGTGGACTCCTGGAGACACTGATCCGGGGAAGGCACCGCCGACCTTAGGGAAATGGGGAAGGGAAGACATCCGGAGCGAGCGGATGGATTCCTGGATACATGAACTTGAGGAAGGTTGTTGTTGAGGCTGACCTTGGGTAAGTGGGGAAGGGGAGACATCCGGAGCGAGCGGATGGATTCCTGGATACATGAACCTGAGCAAGGCAAGAATACATGCAGTTGAGGCTGACCTTGGGTAAGTGGGGAAGGGAAGATATCCGGCGGTAGACGGAAGGATTCCTGGATACATGATCCTGGGGACTGCAAGAATACCGCTGACCTTGGGGAAGTGGGGAAGGGAGTCCACTCAGGTGACATAAGTGGACTCCTGGAGACACTGATCCGGGGAAGGCACCGCCGACCTTAGGGAAATGGGGAAGGGAAGACATCCGGAGCGAGCGGATGGATTCCTGGATACATGAACTTGAGGAAGGTTGTTGTTGAGGCTGACCTTGGGTAAGTGGGGAAGGGGAGACATCCGGAGCGAGCGGATGGATTCCTGGATACATGAACCTGAGCAAGGCAAGAATACATGCAGTTGAGGCTGACCTTGGGTAAGTGGGGAAGGGAAGATATCCGGCGGTAGACGGAAGGATTCCTGGATACATGATCCTGCGGACGGCAAGAATACCGCTGACCTTGGGGAAGTGGGGAAGGGAGTCCACCTGAGGTGACATAAGTGGACTCCTGGAGACACTGATCCGGGGAAGGCACCGCCGACCTTAGGGAAATGGGGAAGGGAAGACATCCGGAGCGAGCGGATGGATTCCTGGATACATGAACTTGAGGAAGGTTGTTGTTGAGGCTGACCTTGGGTAAGTGGGGAAGGGGAGACATCCGGAGCGAGCGGATGGATTCCTGGATACATGAACCTGAGCAAGGCAAGAATACATGCAGTTGAGGCTGACCTTGGGTAAGTGGGGAAGGGAAGATATCCGGCGGTAGACGGAAGGATTCCTGGATACATGATCCTGCGGACGGCAAGAATACCGCTGACCTTGGGGAAGTGGGGAAGGGAGTTCACCTGAGGTGACATAAGTGGATTCCTGGAGACACTGATCCGGGGAAGGCACCGCCGACCTTAGGGAAATGGGGAAGGGAAGACATCCGGAGCGAGCGGATGGATTCCTGGATACATGAACTTGAGGAAGGTTGTTGTTGAGGCTGACCTTGGGTAAGTGGGGAAGGGGAGACATCCGGCGGTAGACGGAAGGATTCCTGGATACATGAACCTGGGGATGGCAAGAATACATGCAGTTGAGGCTGACCTTGGGTAAGTGGGGAAGGGGAGACATCTGGGAGCGAACGGATGGATCCCTGGATACATGAACCTTGGCAAGGCAAGAATACATGCAGTTGAGGCTGACCTTGGGTAAGTAGGGAAGGGAAGATATCCGGCGGTAGACGGAAGGATTCCTGGATACATGAACCTGGGGACAGCAAGAAAACAGGTTGGTGAGGCTGACCTTAGGGAAGTGAGGAAGGGAAAACATCCGGAGGCAGACAGATGGATTCCTGGATACATGAACCTGGGGAAGGCTGAGGCTGGAAGGCAGAGAGAGAAAGAGAGGCGAGGCTGACCTTAGGGAAATGAGGAAGGGGAGACATCCGGGGGCCCACGGATGAATTCCTGGACACATGAACCTGGGGAAGGCGAGGGGGGGGGGGACCTTAAAGACGAACCACTGGCCTCCACGTGGCAAGGTCTGGTAACTCAGAGATAACTCTGAGGCTGACAGTGGTCGCTAATATATTATAATTCATTATAATATATTATTATTATTATTATTATTATGTTATTATTATTGTTATTATTTTTAATTATTATTGTTATTATTCATGATTTGGATTCAAAAGCGTCAACCAGCCTCCCTGACAGTAGCATCGGTGGTGTTATTCCCACTCCAGCCTCCCTGACAGTAGCATCGGTGGTGTTATTCCCACTCCAGCCTCCCTGACAGTAGCATCGGTGGTGTTATTCCCACTCCAGCCTCCCTGACAGTAGCATCGGTGGTGTTATTCCCACTCCAGCCTCCCTGACAGTAGCATCGGTGGTGTTATTCCCACTCCAGCCTCCCTGACAATAGCATCGGTGGTGTTATTCCCACTCCAGCCTCCCTGACAGTAGCATCGGTGGTGTTATTCCCACTCCAGCCTCCCTGACAGTAGCATCGGTGGTGTTATTCCCACTCCAGCCTCCCTGACAGTAGCATCGGTGGTGTTATTCCCACTCCAGCCTCCCTGACAGTAGCATCGGTGGTGTTATTCCCACTCCAGCCTCCCTGACAGTAGCATCGGTGGTGTTATTCCCACTCCAGCCTCCCTGACAGTAGCATCGGTGGTGTTATTCCCACTCCAGCCTCCCTGACAGTAGCATCGGTGGTGTTATTCCCACTCCAGCCTCCCTGACAGTAGCATCGGTGGTGTTATTCCCACTCCAGCCTCCCTGACAGTAGCATCGGTGGTGTTATTCCCACTCCAGCCTCCCTGACAGTAGCATCGGTGGTGTTATTCCCACTCCAGCCTCCCTGACAGTAGCATCGGTGGTGTTATTCCCACTCCAGCCTCCCTGACAGTAGCATCGGTGGTGTTATTCCCACTCCAGCCTCCCTGACAGTAGCATCGGTGCCTCCCTGACAGTAGTTATTCCCACTCCAGCCTCCCTGACAGTAGCATCGGTGGTGTTATTCCCACTCCAGCCTCCCTGACAGTAGCATCGGTGGTGTTATTCCCACTCCAGCCTCCCTGACAGTAGCATCGGTGGTGTTATTCCCACTCCAGCCTCCCTGACAGTAGCATCGGTGGTGTTATTCCCACTCCAGCCTCCCTGACAGTAGCATCGGTGGTGTTATTCCCACTCCAGCCTCCCTGACAGTAGCATCGGTGGTGTTATTCCCACTCCAGCCTCCCTGACAGTAGCATCGGTGGTGTTATTCCCACTCCAGCCTCCCTGACAGTAGCATCGGTGGTGTTATTCCCACTCCAGCCTCCCTGACAGTAGCCATGGTGGTGTTATTCCCACTCCAGCCTCCCTGACAGTAGCATCGGTGGTGTTATTCCCACTCCAGCCTCCCTGACAGTAGCATCGGTGGTGTTATTCCCACTCCAGCCTCCCTGACAGTAGCATCGGTGGTGTTATTCCCACTCCAGCCTCCCTGACAGTAGCATCGGTGGTGTTATTCCCACTCCAGCCTCCCTGACAGTAGCCATGGTGGTGTTATTCCCACTCCAGCCTCCCTGACAGTAGCATCGGTGGTGTTATTCCCACTCCAGCCTCCCTGACAGTAGCCATGGTGGTGTTATTCCCACTCCAGCCTCCCTGACAGTAGCATCGGTGGTGTTATTCCCACTCCAGCCTCCCTGACAGTAGCATCGGTGGTGTTATTCCCACTCCAGCCTCCCTGACAGTAGCCATGGTGGTGTTATTCCCACTCCAGCCTCCCTGACAGTAGCATCGTGGTGTTATTCCCACTCCAGCCTCCCTGACAGTAGCATCGTGGTGTTATTCCCACTCCAGCCTCCCTGACAGTAGCCATCGGTGGTGTTATTCCCACTCCAGCCTCCCTGACAGTAGCATCGGTGGTGTTATTCCCACTCCAGCCTCCCTGACAGTAGCATGCCTCCCTGACAGTAGCCATGGTGGTGTTATTCCCACTCCAGCCTCCCTGACAGTAGCCATGGTGGTGTTATTCCCACTCCAGCCTCCCTGACAGTAACCATGGTGGTGTTATTCCCACTCCAGCCTCCCTGACAGTAGCCATGGTGGTGTTATTCCCACTCCAGCCTCCCTGACAGTAGCCATGGTGGTGTTATTCCCACTCCAGCCTCCCTGACAGTAGCCATGGTGGTGTTATTCCCACTCCAGCCTCCCTGACAGTAGCCATGGTGGTGTTATTCCCACTCCAGCCTCCCTGACAGTAGCCATGGTGGTGTTATTCCCACTCCAGCCTCCCTGACAGTAACCATGGTGGTGTTATTCCCACTCCAGCCTCCCTGACAGTAGCCATGGTGGTGTTATTCCCACTCCAGCCTCCCTGACAGTAACCATGGTGGTGTTATTCCCACTCCAGCCTCCCTGACAGTAACCATGGTGGTGTTATTCCCACTCCAGCCTCCCTGACAGTAACCATGGTGGGGTTATTCCTACTCGGGAATAACACGTCAGTGGCATCACCCACGTGGTGGGGTTATTCCTACTCGGGAATAACACGTCAGTGGCATCTCGCTGGTGCCACCCACGTTATCATAATATGAAAAAAATCCCCAAAAAGGAAATACTTTCATCATCATTCAACACTTTCACCTCACTCACACATAATCACTGTCTTTGCAGAGGCGCTCAGACACAACAGTTTAGAAGCATATATGAAGTAATATTAGATACTCTTCCAAACTGCCAATATCCCAATATCCGAATGGGTGAAACTGGTCTGTTAACAAGACCTCATGTAAAATTGAGTCCTTTCTTATATTTTCTCTGTGCGTTTAAAGATATATTTTTTTCATTTATGTTAATGTAAAAACTAATAACTTTGTTCTAAAAGAACCTTAGAAAACTTACCTAACCTTTAATTTAATTTAATTTGATTTAGCCTAATTTAACTAAAAATGTTTTAGATAAGTTTACAATAATTTAATAATAAACAAACACAATGAAATACATTTTTTTTCCGTTAGGTTAAGAATGATTTTTGCGAAATTATTGCATACACAAACTTTCACTTGTGTATGTGTTAGTATGCTGTTATTGGAAGTTACTGTACTTTTCTTTTGTTACCTATTACAACCCAGGAGTCCCAAAGGCCTGTTATCCTGTGTGTAAAGGGAGCGAAATAAACACAACAGAAAAGCTTTTGACTTGCATTATCCTTCGCCAGTTTAGAACAGAAGTATGTACACTATATACACTATGTACAACAATAGGTATTAGTGCACTCCACGGTAAGCAAGTCAAAATAGAAGCCACTAGAGAGCAGACCGTGCTTCAACCAGCTCTGGAATGGGGCTGACAAGGGCAGACAGGTGAGTGGTACCCACATCACCTCTGCGATTGCCAAAACCATCTTCTCATCGGCTGGAACCTGGGTACTGATTGAACGACGGGGCCCCATCGTCAACATTTAGTACCTGGTTCGCTGGTTGGGGGAGATAGCCCTTAAGTGAGGGTGTGTACATGCGACGAATAAAGGTTACGTGCTCTTTGCATGCCACATTACTGTACTTGTAAGTTATTCAGCTGTTGTTGCGTGTTGTTGCTCCGTTTTTGCGTAATACTTTGTCGCTCTTTCACGGTGACGTGCTTGCTGTGTTGACGTGCTTGCTGTGTTGACGTGCTTGCTGTGTTGACGTGCTTGCTGTGTTGACGTGCTTGCTGTGTTGACGTGCTTGACGTGCTTGCTGTGTTGACGTGCTTGCTGTGTTGACGTGCTTGCTGTGTTGACGTGCTTGCTCTGTTGTTAAATTGAAGTAAAGGTTTAACACTGCTAGTTACTGCAAGCACTTCAAACTTACCCACAACAGTGTCTCCCACACTGGCATGACTGTCTCCCCTGGCAGGTATGTAGTGTCTCCCACACTGGCATGACTGTCTCCCCTGGCAGGTATGTAGTGTCTCCCACACTGGCATGACTGTCTCCCCTGGCAGGTATGTAGTGTCTCCCACACTGGCATGACTGTCTCCCCTGGCAGGTATGTTGTGTCTCCCACACTGGCATGACTGTCTCCCCTGGCAGGTATGTAGTGTCTCCCACACTGGCATGACTGTCTCCCCTGGCAGGTATGTAGTGTCTCCCACACTGGCATGACTGTCTCCCCTGGCAGGTATGTAGTGTCTCCCACACTGGCATGACTGTCTCCCCTGGCAGGTATGTAGTGTCTCCCACACTGGCATGACTGTCTCCCCTGGCAGGTATGTAGTGTCTCCCACACTGGCATGACTGTCTCCCCTGGCAGGTATGTAGTGTCTCCCACACTGGCATGACTGTCTCCCCTGGCAGGTATGTAGTGTCTCCCACACTGGCATGACTGTCTCCCCTGGCAGGTATGTAGTGTCTCCCACACTGGCATGACTGTGACTGTCTCCCCTGGCAGGTATGTAGTGTCTCCCACACTGGCATGACTGTCTCCCCTGGCAGGTATGTAGTGTCTCCCACACTGGCATGACTGTCTCCCCTGGCAGGTATGTAGTGTCTCCCACACTGGCATGACTGTCTCCCCTGGCAGGTATGTTGTGTCTCCCACACTGGCATGACTGTCTCCCCTGGCAGGTATGTAGTGTCTCCCACACTGGCATGACTGTCTCCCCTGGCAGGTATGTAGTGTCTCCCACACTGGCATGACTGTCTCCCCTGGCAGGTATGTTGTGTCTCCCACACTGGCATGACTGTCTCCCCTGGCAGGTATGTAGTGTCTCCCACACTGGCATGACTGTCTCCCCTGGCAGGTATGTAGTGTCTCCCACACTGGCATGACTGTCTCCCCTGGCAGGTATGTAGTGTCTCCCACACTGGCATGACTGTCTCCCCTGGCAGGTATGTAGTGTCTCCCACACTGGCATGACTGTCTCCCCAGGTATTTATGTAGTGTCTCCCACACTGGTACTGTCTCCCCTGGCAGGTATGTCTCCCACACTGGCATGACTGTCTCCCCTGGCAGGTATGTAGTGTCTCCCACACTGGCATGACTGTCTCCCCTGGCAGGTATGTAGTGTCTCCCACACTGGCATGACTGTCTCCCCTGGCAGGTATGTAGTGTCTCCCACACTGGCATGACTGTCTCCCCTGGCAGGTATGTTGTGTCTCCCACACTGGCATTATTGTCTCCCCTGGCAGGTATGTAGTGTCTCCCACACTGGCATGACTGTCTCCCCTGGCAGGTATGTAGTGTCTCCCACACTGGCATTATTGTCTCCCCTGGCAGGTATGTTGTGTCTCCCACACTGGCATTACTGTCTCCCCTGGCAGGTATGTTGTGGCATTACTCTCCCCTGGCAGGTATGTTGTGTCTCCCACACTGGCATTACTGTCTCCCCTGGCAGGTATGTTGTGTCTCCCACACTGGCATTACTGTCTCCCCTGGCAGGTATGTTGTGTCTCCCACACTGGCATTATTGTCTCCCCTGGCAGGTATGTTGTGTCTCCCACACTGGCATTATTGTCTCCCCTGGCAGGTATGTTGTGCCTCCCACACTGGCATTACTGTCTCCCCTGGCAGGTATGTAGTGTCTCCCACACTGGCATTACTGTCTCCCCTGGCAGGTATGTTGTGTCTCCCACACTGGCATGACTGTCTCCCCTGGCAGGTATGTTGTGTCTCCCACACTGGCATTACTGTCTCCCCTGGCAGGTATGTTGTGTCTCCCACACTGGCATTACTGTCTCCCCTGGCAGGTATGTAGTGTCTCCCACACTGGCATTACTGTCTCCCCTGGCAGGTATGTAGTGTCTCCCACACTGGCATTACTGTCTCCCCTGGCAGGTATGTAGTGTCTCCCACACTGGCATTACTGTCTCCCCTGGCAGGTATGTAGTGTCTCCCACACTGGCATTACTGTCTCCCCTGGCAGGTATGTAGTGTCTCCCACACTGGCATTACTGTCTCCTGGCAGATATACTGTGTCTCCCACACTGGCATTACTGTCTCCCCTGGCAGGTATCTTGTGTCTCCCACACTGGCATTACTGTCTCTCCAGGCAGGTATCTTGTGTCTCCCACACTGGCATTACTGTCTCCCCTGGCAGGTATGTTGTGTCTCCCACACTGGCATTACTGTCTCCCCTGGCAGGTATGTAGTGTCTCCCACACTGGCATTACTGTCTCCCCTGGCAGGTATGTAGTGTCTCCCACACTGGCATGACTGTCTCCCCTGGCAGGTATGTAGTGTCTCCCACACTGGCATGACTGTCTCCCCTGGCAGGTATGTAGTGTCTCCCACACTGGCATTACTGTCTCCCCTGGCAGGTATGTTGTGTCTCCCACACTGGCATGACTGTCTCCCCTGGCAGGTATGTTGTGTCTCCCACACTGGCATGACTGTCTCCCCTGGCAGGTATGTTGTGTCTCCCACACTGGCATTACTGTCTCCCCTGGCAGGTATGTAGTGTCTCCCACACTGGCATGACTGTCTCCCCTGGCAGGTATGTAGTGTCTCCCACACTGGCATGACTGTCTCCCCTGGCAGGTATGTAGTGTCTCCCACACTGGCATTACTGTCTCCCCTGGCAGGTATGTAGTGTCTCCCACACTGGCATTACTGTCTCCCCTGGCAGGTATGTTGTGTCTCCCACACTGGCATTACTGTCTCCCCTGGCAGGTATGTTGTGTCTCCCACACTGGCATTACTGTCTCTCCTGGCAGGTATGTTGTGTCTCCCACACTGGCATTACTGTCTCCCCTGGCAGGTATGTTGTGTCTCCCACACTGGCATTACTGTCTCCCCTGGCAGGTATGTTGTGTCTCCCACACTGGCATTACTGTCTCTCCTGGCAGGTATGTTGTGTCTCCCACACTGGCATTACTGTCTCCCCTGGCAGGTATGTTGTGTCTCCCACACTGGCATTACTGTCTCTCCTGGCAGGTATGTTGTGTCTCCCACACTGGCATTACTGTCTCCCCTGGCAGGTATGTTGTGCCTCCCACACTGGCATTACTGTCTCCCCTGGCAGGTATGTTGTGTCTCCCACACTGGCATTACTGTCTCCCCTGGCAGGTATGTTGTGTCTCCCACACTGGCATTACTGTCTCCTCTGGTAGGTATGTTTTGCCTCCCACACTGGCATGACTGTCTCTCCTGGCAGGTATGTAGTGTCTCCCACACTGGCATTACTGTCTCCCCTGGCAGGTATGTTGTGCCTCCCACACTGGCATTACTGTCTCCCCTGGCAGGTATGTTGTGTCTCCCACACTGGCATTACTGTCTCCCCTGGCAGGTATGTTGTGTCTCCCACACTGGCATTACTGTCTCCGCTGGCAGGTATGTTGTGTCTGGCATTACTGTCTGTCTCTCCCCTGGCAGGTATGTATGTGTCTCCCACACTGGCATTACTGTCTCTCCTGGCAGGTATGTAGTGTCTCCCACACTGGCACTGTCTCTCCTGGCAGGTATGTTGTGTCTCCCACACTGGCATTGCTGTCTCTCCTGGCAGGTATGTTGTGTCTCCCACACTGACATTACTGTCTCTCCAGGTAGGTATCTTGTGTCTTCCACACTAACATTACTGTCTCTCCTGGCAGGTATGTTGTGTCTCCCACACTGGCATTACTGTCTCCGCTGGCAGGTATGTTGTGTCTCCCACACTGGCATTACTGTCTCCGCTGGCAGGTATGTTGTGTCTCCCACACTGGCATTACTGTCTCCGCTGGCAGGTATGTTGTGTCTCCCACACTGGCATTACTGTCTCTCCTGGCAGGTATGTTGTGTCTCCCACACTGGCATTACTGTCTCTCCTGGCAGGTATGTTGTGTCTCCCACACTGGCATTACTGTCTCTCCTGGCAGGTATGTTGTGCCTCCCACACTGGCATTACTGTCTCTCCTGGCAGGTATGTTGTGTCTCCCACACTGGCATTACTGTCTCTCCTGGCAGGTATGTTGTGCCTCCCACACTTGCATTACTGTCTCTCTTGGCAGGTATTTTGTGTCTCCCACACTTGCATTACTGTCTCTCCTGGCAGGTATCTTGCGTCTCCCACACTGACATTACTGTCTCCCCTGGCTTCTTCTTTTCCGGTTTCTTATGACCAGAGCTTTGGTAAGATGGGTAAGGAAGAAGGATGGGTAAGGATAGAAATATTGGAAACGGGTGGGAGGGGGGAGTGAGGTAGGATATTAAAGGGTGGGAGTGGGAGTGAGGTAGGATATAAAAGGGTGGGAGGGGGGAGTGAGGTAGGATATAAAAGGGTGGGAGGGGGGAGTGAGGTAGAATATGAAAGGGTGGGAGGGGGAGTGAGGTAGGATATAAAAAGTAAGTGACACAACCACTTTGGTGCAATTTAAAAAGTTTGTAGATGAATGGTTCAGAGAACCGACATGTTGATAAATTAGACACATGTGCAACTCTTGGGTATCTTTATTGAGGAAACGTTTCGCCACACAGTGGCTTCATCAGTCCATACGTAGGAGAAACTTGAAGAACAGGAGGAGAATGAGGTAATCAGTCCCTCAACCTTGAGTCGATGTGTTCAGTCCATCAATCTTGAATAGAATACGGCATATGAGCGGAGAAGCAGCTTATAAACCGTATAGCAGGAGAGGTGCAGCAGTCATAGGTGGTGTCACATTTGTTCAATGTGGAAGTAGGTCGTGCCCAAGAATTAGGCAAGCGAAGAAATCCTAAGTATTAAGTTGCAGTGCCTGACAGGTTTGTAGATGAATGGTTCAGAGAACCGACATGTTGATAAATTAGACACTTGTGCAACTCTTGGGTATCTTTATTGAGGAAACGTTTCGCCACAGAGTGGCTTCATCAGTCCATACGTATGGACTGATGAAGCCACGAGTTGCACATGTGTCTAATTTATCAATTTAAAAAGTGTATGTGGAATATTAGAATATTCTTGAAGGGGTATAATACTAACCCATCAGAGTCACATAGATATAACACATATATAGGTACATGACTCTGAATTATTGGTAGTAGATATACAAGAGATTTTAACAATGTTTGAAAGCTGGAAAGCTGTCTGCCTTGGATCAACGTCTAGCGTGAGCTAGGCGCCAAGGTATTGGACCAGTGTAGCTAGGTTGGTAAAGCACTGCGTACCTTGTTCCAAGGTTCGTAGGTTCGAGTCTCCTTCAGCCAGAGATCAGTATAATAAATAAATATATATATATATATATATATATATATATATATATATATATATATATATATATATATATATATATATATATATATAAACATTGTCTCTACGTCCACAGCAGGACTCGAACCTGCTAACTCTGTATCAGAGTCCACAGTACTTTACCACGGAGCTAGACCCAAGATAGTATGGGTACTTAGCCGAAGCTAAGCCGGGCACCAAGCTCGCTTGGTACCCTCATCACCTTACTCTTTTCTATGTTCACTTTCAACTTTCTACCTTTATACACACTCCGAAACTCGTTCACTAACCTTTGCAATTTTCTTTAGAATCTCCCATAAGCACAGTATCATCAGCAAAAAGTAACTGTGTCATTTCCCATTTCGTAATTTAATTCCACCCCTCTCCCGAACACCCTAGCATTTACTTGTTTTACAACCCCATCTATAAATATATTAAACAACCATGGTGACATTACACATTCCTGTCTAAGTAGGAAGTAGTTTCCCTCTCTTCTACAGACCCTAACCTGAGCCTCACTATCCTCATAAAAACTCTTTACAGCATTTAGTAACTTACCACTTATTCCATATACTTGCAACATCTGCCACATTGCTTCCCTATCCACTCTATCATATGCCTTCTCTAAATCCATAAATGCAATAAAAACTTCCCTACCTTTATCTAAATACTGTTCACATATATGCTTCAATGTAAACACTTGATCTACACATCCCCTACCCACTCTAAAAGCTCCTTGCTCATCCACAATCCTACTCTCTGACTTACCTCTAATTCTTTCAATAATAACCCTACCGTACACTTTTCCTGGTATACTCAGTAAACTTATTCCTCTATAATTTTTACGTCTTTTGTCCCCCTTCCCTTTAAATAAAGGGACTATACATGCTCTCTGCTAATCCCTAGGTACCTTCCCCTCTATCATACATTTATTAAACAAAAATACCAACAACTCCCACACTATATCCCCCCCTGCTTTTAACATTTCTGTCGTGATCCCGTCAGTTCTAGCTGCTTTACCCCCTTTCATTCTACGTAATGCCTCACGCACCTCCCCCACACTCACATCCTGTTCTTCTTCACTCCTAAAAGATGGTATACCTCCCTGTCCAGTGCATGAAATTACCACCTCCCTTTCTTCGCCGACATTTAAAAGTTCCTCAAAATATTCTCGCCATCTACCTAATACCTCCATCTCCCCATCTACTAACTCCCCTACTCTGTTTTTAACTAACAAATCCATTCGTTCCCTAGGCTTTCTTAACACACTCTTGCGGTAACCCAGGAAAGCCTCACTTAACACACTCTTGTGGTAACCCAGGGAAGCCTCACTTAACACACTCTTGCGGTAACCCAAAGAAGCCTCACTTAACACATTCTTGTGGTAACCCAGGGAAGCCTCACTTAACACATTCTTGCGGTAACCCAGGGAAGCCTCACTTAACACATTCTTGCGGTAACCCCGGGAAGCCTCACTTAAAACATTCTTGCAGTAACCCAGGGAAGCCTCACTTAACACATTCTTGCAGTAACCCAGGTAAGCCTCACTTAACACATTCTTGCGGTAACCCAGGGAAGCCTCACTTAACACATTCTTGCAGTAACCCAGGGAAGCCTCACTTAACACATTCTTGCAGTAACCCAGGGAAGCCTCACTTAACACATTCTTGCGGTAACCCAGGGAAGCCTCACTTAACACATTCTTGCGGTAACCCCGGGAAGCCTCACTTAACACATTCTTGCGGTAACCCAGGGAAGCCTCACTTAACACATTCTTGCGGTATCCCAGGGAAGCCTCACTTAACACATTCTTGCGGTAACCCAGGGAAGCCTCACTTAACACATTCTTGCGGTAACCCAGGGAAGCCTCACTTAACACATTCTTGCGGTAACCCAGGGAAGCCTCACTTAACACATTCTTGCGGTATCCCAGGGAAACCTCACTTAACACATTCTTGCGGTAACCCAGGGAAGCCTCACTTAACACATTCTTGCAGTAACCCAGGGAAGCCTCACTTAACACATTCTTGCGGTATCCCAGGGAAACCTCACTTAACACATTCTTGCGGTAACCCAGGGAAGCCTCACTTAACACATTCTTGCGGTAACCCAGGGAAGCCTCACTTAACACATTCTTGCGGTAACCCCGGGAAGCCTCACTTAACACATTCTTGCGGTAACCCAGGGAAGCCTCACTTAACACATTCTTGCGGTAACCCAGGGAAGCCTCACTTAACACATTCTTGCGGTAACCCAGGGAAGCCTCACTTAACACATTCTTGCGGTAACCCAGGGAAGCCTCACTTAACACATTCTTGCAGTAACCCAGGGAAGCCTCACTTAACACACTCTTGCAGTAACCCAGGGAAGCCTCACTTAACACATTCTTGCTGTAACCCCGGGAAGCCTCACTTAACACATTCTTGCAGTAACCCAGGGAAGCCTCACTTAACACATTCTTGCGGTAACCCAGGGAAGCCTCACTTAACACATTCTTGCGGTAACCCAGGGAAGCCTCACTTAACACATTCTTGCTGTAACCCAGGGAAGCCTCACTTAACACATTCTTGCGGTAACCCAGGGAAGCCTCACTTAACACATTCTTGCGGTAACCCAGGGAAGCCTCACTTAACACACTCTTGCGGTAACCCAGGGAAGCCTCACTTAACACATTCTTGCGGTAACCCAGGGAAGCCTCACTTAACACATTCTTGCGGTAACCCAGGGAAGCCTCACTTAACACATTCTTGCAGTAACCCAGGGAAGCCTCACTTAACACACTCTTGCAGTAACCCAGGGAAGCCTCACTTAACACATTCTTGCAGTAACCCAGGGAAGCCTCACTTAACACATTCTTGCAGTAACCCAGGGAAGCCTCACTTAACACATTCTTGCGGTAACCCAGGGAAGCCTCACTTAACACATTCTTGTGGTAACCCAGGGAAGCCTCACTTAACACATTCTTGCGGTAACCCAGGGAAGCCTCACTTAACACATTCTTGTGGTAACCCAGGGAAGCCTCACTTAACACATTCTTGCGGTAACCCAGGGAAGCCTCACTTAACACATTCTTGCAGTAACCCAGGGAAGCCTCACTTAACACATTCTTGCAGTAACCCAGGGAAGCCTCACTTAACACACTCTTGCAGTAACCCAGGGAAGCCTCACTTAACACATTCTTGCAGTAACCCAGGGAAGCCTCACTTAACACATTCTTGCAGTAACCCAGGGAAGCCTCACTTAACACATTCTTGCGGTAACCCAGGGAAGCCTCACTTAACACATTCTTGTGGTAACCCAGGGAAGCCTCACTTAACACATTCTTGCGGTAACCCAGGGAAGCCTCACTTAACACATTCTTGCGGTAACCCAGGGAAGCCTCACTTAACACATTCTTGGTCACTTAACACATTCTTGCGGTAACCCAGGGAAGCCTCACTTAACACATTCTTGCGGTAACCCAGGGAAGCCTCACTTAACACATTCTTGCAGCCTCACTTAACACATTCTTGCGGTAACCCAGGGAAGCCTCACTTAACACATTCTTGCAGTAACCCAGGGAAGCCTCACTTAACACATTCTTGCGGTAACCCAGGGAAGCCTCACTTAACACATTCTTGCGGTAACCCAGGGAAGCCTCACTTAACACATTCTTGCAGTAACCCAGGGAAGCCTCACTTAACACATTCTTGCAGTAACCCAGGGAAGCCTCACTTAACACATTCTTGCAGTAACCCAGGGAAGCCTCACTTAACACATTCTTGCAGTAACCCAGGGAAGCCTCACTTAACACATTCTTGCGGTAACCCAGGTAACCCAGGGAAGCCTCACTTAACACATTCTTGCGGTAACCCAGGGAAGCCTCACTTAACACATTCTTGCGGTAACCCAGGGAAGCCTCACTTAACACATTCTTGCGGTAACCCAGGGAAGCCTCACTTAACACATTCTTGCGGTAACCCAGGGAAGCCTCACTTAACACATTCTTGCGGTAACCCAGGGAAGCCTCACTTAACACATTCTTGCGGTAACCCAGGGAAACCCAGGGAAGCCTCACTTAACACATTCTTGCGGTAACCCAGGAAGCCTCACTTAACACATTCTTGCGGTAACCCAGGGAAGCCTCACTTAACACATTCTTGCAGTAACCCAGGGAAGCCTCACTTAACACATTCTTGCGGTAACCCAGGGAAGCCTCACTTAACACATTCTTGCAGTAACCCAGGGAAGCCTCACTTAACACATTCTTGCGGTAACCCAGGGAAGCCTCACTTAACACATTCTTGCGGTAACCCAGGGAAGCCTCACTTAACACATTCTTGCGGTAACCCAGGGAAGCCTCACTTAACACATTCTTGCGGTAACCCAGGGAAGCCTCACTTAACACATTCTTGCGGTAACCCAGGGAAGCCTCACTTAACACATTCTTGCAGTAACCCAGGGAAGCCTCACTTAACACATTCTTGCGGTAACCCAGGGAAGCCTCACTTAACACATTCTTGCACACTTATAAGAAAAAAAAGTGTCTTATTAAAATTTATTAATTGAACACATTCTTATGAACTAGGAATCACACAGTCACGGTCATGAGAAATGATCTGTTTGACTCACAACACTGATTTTATACTTAAATGTTGAGCAAAGTGCAAGACATACAAAGTTAACTGAGTTGTAGTCACCATCCCATGTCCAGCATGTCTCTGAAGAGGTTAAATGCCGCCCTGTAAACCCTTGCATAGATAAAAAAAATTAATGCATAATTACTAAATCAATAGAAGAAACAGCTGAAGGCGAGAGGGAAGGTATAGTGAATGAAAGGAGGCAATATGTAGGCAGCGATACACAGGAGCAGCAGGTACCCGTACTTTACACACAGAGGCACAATATACAAAGGCACAGAATAGGATGGGAGGCACAATATAGAGGATAATGAAATTCTTGTAATCCTTTTCAAACCATTTATTAAAAATATCAGAACACCCTCTTTTTCAGAGAGAAAAAATAAGAATATTGTTTAATCATTGTGAAGTGATCTTATGATTACTTTTAAATTAGTGGAAAGACCAACTCATTTTCGGCTTTACAATGAAAGTTGTCTATTTTTAAGGAGTACAATGGTAAGACTCATTTAGGTAAACATCAGTATAAGATCAGTTCACTCAAATGGTCTGACTTAAAATCTTAGTCTTTAAAAGGTATAATGGTGAAAGTGTTCCTGAAGTGCAAGCTGTCCGTCACTTAGCTGAATATATCGCTGAGAGAAGCAGACCATTTAGTGAGGGATAGTCAGTAAAGACTTGCGCTGATTACGTGAGAGAAGATCCCTATAACACAATGATTGACAAAGCAACATGTTTCAATTTGGTTATCAGTGACTCACGAAATCGTAATACCATGATTGCAAACAAACCACGGAACGGGTGGTTTTACGACTCACTCGCCATGGTTTCGGGTTCGAACTCCACCCGTTCCGTGGTTTCTCTCAGTGGCATTTAATGGAAGCAGTGACAACTTAACCAAAGCTCAATGCCTAATTTTCAGTACATCACAGATGCAGATTCTGAAATTACGAAGAATTGTGAATACTTCATAAAATGAAATGTATTGCTGTTGCAGAAAATGTATTCATAATAGTGAGTAAGTTTTACATTAGATGGGCTAAAGTGAAAGTCAGGTCGTAAGATCAGAGGTAAGGTCAGAGGTAAGGTCAGAGGTAAGGTCAGAGGTAAGGTCAGAGGTAAGGTCAGAGTTAAGGTCAGAGGTAAGGTCAGAGGTAAGGTCAGAGGTAAGGTCAGAGGTAAGGTCAGAGGTAAGGTCAGAGGTAAGGTCAGAGGTAAGGTCAGAGGTAAGGTCAGAGGTAAGGTCAGAGGTAAGGTCAGAGGTAAGGTCAGAGGGTCAGAGGTAAGGTCAGAGTCAGAGGTAAGGTCAGGGTTAAGGTCAGAGGAGGTAAGGTCAGGGTAAGGTCAGAGGTAGAGGTAAGGTCAGAGGTATGGTCAGAGACATGAATCTCATACCCTAAAAGAGTATGAGATTTGGTTGTCTTGAGTGTTTTCAGTAATTTAATTCTAAGAGTGTAGGAAAAAGAAAATCTGGTGTGGGACATGTTCACTGCGTTGAACACTTTTAAAAGGAAGAATGTTTGTTGAACAAGTCAATGATAATTAGTTTTAACACCTTGTCCTGCTGTAACCAATATTTCTCATAAGAAAAAGAAAGAAATTTCACAGTTCACTCTAGAAAAGATAATTTAAAGCATTAAATCTCTTATAGTTGCTTCAAGAGCTGATATATTGATATACAGAAGTGTGGACACCAAACAAAATTTCATAATCCATTTGAATGACTCAAGTGGAATAATTCAGACTGAACTCATTACGTTTTTCATGAGTTTACTGCAAGCATGTTCAAAATCTTTGGCAGGAAATGAATTTGTGAACAAAGTTTTTCAACAATGAAAATTAAGTCAAAGGTTAGGTCAAGACTTACTAATGAACATTTGCGCTAAATATGTAAGAATGTGTTTCACAAAACATCGAACTTGATGATCTACAAAACTGCAACTTTCAATATCACGTTAGAATTAAATAAACAAACTTTAAGCGTGTGATAATTATTCATAACGTTAATTTGTATGAGACAAAACATTAAGTAGCTGTTATATTAACTTGGTTATACTGTTGATAATAACTTTCTTTCCAATGTTATTTATCTTTTTAATACTGAATCTTATGATTCTCTTTGAATAAGTGAAAACGTAAACCGTATTCCACTATTGTGTTTATCAGTCAATTATTAGAAATAATGATTATTTTGTTTATAAAATCATTTTGTGGAAGAGATGTTCTAGCTTTATTGGAATTTTGGTTATATAAGGGCGAAACTTATTAATGTTATTATGTTAGTTATATTTGTTAGTAGATAAAATGTCTTGTGTGTCTAGGTGCCGCTATCACACACTTGACCGTCTGTGTCTAGGTGCCGCTGTCACACACTTGACCGTCTAAAGTGACACATTTATGTAGAAAGGTTGGAAACCACTGCATTAAAATATCATAATATTTATGTTAGTCATCACGTATTTGCTTCTGTAAAGAAAACTGGAGTCACTGCTACATCACTTGTGTTGGGCGATGTTGTTTCCAGATGTTGACTTGTTTTCTGTAGAAACTGAGCCCACCTGTAGTAGTATCACCAGGTACGTCACAACCTGTAGTAGTATCACCAGGTACGTCACAACCTGTAGTAGTATCACCAGGTACGTCACAACCTGTAGTAGTATCACCAGGTACGTCACAACCTGTAGTAGTATCACCAGGTACGTCACAACCTGACTCTCACACTGTCAAAACAAGTGAAGGCAGTGTTAGTAAGATTATGGATAACACCACAGCCAATAACTTGTTTTATTAGCGAAGCGAACCAAACGAAATTGCTTAAACATTTCCATTATGCTGGGAGGTACTACCTGACCTGTTGGATAACGACCCACAAACTTAAAGAAGGAAAAAATCAAGAGGTTTCTCACCGGAGTCGTTTAAGACATATGTTTATAAAGTCATTTATTTAGGAATAAATATATATTTATAAATGTATTCACATTCATAAATATTTATGTATTTATAGGTGCAGATTTGATGAATGGTTTTGAAAACCGATAAGTTGAAGAACTGAGACACTTATGCAACATATGGGAATCTTTATTGAAGAAACGTTTCGCCACACAGTGGCTTCATCAGTCCAATACAGAGTGGAAATGGGAAAGAAGAGGAGGACATTGAGGTATTCAGTCCCTCAGCCTGGAATCGATGTGTTCAGTCTATCACTTTTGTAGGAAGTAGAGCATAGGGCCAGAGAAGTGGCTTATATACTGAAGTCAGGCGAGTCGAAGCAGGAGGAGGTGGGATCACTCTGGGACCTGCCACTAGTGTAAGTAGGTCGTCGTCCGAAGGTTCGACAAGTGTTGAAGTCTTTGTACCAAAATCCCATGATGTTGCAGTGTCTGACAGATGTGATGAATGGTTTTGAAAACTTACTTACACTAGTGGAAGGTCCCACTGTGATCCTGCCTCCGCCTGCTTCGACTCACCTGACTGCAGTACACAAGCCACCTCTCTGGCCCTATGCTCTACTTCCTACAAAAGTGATGGACTGAACACATCGATTCCAGGCTGAGGGACTGATTACCTCAATCTCCTCCTCTCCTTACCCATTCCTGCTTTGTATTGGACTGATGAAGCCACTGTGTGGCGAAATGTTTCTTCAATTAAGATTCCCATATGTTGCATAAGTGTCTCAATTCTTCAACAGGTGCAGATTTGTTGAAAAATCTACACACATGCATAATTACAAATTATATGGAAAATTAATTTGTGATTAGGATTTTTCAAATTTCTCAGACGTCAGGACACGATAAGGCAGAAGCGGTTCCCTCATCGGACAGCCACGCTGAGGCGCTGGAAGAGAAATGTGGTAGCCCTCGGGTTTCTGGAAGCTTCAATGAACATAGAATCCAGAGTCTTGAAGAAATCCATTTTGTGGTTTCCCAGATGCGAAGAGCTTAATTAAGAACACAAGACAGAAAGAGCACTGCAGCAGGCTTACTGGCCCATTTTGGGCAAGTCCAATTCACACCAGCTTCAGGTCGACTGGGCCAAGCTAGGCAGGTCCACCTACAACCCACTCATACCGAGTAATGTACCTGTCTAACCTGTTTTTAAAGCTACAAATGGCTTTTGCTTCAGTGACGCTACTCGGGAGTTTGTTCCACCCACCCACAACTCTATTACCAAACCATTGTTATCCTATATTCTTTCTATATCTAAATTTTTCCAACAAGAACCATTGCTGCGAGTCCTGTCTTGGTTGGTATTTTTAACACTTTACACCAATAACCTGAACTTAGAAGAGAGGAGCTTACGAGGAACCTTATTATTCTTTAGCACGTTATTTATATCTTCTATATTTATTCCTATTTGTGATTTTAATGGGATGAAGCAATAATGGTGGGCCAAGTTACTATATTGGTTGACCTTCAGTCTTTTCGTATAATCAGCAGCACCACTCTGCTAAGGAGCACTGCTATATGGAAGTCGGCCAGGGAACATGCACAAGTATAGACCCACACCAGCAGTCTTCTGCAATTCCAGGGATGTAAAGTGATCCCATCAGGTACCAAGCAGGTGAAGGTTCGTGGGTAGTAATGATGGAAGTTCTCTCCCGGCTGGGCACTGGGCAACAGCAATTTTTTTTTAACACGTTGACTTCAGCGTGTCTAGCATATCATTGGTTGGAACTTGTACAGCTCAGACCATGAAGGAGATATTAGTCAACTGCCATTTTGCTGAAAAGTAGTGGAGAGTTTGCTCTAAAAAAAGCAACGGTCAAGGTGATTCTCGCTCACCATGAGGCGGGCCAAAACGACATGGGTTCGAGTCCTTGGCTAGTCGCAGTGTTATTATTGATTAAATACCACTCGTCCGTGCTTACAATACTATATATACTACTCGTGAAGGCTAGTACACCAAACGGGGAGTAGAATGAAAGTACCTAAGAGGCCCCCACACCACAGTATGTCCTCGGATCAAGGTAAAACATCTAGCTCTGCTGAGTGATTGATTCTTATAGGATTTGGTGGTCCTGTGGGTTAGTGTCATGTGATTTTCGCTCACCATGAAGCGGAACGAAACGACATGGGTTCGAGTCCTTGCCTAGTTTCAGTGTTGTTATTGACTATATATATATAATATATATATATATATATATATATATATATATATATATATATATATATATATATATATATATATATATATATATATATATATATATATATATATATAGATATATATATTGTACATAGGAACAGTTATTTGTTAGTTTTCTGTAAATTTTAAATTTAAAATCATAGTTCCCCTTAATAATTAAAACATCTAGAAAAGACAATGAGTTATTTTGTTCAAACTCAGCAGACAAAAATATGGAATGAGCTAGATTATGTAATTTAACAAGGAAATGGTTTATATCCATATTCTTAGGCATAAAACATAAAATGTCATCAGCATATCTATACCAGTTAGGTTTATTGGGAAGAATTTTGTTAACCAATCTTGTTTCAATAAATTCCTTATTCAAATTACTGAGGACAGGTGAGAGAGGATTTCCCATTGCCATACCAATCTTCTGAGTGCAAAACGTGTCATTAACCACAACCTTTGCATCAAAAATACAAAGTTTAATAAGTTTAATGATAGGTACTGGCAATGATAAATCGTAATTAATAAGTTCTTCAGAGAGGAAACTTAATAAATCATCAGCTGGATCTTTTTATAAACAAGGAAGTAACATCAAAACTAATAATACTGAAATCATTTAAATCAGTCAAGGTGCTTAATTTATCCATTAAATCTATATTGTTTTTATCATTAAAGTTAGAAATTTTTCCATCAATTGGGCTCAAAATATCAACTGGCCATTTAGATAATGTATCGGAAACGGAACCTATGATTTATTAAGTTTCCTGTTTGAAGAATTTATTATTTACGATTTACCATTGCCAGTTCCTTCTATCATTAAACTTATGAAACTTTGCATTGTCGATGCAATTAGAGAAGTTAGTGGGATGGATTGTGAAGGACCTGCCTAGTATGGGCCAACAGGCCTGGTGCTGTGTTCTTCCATTTATATGTTCTTATGTTAAGTTAAATTCTTAATGCATGGGTAGAATATAAGGTGTTTCAGAGATCCCTCACCACCTACCTACATCATAAAAAGTCAGGTGTTGTGAGGCAACCGTCAGATGTAGTCTCGTCCTTATATGCTTTCCTCTTGATCTTCTATTTTAACAATTCCTTGAGAATCTGAGAAATCATGAAATCGCGTGGAATTTCACAATGTTTCACAGTTGTTGTTCTGCATATATATATCTTTTCCAGTTATATTAATGTAAAAATTAACAGTTTTGTACCAAAAGAAACTTAGGTAACTTACCTAACCTTATTATAAAAGAGCAATTTAATTTAGCCTAATCTGTCTAAATATATTTTAGATTTGTTTACAATTATTTAATACTAAAACACAGTGAAAAATATTTTTTTTCGTTATATTCAGAATGATTTGGGCAAAATTATTGCATACACAAATTTTCGCTTGTCTTATATGGCAAGATGAGCGTTGCTATTTAAGCCAAGATGGCAAGTTCTGCCTATTCGGCACGACACACACAAAGCTGCTGTCCGAAGTATTCGTGCACAGGCAGCCATGATGCTTCAACCAAACCAGCTTGGCTTTGGGGTCTCTCAAGGAAGTGAAGCAGCGGTTCATGCAACAAGGGCGTATATCAACGACCTGCCTGAGGACAATGCAGTGGTAAAATTAGATTTCAAGAATGCGTTCAATCTCCTGAAAAGAGACGTGGTATTAGCAGCAGTACAAGAACATTTCCCTGGTCTCTTCCCTTTTGTTTCAGCCGGGTATAGCAAGGAATCAATGCTTCTCTTTGGAGAGCATGAAATTACATCATCGGAGGGTGTCCAACAAGGAGATCCTCTTGCACCATTTCTCTTCTGTATAGCAGTTAGGGAAATCACAGTCCGACTGACCAGCGAGCTAAACATCTGGTTCCTAGATGATGGCACACTAGCAGGTACAAAGGAGTCCCTCCTACATGACCTTACACAGGTAATGACACGGGGACAGGAAATGGGTCTCATCCTGAATCCATCCAAATGTGAAATCATCTCAGTCAGTCAACAAGTGATAAATGCAGTGAGATCAAAACTACCAGGAGCAGCAGTCATTGCCCCCACAAATAGTGTCTTGCTAGGAGCACCTCTGGGAAGCAATGCCATTGACACAATTCTCAGGAAGAAATTGGAAGAGTTAAGGAGGATGGAACAACGAATAGGCAATCTGGACACCCACGATGCCTTGTACCTTCTCACAAAGTGCTTGAGTCTGCCCAGGTTGACATATTTCCTAAGATGTGCACCTTCATATGATAACCCTATACTGCACGAATATGACAGTATTCTAAGGCAGATTTTTACGAAAGTACTTAACCTTACTCTAGAAGACGGGCAGTGGAACCAAGCTACACTTCCAGTCAGACTGGGAGGCATTGGTGTCCGCAAGTCATCACAGATTGCGTTACCTGCTTTTCTGTCCTCGTGTATTGCATCCAGAGAGCTTGTAGCAGCGATTCTCCCTGAACATCTTAGGGACAAGATAGGAGTCCAGGACCAAAAATTCATTGACGGAGCAATGATCTGGGATAATCTAACGAGCTCTGGAGCCAGACCTGCTCCCCCAACAACTACAAACAATCGCACTGGGATGGTCCAATAGTGGAAAATATTGCCTCAACAATGCTTCAGAGTGTGTCAGGGAAGGATAGAGCCCGCCTCCTGGCAGTGAGAGCCCCTCATGCTGGGGACTTTCTGTTGGCTGTTCCCAACTCCAGCCTTGGCACACGTCTCGACCCACAGACCATCCGCATCGGTGTTGCCCTTCGACTTGCCGCTCCTATTCTCGCCGAACACAGGTGTATTTGTGGCAGTGAAGCAGCAGACCGATTCGGGTACCAGGGTCTTGTGTGCCGTAAATCCGAGGGAAAGATTGCAAGACATGAGGAGGTTAATAACATTATCAAGAGGAGCCTCACAACAGCTGGATGCCCAGCAGTAAGGGAGCCACCCCAACTATGCAGATCTGATGGCAGCCAGAAGCGTCCAGATGGTATCACCCTTCAAGCCTGGACAGATGGGAAGCAGGTGGTGTGGGACTATACATGTGCATCTACCTTGGCTGATACCTATCTCAAATACACCAGGGAGGAAGGAGGGGCAGCTGCCAGCTTCAGGGAGTCCCAAAAGTCTAGAAAATATGGAGAACTTGCCCATCATTATATGTTTGTTCCCATAGGCTCAGAGACCCTTGGCTCATGGGGAAAGAGTGCATCTAAATTCCTTAAGGAGCTGGGAAAAAGACTCATCAGGGTAACTAGGGATCCCAGGGCAGCTAGTTTTCTGTTCCAGCGGCTCAGTGCGGCTGTTCAAAGGGGTAATGCCTGCTGTATTTTGGGCACACGCCCCAGCTCTGAGGAGCTGGATGAGATTTTCGCCTTGTAATCGGTGATACACACGTAACAACATGTACCGTATGTGCCACCTTTATATCAATAGTGTATCTCTTGGATCTTCTGTACCATATTATGTAATAAAATATTCCTATATATATATATATATATATATATATATATATATATATATATATATATATATATATATATCAATAATTACACTGCACTAGCCAAGGATTCGAGCCCATGTTGTACTGGCCTGCCTCATGGTAAAAGAGAACCACATGACGCTTTAAGACCACCCAACCCTACAAGAATGGCGCAGCCAGCACACAGCTAGCTGTTGGGCCGCCATCCGAGGGCATACGGAGGTGTGGGAGCTTCTAAACTAATTTCATTCTCATCCCTGTTTGGTGTACTAGCCTCACGAGCAGTATTTATATATTATTGTAACCACGAACGAGTGGTATTGATCAATAACAACACTGCGCTAGCAAAGGATTCGAACCCATGTTGTTCTGGCCTGCCTCATGGTAACCGAGAACCACATGACGCTTTAAACCACAGGACCACCCACTCGTTTGTGGTTACAATAATATATAAATACTGCTCGTGAGGCTAGTACACCAAACAGGGATGAGAATGAAATTAGCTTAGATGCTTCCACACTTCCGTATGCCCTCGGATGGTGGCCCAACAGCTAGCTGTGTGCTGGCTGCACTATTCTTTTAGGGTTGGGTGGTCCTGTGGTTTAAAGCGTCATATGGTTCTCGCTTACCATGAGGCAGGCCATTTCAACATGGGTTCGAATCCTTAGCTAGCGCAGTGTTGTTATTGATCAATACCACTCGTTCGTGGTTACAATAATTATATATATATATATATATATATATATATATATATATATATATATATATATATATATATATATATATATATATGCAATAAGATCACAGCAAACAGGTGAATAGTGAAATTCGACGCGCTGTCGTGGCTTCTCACGAGAGCGCTTGGAATATAACTATTCTTTCACAGTGGTTGTTTTACATTATATATATATATATATATATATATATATATATATATATATATATATATATATATATATATATATATATATATATATATATATATACCGTCAGTAGCCGTACTGTTTCCCACAGACTTAATAACTTTAGCAGTAAGTCTATCCTTACCTCATTCAAACACACATAGTCTATGAACTCGATTAAGCCGAAATAAACGACTATAAATGAATAAACAGAAAGATGGACAGGGGGCTCGAACTATGGCCCTGGGTGGTGGAGCAGCCACCATGACACACACGATGACCCCAGAAGAAATTTAAAAAAAATTAGTCTTCATTCTAAAAAGTATATAAATAACTTTTGATAATGGAAGAACACGTCCGTAAACACAGAAACCAAAAGTCAATTAGACAATCAGTGTGGAAAAAGACACTTAATGTAGAGTTCAAGACATTTATTACAGGACACGTTTCGCCAAGTTTTACTTCATCATTCCTAATATGTTTATTAGGACTGAAGAACCACACGTGGCGAAACGTTTCCTCTAATAAATGTCCTGAACTGTACGTATCTTTTTTTACATCTCGTCTGTATCACCAGACTGTTTTTCAGAAAACGTTTTTGTGATACAAAATTTTAGAAATCACAGAGGCCTATACGAGATAAAGGAACAATATCAATGGAAGTTGAGACTCACTGAGAGACAGGAGCTGGAGCCGAGGGTATACCAGCCACACATGTCAAACACCTGCACAGGTTTCAGGCTTGTGATCACTTGCTGCAACTGTTGACAAATACATACATTACATTTAGTAAAACTGCTAAATATTTCACTTCCAGATATGTGTATGCTAATAACCTACAAAGATAATCTTTTTGAAATATAAACATTTTATTTTAATCAACATTTCCAGTCACTGTTCTGCATATCTCTAAAATTATTTTAATTCTGTTAGAGTTATTAGTAAAGCATTTAACAACTTTATTTTAATGTTTCATCCTCATGTTTCGTTTGACTTTTACAAGAGTCCCTCTGAGGCTGCATGGATTACCACGTCTTCTTGTTACTTTTACAAGAGTCCCTCTGAGGCTGCATGGATTACCACGTCTTCTTGTCACTTTTACAAGAGTCCCTCTGAGGCTGCATGGATTACCACGTCTTCTTGTCACTTTTACAAGAGTCCCTCTGAGGCTGCGTGGATTACCACGTCTTCTTGTCACTTTTACAAGAGTCCCTCTGAGGCTGCATGGATTACCACGTCTTCTAGTCACTTTTACAAGAGTCCCTCTGAGGCTGCATGGATTACCACGTCTTCTTGTCACTTTTACAAGAGTCCCTCTGAGGCTGCATGGATTACCACGTCTTCTTGTCACTTTTACAAGAGTCCCTCTGAGGCTGCGTGGATTACCACGTCTTCTTGTCACTTTTACAAGAGTCCCTCTGAGGCTGCGTGGATTACCACGTCTTCTTGTCACTTTTACAAGAGTCACTCTGAGGCTGCGTGGATTACCACGTCTTCTTGTCACTTTTACAAGAGTCCCTCTGAGGCTGCGTGGGTTACCACGTCTTCTTGTCACTTTTACAAGAGTCCCTCTGAGGCTGCGTGGATTACCACGTCTTCTTGTCACTTTTACAAGAGTCCCTCTGGGGCTGCATGGATTACCACGTCTTCTTGTCACTTTTACAAGAGTCCCTCTGAGGCTGCATGGATTACCACGTCTTCTTGTCACTTTTACAAGAGTCCCTCTGAGGCTGCATGGATTACCACGTCTTCTTGTCACTTTTACAAGAGTCCCTCTGATGCTGCATGGATTACCACGTCTTCTAGTCACTTTTACAAGAGTCCCTTTGAGGCTGCATGGATTACCACGTCTTCTAGTCACTTTTACAAGAGTCCCTCTGAGGCTGCATGGATTACCACGTCTTCTTGTCACTTTTACAAGAGTCCCTCTGATGCTGCATGGATTACCACGTCTTCTAGTCACTTTTACAAGAGTCCCTTTGAGGCTGCATGGATTACCACGTCTTCTAGTCACTTTTACAAGAGTCCCTCTGAGGCTACATGGATTACCACGTCTTCTTGTCACTTTTACAAGAGTCCCTCTGAGGCTGCATGGATTACCACGTCTTCTTGTCACTTTTACAAGAGTCCCTCTGAGGCTGCATGGATTACCACGTCTTCTAGTCACTTTTACAAGAGTCCCTCTGAGGCTGCATGGATTACCACGTCTTGTTATCACTCCAATATTTCATTAGCGATTATCCTGTTTATCAAAATACATTCCAACTTTATTTCAATCGCCTTGAACAATGACCTGAAACTCGCATTTTGTCTTCCCTTGTCTCTGACGCTTCTACATCTGATGCAAGAATTATAATTTCTTAATCGATGCTGTTTGCTGCATCAACTATGACTCCTTTTCCTCTAGCCTTTCTGCTCTCTCTCTCTCTCTCTCTCTCTCTCTCTCTCTCTCTCTCTTTACACAGGGTTTGACAAGGTTAAGGATCCCTAACTTTATTGACAAGCTATTTACAGGTTAAGGATTCCTGACTTTATTGGCAAGCTAAGAGCTGTTACCTACATCAGCACATTTGAAAGCATTTTTATTGTTATGAGACATACAAGCAGGGAACAGGATGAAGTTGGAGCCATCTGTGGGCCAGCATTTTCATTTGATCAACTGACTTTATCTCGTTGACATCATTATGCTGTACGACTGTGTTCCATACTCGAGTCATCCTGGGTATATATGATCTCAGATGGAGTGATGTTCTGGAGAAGGGTACAGCCAGAGTGAGGTTGCTGTTTTCTGCCCGTCTTGTGGCATAAAAGCCTGTTTCACGCTTTCCTCGAAGTGGATCCAAGTGTGTTACTTTGACAATATTGGCCTTGTACATAACATTAAGGCCACCCACATCCCTCCTGTGTTGAAGGCTCTGCTGAAATGACATCTATCCAGGATGGGTCCAGGCGAGAGATGAGACGTCTTGCTCTGTTCTCTACTCTGTCAAGCAGTGTCTCTCTCTCTCTCTCTCTCTCTCTCTCTCTCTCTCTCTCTCTCTCTCTCTCTCTCTCTCTCCCTCTCCCTCTCATCTCTTTTACCTTTGCTTTGTAATGCTGAGCGAATGTTATGCATCCTAATGTTTCTTTCAATAAAATTTTAATTCATAAATATCCCGTCTCACACTCACCTTCCCTGAATATATTAAACAGATGCAGTATTTATTTGATTTTCTTATATATTATTACGTCTCTATCATTAAAACTACATTTTTCCCAAAATTAGGAAGTCTACTTGTTAAATTTCTTCACTATTCATAATTGCGCTGTTATTCAGCTTCACCAACAACTAATCAAACCAGCCTAAAACTAACTTGCAACTCAATGACTTAATATAAATTACTTGCAGCATTGCACATCAGTCAACAGCACAGTTTCAAATTAACAATTCAATGGACAACTATTCTAAAATTTAACAATTCCACGTATATACTACATGAAGCATCATATACCTACTTGTAACTTCAGATCTCTGTCTTTGATCAAGCAACTCATATCTTTCAACATTCCAACAGCTTTGTTTACCTGAAAATTTATGACAAATTCACGTAAATTAACATAACATTAGTAACAAAAGTAATAAAAATATTTTAAAAAATATTTCGAAAGAGTCAAGAGGCACAGAGAGGAAGAGGCCCGGGCCGGGAGAATACCGGCGAATCTTTAGTAATAATAAAAAATAAGTGCACAGAGAGATCGACACCATGCCCCGCTCTTCTAGGGCAGGGTAGGTGCCTGAGCCCGAGCTTGCAGTTCACCAGACTGCCATTCCCATTAGCCCCCTTGAGGTGTGGATGGCAGACCAGAGAGGCCTAGCTTCTCCCTACGAGCCCCGTGAGGGCGGGGAATGTGGCTAGGCCTGGGGACAGTTGGTCTCGACGATAAGGAGGTACTTGCACCTCCTCCCATGGCAGACATTAGTCTGAGATACTCCCCAGAAAGGGAGCCAAGGCCGGGGCCACCACTTGGACAAGGCCCGGGCCGGGAGAGTACCGGCAGATCAAAAAGAAGATGCACAGAGATAATCCTCAACAAAACAATATACTTGTACCTCAGTAAATTTTAAACACATCGAGGAACTGATAAATTAGATACTTTCTTTACCAAATTTGTAAGAGATTCATATTATGATGATAACTCACGAAATCGTAGTGACACGATTGCAAACAAACCATGCAACGGGTTGGGCTTGAACCCGCGGCTAACGCGTCGGTCTGGACTTTTACGGCTGTGACCGCGGGTTTCATCTCCTCCCGTGGTATGGTTTATGATAAGGCAAACTATACTTCTTTTTCTCGCCCTCCATCAGCTTGTTGTACAGATGAACTATCACATCGTCATGTTAACTCACACCTCTCAACAGATATACTCGCCATCACACGGATTCTGGGTAAACCTATTCAGAAATATCTTTCCTGCTAGCCTTCCCGTTGTGCTCATTCAGTTTCACGAATGAGCACCTGATGTTTCAACATTACTCCCAAGACCATTAGGACTCCAAGTCACAGTACCATTTTTCCTTAGAAACTGTCTCTTAGGAAGACATTTTGGTATTCAAGTTAATAATAACCTTTTTCCTGATTTTGTACAAATTGAAGGTACACGTCGATGGCTGTGTCCTCCAGCTACCAATAAGTCGTACAGCCAGCTGGGCCACTCGATGGCTGTGTCCTCCAGCTACCAATAAGTCGTACAGCCAGCTGGGCCACTCGATGGCTGTGTCCTCCAGCTACCAATAAGTCGTACAGCCAGTTGGGCCACTCGATGGCTGTGTCCTCCAGCTACCAATAAGTCGTACAGCCAGCTGGGCCACTCGATGGCTGTGTCCTCCAGCTACCAATAAGTCGTACAGCCAGCTGGGCCACTCGATGGCTGTGTCCTCCAGCTACCAATAAGTCGTACAGCCAGCTGGGCCACTCGATGGCTGTGTCCTCCAGCTACCAATAAGTCGTACAGCCAGCTGGGCCACTCGATGGCTGTGTCCTCCAGCTACCAATAAGTCGTACAGCCAGCTGGGCCACTCGATGGCTGTGTCCTCCAGCTACCAATAAGTCGTACAGCCAGCTGGGCCACTCGATGGCTGTGTCCTCCAGCTACCAATAAGTCGTACAGCCAGCTGGGCCACTCGATGGCTGTGTCCTCCAGCTACCAATAAGTCGTACAGCCAGCTGGGCCACTCGATGGCTGTGTCCTCCAGCTACCAATAAGTCGTACAGCCAGCTGGGCCACTCGATGGCTGTGTCCTCCAGCTACCAATAAGTCGTACAGCCAGCTGGGCCACTCGATGGCTGTGTCCTCCAGCTACCAATAAGTCGTACAGCCAGCTGGGCCACTCGATGGCTGTGTCCTCCAGCTACCAATAAGTCGTACAGCCAGCTGGGCCACTCGATGGCTGTGTCCTCCAGCTACCAATAAGTCGTACAGCCAGCTGGGCCACTCGATGGCTGTGTCCTCCAGCTACCAATAAGTCGTACAGCCAGCTGGGCCACTCGATGGCTGTGTCCTCCAGCTACCAATAAGTCGTACAGCCAGCTGGGCCACTCGATGGCTGTGTCCTCCAGCTACCAATAAGTCGTACAGCCAGCTGGGCCACTCGATGGCTGTGTCCTCCAGCTACCAGTAAGTCGTACAGCCACCTGGGCCACTCACATGGTTTCAAATTTTCTATTTCAGAAATTAACTTTCAGTAATTAACTTATACCTGGGGTATACCTGGAGGAGGTTTCAGGGGTCAATGTCCCCAAGGCGTTTACCCCAGAACTCTTAGAGGCCTGGTCATGGACCAGAGGGGCCGGGACCAGGGGGTCCGTGACCAGGGGGTCCGTGACCAGGGGGTCCGTGACAAAGGGGTCCATAACCAGGTCTCTTAGTGGTCCTTGCATTTTTTACACAATTATCCATTACTGAATAACTATATTTTGTTCGTACCTTATAGATTATTTCTTGCATTTCTTAGGTAAGATTTGTCAGGAATCAGGACAAATGTTTTCTGACGTGGGTCTTAGTCATATGATAACCCGCCACTGGAGCTTTTAGTCATCTGACTGAGGCCTTCCGCTGGCTTACTTGTCTACCTCCCCCCTTTAAAAAATTAAAATGTACACTTGTATTGCATTTTTTAACTAGTTATTCATATTTTCTTCTATACTACTGCACACCTTGTAATTCACTTACATTATGTTCTTCACTACAGACTAACACACCGGATTTTGAAATTAAATTATTACTGTATTGAATAATTCTACATTTTATTGTTAACTTATACATTGTTCTTTATTGTTCATTATTGTTTGCATTACTCTGCATCTTATAATTATCTTTTACACTGTTCCTTGCATTTTTATGTCTTATTATTCATTACCCAATACATCTACATTTTATTCTTAGCTTATGTATTGTTTCACTATTTTTTTTTTAGAATTCTTCTTTACTGTTGTTATATTACTTTTAAAACTCTCCATTTTGTATTTACCTTCCATACTGTTCTTGGCACTTTTTACCCAGTTATACATGTCTTTATTAATACCCGGTTATTTGGTCATATTTTGTTAATTCATATTTTTACAAAGTTCTACAACACCTTGTAACTAAGTTTAATATTGTAACTACTTTATATTCTCTTTGTAGACCAGATTATATTCTTTCTATTTTAACAAGTAAATCACCTCTTTTTTCTTAGTATTTCACTACATGTTAAACTAGATTTTGCAACTCGACATTTTCTACCTACTACGTCAAGTATTTATTGTCTTTATAATGTACACAGTTTTTAACTACAAGTTCCATTACATTTTTCAGTATATATATTTTTTACTCTTCAAAATTTAGTAACTTTTCATACAGCAATTATTTTACTTATATTGTATCATAAGACTTCCTAGATTTTATTAAAGATACCGCCATTATTTACAATAAGTGTTAAACAGGAATGGTAACAGATGTCGACCTCACCTTCCTCTCAGATCTCTACAGTAATCAGTAGACAGCTAACCAAGACTGCAAATAATACACAAATAACTGAGCTCAAGCAATCTTTAATACTTACAAGAACGTCATCAATGGAGGCAAAAAGGGAAATGTATCAGAGTATAGTGATGCCACCACATTTTATGGGTATGAAGCACTCATAAACGTAGCAGCGAGCAGGAGGTTGGTGGCAGCGAGAATGTTGTGTCGGAGGGCAATGTGTGGTGTGAATATTGTTACGAGTATGGCCATACTAGGATGTGCTTTTTATTATTATTATATATATATATATATATATATATATATATATATATATATATATATATATATATATATATATATATATATATATATATGTCGTGCCGAATATGTAAAACTGGTCAATTAGCAAGAACTCATTTAAAATTAAGTACTTTCTAAAATTTTCTCTTGTACGTTTAAAGATATATATTTTTCATTGATGTTAATGCAAAAATTTATAATTTTGCACCAAAAGAATCTTAGAAAACTTACCTAACCTTATTATAACAAGAGCAATTTATTTTAGCCTAACCCAACTAAATATATTTTAAATACGTTTACAGTAATTTAATACTAAACAAACACAATCAAATAAATTTTTTTCGTTAGGTTCAGAATGATTTTGGCGAAATTATTGCATACACAAATTTTCACTTGTCCTATATGGCAAGATGAGCGTTGCAATTTAAGCCAAGATCGCAAGTTCTGCCTATTCGGCACGACATATATATATATATATATATATATATATATATATATATATATATATATATATATATATATATATATATATATATATATATATTTGTGTGTGTGTGTGTGTGTGTGTGTGTGTGTGTGTGTGTGTGTGTGTGTGTGTGTGTGTACTCACCTATTTGTGGTTGCAGGGGTCGATTCATAGCTCCTGGCCCCGCTTCTTCACTGATTGCTACTAGGTCCTCTCTCTCCCTGCTCCATGAGCTTTATCGTACCTCGCCTTAAAACTATGTATGGTTCCCGCCTCCACTACTTCACTTTCTAGGCTATTCCACGGCTTGACTACTCTATGACTGAAGAAATACTTCCTAACATCCCTTTGATTCATCTGAGTCTTCAACTTCCGATTGTGACCTCTCGTGTCTCCTCCACTCAAGAAGGGAGCACGGCACCAGACCCAGCAGCACAAGCTAGTCAGGTCCAACTCACACTCACTCATGTATTTATCTGACCTGTTTTTAAAACTACACAACGTTTTAGCCTCAATAACTGTACTCGGGAGTTTGTTCCACTCATCCACAACTCTACTACCAAACAAGTGCTTTCCTATATCCTTCCTGAATCTGAATTTTTTCAACTTGAAACCATTGCCGCGAGTCCTTTCTTGGCTGGAAATTTTCAGCACGCTATTTACATCCCCTTTATTTATTCCTGTTTTCCATTTATACACCTCGATCATATCCCCTTAATTCTCTCTGGTGGTCGTTTTCCTTTCATAGTTGACTTCCTTTTCTTAAGTTTGTCTCTTTCGAGTTATTTATACTCGGGTGAATTAATCGTTCAGTTGACTGAATAAGCCGTGTCAGCCTTTGTATGTTAATTTGTGGTCTAAGATATTCTAAGTCATGCTGGATGGAAATGAGACTAAGTCTGTCACGAGTTCTTGTATACTATGAAGTAATAGTTCAGCTAAGTCTTAGTAACCATTATAGGTTGCCTTATGATGGAATATAATTGAAGTTAGTACAAAGATCGATCAGATGAGGTTGATGTGAGGTCGATTTATCCATATCAATATACTGGTACGTACCAAGAGAAGCCTGAGATAAACTCCTTATTTTATGTCAATCCTAACATTATATAATCATATATTAAGCTAAAACTCTACTAGTAGATATTCTAAGTTTTAGTTACTTGTTTTGTAATCCTGAATTATTATTAAAAGTTATTGTTACAAAACCGTAAACAGGCCATCTGCTTAACAAGAATGTTACCTTAACACTCTACCATACCATTGTAGATGTTACCTTAACACTCTACCATACCATTGTAGATGTTACCTTAACACTCTACCATACCATTGTAGATGTTACCTTAACACTCTACCATACCATTGTAGATGTTACCTTAACACTCTACCATACCATTGTAGATGTTACCTTAACACTCTACCATACCATTGGAGAAGGTTAAGAAGACGAGTTTTGTAACAATATTATGCAGAGAATTAGTTTGGAGATTAAGAAGTGAGGAAGTTACGATAAGTATTACGATAAGTATTACGATAAGTATTACGATAAGTATTACGATAAGTATTACGATAATTATTACTAGCATGTAATAAAAAAATGCAATTCACTACAGCACTACTGTTAAAAATAATTAAATTTTTAAAAACTTTAAAATTATAAACCTTGCTATAGCAAAACTGCACTGTTCAAAACTGCGTTATACAAGGTATTACTGTACAGTAGCGGGGATGTTGCAGGATGTAATATCGCCGCCTCTCTGGCAAGACGGTGATGGGATGTCTGATGGTGAAAGTGTTTCTTCTTTTTCGAGTCACCCTGCCTCAATTTTCAATTGCAGTGCTAGATCTCTCAGTAAACATTATGATAACATCACAACCCTCCTTAACTCACTACATGTTAAATTAACCTTAATCGTTCTCACTGAAACCTGGTTAAAATATTGCACAATATATATTTATAACATTACTACTTTACTACAGATCACATCATAATGGAGGTAGCATTGCAATATACTATTCCAATGATATTTTTTTTATTTATTTAGTAACACATCGGCTGTTTCCTATGAAGCAGGGTGGCCTGAAAAAGGAAAACTTTCACCATCATTCACTCCATCACTGTCTTGCTAGAGGCGCACTTACACTAGTTATAAAACTGCAACATTAACACCCCTCCTTCAGAGTGCAGACACTGTACTTCCCATCTCCAGGAATCAAGTCCTGGCTGCTGATTTCCCCGAATCCCTTCATAAATGTTACTTTGCTCACTCTCCAACAGCACGTCAAGGCCTAAAAATAATTTGTCTCCATTCGTTCCTAACATGCTCATCCATGCTTGATGGAAGTCCAAGCCCCTCGCACACAAAACCTGCCTTCCTCCAAACTTTCCTAGGCCGACCCCCTACCCCTCATTCTCTCCACTACAGATTTATACACTCTCGAAGTCATTCTATTTCGTTCTATCATTTCTATGTGTCTGAACCACCTCAACAACCCCTCCTCAGCCCTCTGGATAATAGTTTTGGTAATCGCCCACCTCCTCCTAGTTTCTAAACTATCGATTCACTGCATTATACTCACTCCACACATTGCCCTCAGACATAACATCTCCACTGCCTCCAGCCTTCTCCTTGTTGCACCATTCACCACTCATGCTTCTCACTCATATAAGAGCGTTGGCATAACTATACTCTCATGCATTCCTCTCTTAGCTTCCATGGATAATGTTCTATTTCTCCACAGACTCCTAAGTGCACCACTAATCTCTTCTCCCTCGTCAATTCTATGATTTACCTCATCTTTCATAGATACATCTGCTGACACGTTCTCTCCCAAATATCTGACTACATTCACTTCCTGCATACCCTCTTCCTCCTATCTGATATCCAGTCTTTCGTTACCTAAATCTTTTGTTATCCTCATCACCTTACTCTTTCCTATATTCACATTCAATTTCCTTCTTTTACATACCCTTCCAAACTCGTCCACAAGCCTCTGCAACTTCTCTTCAGAATCTCCCAAAAGCAGTGTCATCAGCAATGAGCAACTGTGACAACTCCCACTTTGTGTTAGATTCTTTATCTTTTAACACCACACCCCTTGCCGACACCCGAGTATTCACTTCCCTTACTACTCCATCTATAAATATAGAGAACAACCATGGTGACATCACACATCCCTGGCTAAGACCTACTTTTACTGGGAAATGATCTCCCTCTCTTCAACATACTCTAACCTGAGCCTCACTATCCTCGTAAAAACTCTTCACTGCTTGTAGTAACCTACCTCCTAGTCCAAACAATTTCAACATCTGCCACATAGCCCCACTATCTACCTTATCATCCGCCTTTTCCAAATCCACAAATGCAACAAAAACCTCTTTGCCCTTATCTACATGCTGTTCGCCTATATGCTTCATTATAAACACTTAGTCTACACACCTATTACGCAGTATTTTGTAGAGAATATTGTATATAAAAAACGCTCCATATATAATGTCAATTTCCGGGATTTGTTTTGAAATACTGGAAGAGGAAGAGTTACAAATCTTTAGAGCTAAAGAGAGTGAGTTTGCTGCTTCACATAATGGAACAATTAACAGGGTAGACATATTTAATTTGGAACAAGCTATAAAGTTCGTCCCATTTTTGGGGGAAAAAGATCCTGATAACTTTTTCACACTGTGTGAAAAAATAGTAAAATCCCCAAAGTGACCAGATAGTAACTGGGCAACATTAGCAAGAACCCAGTTAATTGGTAAAGGATTACCAACTATTAGGTCTCTAGATGAACATGAATTTTCAGATTATGAAAAGATTGAGGATGTTGCTTATCAGATATTGCCAGAGAGGTATAGGCAGAAGTTTAGAGGCTTAAAGTTTCAGAAAGGACAATCCTTGGTGGAGTAGGAAAGGAGATGATGTCGCTGCTGACGAAATGTCGCAGCTGCAAGGATGTTGTAAGGCGATTATGAACGTGTATTGACTTTAATTTTACTGGAGGATCTTTTGAACAGTGTGCCTTCTAACCTTAAGGCATATCTTGAGGAAAAGGATTTTAATGATTTTAACCATGCTTTAGAGTTGGGTGAAAGGTTTTTAGCCAACCAAAAAGTTGAAAGTAGTTATCACCCAGGCAATGTTAATAATTTCTCTCCACCAATTAGGAGGAGTAAGGAATTTCACAGGTTTAAGCCAAATTTATTTTTCCAGCCTCATAATCCAAAGTTTTTTTTTTTTTTAGCTTACTAACTACCAGAATCCTGGTTCCCAGGGATTATTGAAGTCATTTCTCAGCTTCCTGCTCAAGGAAGTGGTTAGTCAGTTTCAGGTGGGCATGGTGCCTTTAAAGTTTATAATTGTACTAACTGTAATGAGAAGGGTCATTTACAGCAGTATTGCAGAGAGATGCTTAAGGACCAGACTGCTGCACAGGACTCTCAAGTTACATGCAGGAGCTTGTACTGCAGTCTTACCCCTGAGTACAATAGGAAATTCAGCTGTTTTAGACCCTCGGATGGAGGTTTTTTCAAGTATGTCCACAGTGGGTTTGCACCAAAATGACGGTAGGGTAGAAGGGACTGGTGTAGCACATTCTTGTTACCGCGCTGAGATGTATTACCAGTGTCAGAAGATACAGTGGAAAAGATATTATTTTTAAAAGGAATTTCAGGATCCACTGTTAGGACTCCTGTACATAGATTGTGGGTGGAGTCTGTTTACCAGACTGGGTACCTGCCTGTAGGTATTACAGAAGATTTACCTTTTCCAGGTGTTGACCTACTACTAGGGAATAATGTTTTGGGTCTCCTCAAAAGTAAGGAATGCTTGGTTTGGAGGGACCCTGATTTACAAGGTTTCAAGGTGAAAACTAAAGCTACTGTGACTGAAAAATTTTAATTGTGTAGTATGTCTAGCCAGGTGAGCAAGGGAAGAACTTCCGTACTTCGCCTTGATCTTTCTACTGGCTGTGGTGACAGTTGGGGCCTGAGGAGTCTGTTCATTGAGTCTGACCTGCAGGAGACTCTGGGCAGTGATGAACCGGCCCAGGTAAAACTCGGTTGGGGGGATGGGGGGTGGCCTTGGTGCTGGCATGGGAGTGGATACCCTGACTCTGAAGTAGTTGGTTGAGGTCCAGGGATGTGGTGACTCCCTGAAGGCTATTCAGTTGGCATCTGTTAGAGGAAGTGGTTCCCGAATTTAATAAATGTTTATTTTAGAGTATGTGAACAAGCAGTCATGTCAGAGCCATTTGAGGATAAAGTTTTGAATCTTTTACAGATTCTCAGTGGAGGATATTTCAGTATTGAGAAGAAGAACTGGATAATAAATGTTTACCAATCACTTATCTTTCTACCAGGTTACCAGAGTTCCTACCCCTTCTTAATAATTTTTTGTGTGTGGTTTTGAGATTTCTGGTGAAATATTTTTGGCATTTAGGCTTTGCACAAGCCAACCAGAAGTCAAATTTTATAAAAATGTCATGTAGTTTTGAGAGACATAAATAAGAAACAGTCTACCAATGTCTGTCACTCAGAGTCAAGTAGAGTGGTTTCAACAGTCTCTCAGGACGATACATGTTTGTTGTACCCCATACCAGAAGGACTGGGATGAGGGTATTCCTCTCATCCCAGTCCTGTGCGGGGAAGCTTCCCCCTTGGAGATTTTTCTCACTTTCAGAGACTGGCTAAGATGAGGTGGAGGGCACCAGTGAACCAGTCTGACCAGGATGACTTGGGGCCGTGTGGTGGTGCTACATATACTCTGCAGATCAGAGAGGTGGTGTTGGTACTGGATCCGGCTCCTGGGAACACTCTGATTAGTCGTGCATGGTACGACTGAAAGGTTTCCTCTTATGAATAATTTCAATGAAGTACTAGATACCAAAGTTGGAGTATGTGGCTTGGTTATTTGCGTTCCTTCCACCCCAGGTAGTTCTGTTTGTGACTTGAAAAAGCCCACTGTGTGGGCGAAACGTAGTCAATAAAGGATCACATTACACTGCATTTGTGTTTATATTTCCATTGTGTCGGTATTTTATACCATTTATTTCCATGGTGTATGACTGTTGGATCAAAGGTAGTGGTACCATGTTGGCGGATGACTCACCTGTGTGATGGTGTATGGACTGTTGGATCAAAGGTAGTGGTACCATGTTGGCGGATGACTCACTTGTGTGATGGTGTATGACTGTTGGATCAAAGGTAGTGGTACCATGTTGGCGGATGACTCACCTGTGTGATGGTGTATGACTGTTGGATCAAAGGTAGTGGTACCATGTTGGCGGATGACTCACCTGTGTGATGGTGTATGACTGTTGGATCAAAGGTAGTGGAACCATGTTGGCGGATGACTCACCTGTGTGATGGTGTATGACTGTTGGATCAAAGGTAGTGGTACCATGTTGGCGGATGAGTCACCTGTGTGATGGTGTATGGCTGTTGGATCAAAGGTAGTGGTACCATGTTGGCGGATGACTCACCTGTGTGATGGTGTATGGACTGTTGGATCAAAGGTAGTGGTACCATGTTGGCGGATGACTCACCTGTGTGATGGTGTATGACTGTTGTATCAAAGGTAGTGGTACCATGTTGGCGGATGACTCACCTGTGTGATGGTGTATGACTGTTGGATCAAAGGTAGTGGTACCATGTTGGCGGATGACTCACCTGTGTGATGGTGTATGACTGTTGGATCAAAGGTAGTGGTACCATGTTGGCGGATGACTCACCTGTGTGATGGTGTATGGACTGTTGGATCAAAGGTAGTGGTACCATGTTGGCGGATGACTCACCTGTGTGATGGTGTATGACTGTTGGATCAAAGGTAGTGGTACCATGTTGGCGGATGACTCACCTGTGTGATGGTGTATGACTGTTGGATCAAAGGTAGTGGTACCATGTTGGCGGATGACTCACCTGTGTGATGGTGTATGACTGTTGGATCAAAGGTAGTGGTACCATGTTGGCGGATGACTCACCTGTGTGATGGTGTATGACTGTTGGATCAAAGGTAGTGGTACCATGTTGGCGGATGACTCACCTGTGTGATGGTGTATGGACTGTTGGATCAAAGGTAGTGGTACCATGTTGGCGGATGACTCACCTGTGTGATGGTGTATGACTGTTGGATCAAAGGTAGTGGTACCATGTTGGCGGATGACTCACCTGTGTGATGGTGTATGACTGTTGGATCAAAGGTAGTGGTACCATGTTGGCGGATGACTCACCTGTGTGATGGTGTATGACTGTTGGATCAAAGGTAGTGGTACCATGTTGGCGGATGACTCACCTGTGTGATGGTGTATGGACTGTTGGATCAAAGGTAGTGGTACCATGTTGGCGGATGACTCACTTGTGTGATGGTGTATGACTGTTGGATCAAAGGTAGTGGTACCATGTTGGCGGATGACTCACCTGTGTGATGGTGTATGACTGTTGGATCAAAGGTAGTGGTACCATGTTGGCGGATGACTCACCTGTGTGATGGTGTATGACTGTTGGATCAAAGGTAGTGGTACCATGTTGGCGGATGACTCACCATTTTTGGCTCATGAATAGGGATCCTGTGTTTTGTGTTTCTCCAGGATCCACCCTTTTTTTTTTTTTTTGGAGATCACGAAATGGGGTGACTCCAGGATTCCTTGGAATGACAGTGTAGGTGAAGACCTGGGAGGCCCACCTGTTGAGGGGTCGATGGTGATGTCTCCAGTGTGTTTTTCAAGGTCACATTCCTATCGATAAAATTTATATGTGACTAAACTACCCAGTTTTGAAGTCTGGTAATTTTCTCTCCTGTGTTCTCCAATTTCTCTCAGTGGTGTGTTTTACATAGCCAATTTCCCTTATTGCATATTGCTGTGAGACGCAGCAATGTAATTTTCTATTTGTAGTATGTACAACAATTTTTTGCAGTGTTTCCGGAGACTTTGTTTATATATTTTTATGAAGTGTTTATTTCACGTTTGAAAACAGAGATTTGCGATAATGGACGCTAATGTTTTTTACAGAGTTTCTCAATTTATAATAATCATGTCATTAATGTGGAGATATTGTGTACATAAAGTGCTTGCTTTTGCAAGCAGAGTTGTGTGATTATGGACACTATGCTATTTAAAAAGAGATTCTCTCAGTTCATAATAAGTTTCCTTATTATTGTGTATACCTTTTATGTACAGAGGTAACTCAGTCAGCTCTCTAATTTTATGTAATGTATAGAAAATGTATCAACGTAGGTGTTTGGCTAACACTAAGTAGTAATGGTGTATTTTCCTCTTTATGTTTAAGAGTACAACAGTAAAGCATCACTGTGGACTCATCTGGCGTAAAACCTGATCATTTTTACATCAAACGAGTTTCACACGTCTGCGGATTAACAGTGCTAATTGTAGAGATAAACTTTAAGGTGATAAATTTTATTGTGTTTTTCTATATACAAGTAAATTGCACCAAGACAGTGTTTGATGCAATTTTCTTATTTCTGGAGAATTTTGTGTTTCCTCAGACCTGAGGTTGAATTTCCCATTTTTTTCCTTGACTAGCTGCAACCGACTGGATCCAGCTAGCTCAGTGAGACCGGTGGTCTAGGGGAGGGGGTATTACGCAGTGTATTGTAGAGAATGTTGTATAAAAAAAACGCTCCATATATAATGTCAGTTTCCGGGATTTGTTCTGAAACCGGACGCGTGTTATTCCTCGTCAGTCAGAGTAACCAGGAGCAGGACAGCAGCAGGAGAGGTGTGTGTCAGTACGAGAAGAGCTGCGGGGGCAAGAAGTCGTCATGGTTAGGCGTTGGTGTAAGTGGGTGGGGGTGATTTTTTGTTTAGTATGTTTATACCCTCGCTTATTTTATTGTTTTAAGTGCTCTCATGTTTACCTGCAAGACCCTAGTGTGCACAGGTCTGTTTATGTTTTGGGCGAGTATTTGCATGGTGCTTTTGCCCGCTGGTAGACAGACCGGCAGAAGGGGAGGGTGTGTCATGGAGCCTCCCTGTTTATGAATGTTTATATATTTTGTATATATTTGTGTCCTTATAATAAACTTCACATTTAATGTGAAGGTACAAGCTATCCCTAAAGTGGTTTCTTTTTCCATTTTAAATAATATAAATGCCCTTTGACTAGACAGGTCATTTATCCTTTAGGAGTCACGACTTTTATTTACGTTACGCAGTCAAAGGCGTAGAAACACCCCTTACCCTTCCTAAGGCCTCCTTGTTCATCTGCTATCCTGCTCTCCATCTTACTCTTAATTCTTTAAATAATAACTCTACCATTCACTTTACCATGGATGCTCCACTGACTTACATCCCTATAATTTTTACACTCTATTTTGCATGCTCTTTGCCAATCCCTATGTACCTTACCCTCTTCCACACATTTATTAAATAAAATCACTAACCACTCCAAAACTATATTCTCACCTGCTTTTAACATTTCTATCTTCATCCCATTAATTCCAGCTGCTTTAACCCCTTTCATTCTATCCACTGCCTCGCGCACTTTTCCTACACTTACGACTGTCTCTTCCACACTCCTACAAGATATTATTTCTCCTTGTCCTGTACACGAAGTAACAGCTTCCCTGTCTTCATTATTTAACAACTCCTCAAAATATTCCCTCCACCTTCCCGATACCTCTACCTCTCCATTTATTAACTCTCCTCTCCTATTTTTAACTACCAAATCCATTCGTTCCCTAGGCTTTCTCAACTTATTAATCTCACTCCAAAACTTTTTCTTATTTTCAACAAAATTTGTTGATAATTTCTCACCCACTCCCTCATTTGTTCTCTTTTTACATTACTTCACCACTCTCTTAACCTCCAATGAAATGCAGTGCATAAATGGTGAAGTGAAAATGGTGAATAATTTTACTTACAAAAAAAAAAAAACACGATATTCAAAAATAAATAGCTAAGCATCATTTAGTAATTGCTATTGATTTTAACATTAATCTCATAGAAATAGATGGTCCTCAAATAGCTTGCTTCCTTAAAGATGCCGTTATTCATCAAACCCACACGAACTGCTTAGAGTGACGACGTCTGCATCTTTCCTTGACCACATTTGGTTAAACGTATGCTGTATAGCCCTTGTGGCTTAGCGCTTCTTTTTGATTATAATAATAATAATAATGGTCAAACGTAACATCTCTAAATGCTGGCATAATCATTGACAAAAATTCTGATCATTACCCAACCTTCATAGTAAACAACATCCAAACTTCTTATGGATACCTACCATGTTTCATGCAGCCTCTTTGAAGAGGTATTAATAAGAACATAAGAACATAAGAAAGGAGGAACACTGCAACAGGCCTGTTGTCCCATACTAGGCAGGTCCTTTACGTGTTGAAAAAGACACTTATGTAATGAATAATTATTTCGTGTAAATAAGTACCACTGATTGGTAGAGACAATTCAGCAACATCGTGATATTCTTTTCAGTGTCCAAGTTTTCCTTCATAAATATTGGTCCTTAAAAACAAAACGTGGTCGAAACCAAAATTATTATTATTAAAGATTCGCCGGTATTCTCCCGGCCCGGGCCTTTTACAAGTGGTGGCCCGGCCTTGGCTTCCTGTCTAAGGAGTGTCTGAGACCTAAGCCTCCCATGGGAGGAGGCACAAGTACCTCCTCATCTTTGGGACCAACTGTCCCCAGGCCTAGCCACATGCTAGGACTCTCTGGTCTGCCATCCCCGCCCCAAGGGGGCTAATGAGAATGACAGTCTTGTGAGCTGCAAGCTCGGGCTCAGGCACCTACCCTACCCTAGAATGGCTGGGCATGGTGTCGATGCGAAACCAGAAGACTAAGCAGCCTTTGGGTAAAAAACACCATTCTCTGATCTACTGACAAGAAATATATATATATATATATATATATATATATATATATATATATATATATATATATATATATATATATATATATATATATATATATATATATATATATATATATATATATATATAATATATATATATATATAATATATATATATATATATAATATATATATATGTATAATATATAATATATGTATAATATATATATAATATATATATATATATATATATATATATATATATATATATATATATATATATATATATATATATATATATATATATAACAGTATAGAATAGGCTTAATTTTCAAGGAACTAGCAAAAACGTACTCAGTACTTGCCATGTTTTATAAATCTAAACAACTGTTTTATGCAAACAGGTTTTAAGAAGTAAAGGGCGATATATCAAAGAAACCTGGAATACACTCTCACATATTTTGGGCTCGCACAAAATTCCCAGTCTAATGTATGGCGCTGACAAGATGAAACGAACCTTCTCTCCAAAATGCTGACAAAGTTAATAAATTTAATCAACGACTCCTCAACCACACGGACTAACAACGCTATCACAATCTCAAACTCCACCTCTCAAGTTGGTGATTACCTTAACATATTGCCCTTTTCGCTCTCGGGCTGACTGGACCTACTGCGCAAACGCTCCTCACTTGCCTGGCTGCAGTGGTGTGAGGTGGTGCTGTCGCACCTCTGTTGACACCTCAGGAAAATTACTGCTGTCAACATGGCTTTTTCTCATAGGCGCCGGATTAATACTATTGGTATTGATCTTCTTCGGGGGACGATTTCGCCTAGTTCAGCGCAGGTCCTCTTACATAAGATCATTAGAGAGACATACGGAATTCAAGATGGAGACTTATATGGAGTGGCTTTAAATGGAGCGCATAGAATCTTCGTGAAACTGCTCACTGCAACAGTATATGAATCGTTGGTTACTCGTTTTCAGGACGTGAGTCTTGATGTTACACCTGCTGTACGTGTGAGAATGAGTGATGTATCCAGGCATTATACCTGGATAAAGTTAAGTAACGTTCCCTTTGAGGCGGATGAAGCTGATATCAGAAAAGTCTTCGAGAAATATGGGACAGTTCATTTTGCCCAGCATGGTATGTGGTTAGCAGGCGCCTACGCAGGTTTGCTGGAAGGTACTTTTAAACTTAAAATGACATTGAGTCATCCCATACCGTCTTACGTTTATCTTCAGGAATTCAGGACACAGGTCATGGTTTTATATCCTGGACAAAGGCGTACGTGTCGCCTATGTGGTGAGTATGACCACATAGCTGCAGCATGTGAGAAGAATAGACGCGTGCCTGAACCTGTGGTAGAAGACGCAGCCCCTGTCTTAGGGGTGGCAGGTGAGGATCAATCACCTGAGGGAGGGCGTGGTCGTTTGTGGAGTGAAGCTATTAGGACTGGGGGTGAGTCCCTCCCTCAGTTCCCTGCCCCAGAATCTCCTCCAGTGACTTCTGCAGGGATGGTACCACGGGAAGAAGTGTTGGAAATAGAGGAAGAATTGGAGGAAGTTTTGAAGACCTTGTCACCGCCTGAGGAGGGAGTTACATCTGAGCAAGAAGTAGCTGGAGAGTTATCGCTTCCAGCTTGTCAACGATATGAGACTTTGGGGAATGATGATGTGACAGAGACGTCAGTGGGATTAATAAATCATTGTAAGGTGGATGTTGAAGTTTACCGTGAGTCTTCCCCGGACCATGATATGGGGGACATATTTGTAACAAGGAAACGGGCAGCTACGTCAGACTCAGATGATGTACTGACGCCAGCGCAGAGGCCTGGGAAGCAGACTGGGATGGTAGGAGAGGGAAGAGGTGGCGATGGGGGAGGTCATGATAGGAGACATCGGAAGAAGGGAGGGGAGAAAGACGGTATTGTGAAGATAACTTACAGAAATATTAATTCTAGTGGTGAAAAGAGTGAGGAGAAGAGGCAGGGGTGGAAAATTTAACAGGCCTTCGGTGTATGACTGTCAATGTTAATGGCTTATGTAGAAGAATAAAGAGAGAATGGTTGAGTATGTTTCTTAATAAATATAGGGTGGATGTTGTGTTCCTCCAAGAACATAATTTCAGTGAGAGTAAAGTGTTGGAGGTAGCAGGTTATAAAGTAATGACCCTGCCAACTACCCATTAAAAAGGTGGTGTGGTCATATTAATAAAGGAGAGGGGAGAGTGTTGCGTGTGGATGGGTCGTGGATGGGTAAGCGTGCATCTTTTGTAAGTGTGTATGCGTCTGCGGAGAATAGCATGCAGGTATGGAAGGATTTTGTGTGCGAGGATCTTGTCTATTTTGTGCGTGCACTTCCGGAAGTGGCAATAGTGGGGGGTGACTGGAACTGCGTTATTAGGGCGGCTGACGTAGAACTAAAAGGGGCAGGACATATGTCTGTAACTCTCAGGGATTTGATGAGGGACGTTAGGTTACGTGAGGCGTTTGGGGGGGGGAGCAGAACATACTTTTGTTAAGAGGGGATATGCAGCGAGGTTAGATAGTGTATCTCAAGGGGTTGTTGTGAAATCTTTTAATACTGTTGAGGCGACTATGTCAGATCATAGGGCTGTAGTGGTGGAAGTAGGGTGGGAGGAGATGGCGGAAATATATAGGACTTATTGGAAATTGAACATTTTTTTTTTTTTTTTTTTTTAAACTTACAGAATGTAAAAATGTATACAAACATAAAAATGTTGTCCAACATATGGACCATTGTCAAAACTTACACAAATTACAACATCAACACAATCCATACCACTCCAGTGAACACTAAACCCATACACACTGGTAACACTACCTCAAAACCTGCAAAGTGCAGGATGAGGCACCTTTGCTGCCACACAAATGTGGCACAACCACCTTCCCCTTAACTTAGTTTGCAACTAAAAAAACACTTTTTCCCCAATATATATAGATACATGATATGAAAACTCAATATAACCTAAATCATTAAGTATCATGTTCTTGTAAGACAGTTGTTGCCCAACCATTTGATAATTTACATACCAACTAACAAAAGTCTTAGCATTGTCTATATGCACTATCCCAACTACATTTATTGTTATAATTTATACAAAAACTTACAGAATACACAATATGTACACAAACGTCCAAATGTCGTCCAACATATGGCCCAACATCAAAATTTATACACAATACAACATCAACATAATCTATCCCAATCCAGAGGACACTAAACTATACACTCTGATTACACGCACTCAAAACCTGCAATATGCAGGATGAGGAAACCCTTGCTGCCGCCACACAATATTGGCACAACCACTTTCTCCCTAACATAGCAAGCAACTAAACACACTTTTCCCCAATATACATATACATGATGTGAAAACTCGACCAATTAACAAAATCATGAAGTATAACTTTATTTTAAGACAGTTGTTTTTCCAAACCATGTTAGTATCTTCATACCAACTGACAAATGCCTTAACATTGTCTATATACACTATCACAATTACATTACCCCACCCTAGTCATAACGACCAACAAAGGTGTTGTTCTGTTAGTAACCAATAAGGTTACACTTCCCTATCCCTCCCCACCACAATTTATAACAGCACACTCTACAAGTAACATTTCATCAATTATCACATACTTCTTAACAGTTGGTTCCACATCATACTGCCACCACATTTTCTTATTCTGCTCCAGTAACAAAAATCCATTGTAAATGGAAGATTTCCGATGATCCCTAACATTTACACATTATATGTGCTAACTAAACTACAAAATAAACTGAAACAATTAAAATTCCTCTTAACTGTAATAACACCTGATCATACCACATACACCACTTCCCTTTCTTTCAGCACTTTTTTATACCAAAATGTTAAAAATGCTTTGATTGTTCCCTCTTGTAGTTGTCTCACTTACAAAGATCATTTACCTTAATAAAACTATTATCATCAATGACCTGTTGTTTTTGAACACATGGCTAAACTAAAACATTCACTCACCAGAAAACTCTCCAATTACACCACATCTGACATGTCATCCCCCCACATACTATTCTCTTAACAATCCTTCCACATTTACATATCCTTCAGTATGGTCATATACGCTCTATAAAGGGAAAATGGTCCCTTAGTACTTAAGTAGCCAAAATACTGAGTCCATTTACCGTTATATTTCTATATGCCTCTGGGAACGCAGTTGCCCACCTTTTACCATAAATGAGTTTATTTCTACAGACTGTGCGATAAACTGCTGCTGCAATTGCCCTTACCCTAATCCCCCCACCCTTTTCCTTCAATCCCCAGGAATAATACAAGAAATCTGTCACAAAGTACAGAATGGCTCTCTTTACAACCTCAGACACCCCCCTTACCTCTAATGTTAGGGCACGCAGGAGCTCTACATTGCCTCCACCCATTAACGTGAAGACTCTAGCCAGCCACACCCGTACCTGCCCCAACTCCCTACAAAAATATACGGCATGAAAAGCTGTTTCCGATTCCTCACAATGTTCGCATTTCGCCTCCTTTACCAAACCCATCACACACAAAGCCTGTTTTGTCGCTAAAATTCCCATTACATACCTATAAACCAACTCCTTTACCCTCGGCATTAATCTAAGCTTCTTGAAATCATGCCAAATCGTACCCCAATCATACAAAGGGTATACCGCCACCCCTTGCATGACTTCTGGTTTCCTACTCATCTCTAACCTTCCCACCTTAAGGTTTGTTACCTCACCTATTACTAACATAACCCTTAGCATATTTTCACATTCTATTAAGTCCTTTCCTCCCCATCATCTTCGTACATCCCCCATCACCCTCCCAACCCTCACTCCTTTTACCCCGCCCCCTTACGTACCTCTGTTTAACATACATGGCCTTTACCCTCGGCCCTAGCATCAAAAGCCCTACTCCCCCTTTTCGCACATTCGTCATCACCACCTCTTTACTTAGCCATGCACGTCCAAAACCCCATATATAACGAAGCACCCTTCTCTGTATCTCCATTATCTCCTGTTTCTGTAAAGGATACACCACTGCCACGTTCCACACTTTACTATAAACCAATGAATTTATTATTATTGCCCTCTGCATTAAAGTATCATCCTTCGCTCTTAGGTTCCTAATCCGTTGTACAACTTTCTCTCCCACCAATTCCGAATTCCTCCGTCTAGCCACTTGCTCATCTGCCATATAGATAATCCCACAAATTTTCAGCTGTTCAGTTACATCCCATCCAAACTCCATCCCCATTCTACCCCCCCCCAATCTCCTATCTCTAATAATTTCGATTTTGCTCTGTTGACACGCATGCCTGACGCCTCTCCAAAAAACCTCATTACTCTCTCCACCTTTCTCAAACCTTCGACATCATTGATCAGTATTGTTTTGTCATCTACATAACCAACTACCTCTGTGAACCCCAACCCCTCCTCCTGTAATGTTGTTGCTTCCTCAACCATTCCATAAAACGGGTGTTGCATACATGCAAACAGAATTTGAGACATTGGACACCCTTGTCTCAAACCTTTCTCCATTTTCAACACGCTACCCAATGTGAGGGAAAAGTTCAATAGATAGGAGTAGCGAGGGAGTATATAGTAACAATAGTTTCATTGCTGGCTACTTGTTAAGGTAGTGTAAGTCAAGCTCCCGCTATTCCCGCCTTTTTCCCCCACCCCGAAAGTGATAGTTTGACTGCCGGCTGCTTGTTAAGATAGGGTCAGTCTAGCTCCCGCTATCCCTTCCCCTCCTCCTTCCCCCCCCCGAAAGGTGACGTGTGGGGCTCTGGTCCAAACAGTAATCACTAGACTCACAGCTCCCAGCACTACTCTTGGATGACAGAGAGGGTCACCTGTCAATCAACGAGAAGAACTGTTGGAGATGGACTAACGTCCTGAGACTTCCCCTTTTTGGATTTAATTACCTGTGCACCTGTATGAAATTGCAGGACGTAACCCCTCATCATTGCAGAGGTAAAGAACCTGCTTTCCCGTCATCAGGATATAATACTCAAGGCTATACTGTGAAGAACTAGCCAGTGGGTCGTAACCAACACCTGCGACCCCCCCCCCATCATCAGCAACGGCTACGATTTCAACAACAGTGTCACCAACACCAGACACCCCTATATATATTAGCGTTGGATTCAGTTATCATTTATATTTTTCATTTTTCATTTTCTTTAATGTAGGATTAATATTTCATATTTAAGTGTTTTATATTTTATATTTTCTATATAATAAAGTGTTTATGTTTGTCTGTTATTTCTTTTTCTATTCATTAATTTTCCTGAGGAGGAGCCAGCCTTGGTAATACTGTCTGAAGTTATTACAGGGCTGAGTAAGCCTTCACAAGTGGCGACCTTGCCAGGATACAACTCGACAGACTCAAGATTCAATTCCATCTCGAATCTACCATTGGAACTTCAGCGCTGCATACCACAGACGGTTACCACCAGCCATGAGTAATCATTCTCTATGGTAGGACTGCGGTACAGGTATTTAAAAGATTTGGTGATTTTTATAGTCTCAATTTATTGTAAGTCAAGTCAGGCAGGATATAATAGTTAATTCTGCCACCTTTCTTTTGAGCTTGAAACACTTTGGAGGATTAGACTCTAGGGACCCGAGATTTTCCAGTGACAATTTGTTTCATTGAGCTCTTTATTTTATCAAGGGAACTGTCGTTGGACACTCTTGATTTGTTGGTGAGAAGATTGGATGGTCAAGGGACCCCATTCTACTTACTGTTTGCTCGGAGCCGGCATAGAACCCTTCGTTTTAATTAATACATATTGTTTAATTGAAGCAGGGATCGAGCCCTCTGGTTTATTTACAGTTTGAACGGAGCAGGAATTGAACCCTCCGTTTTCTTTAATACCCGTTTCATTTCCCCTGATAGTTTAAGTTATTCTTGCAAGCAAGGAGGAATACCAGTTTTGGATGAATGCTGGAAGTAAGTTAGGAATAACAGGAAAAAATTTAGAATCTCTCATTAGTGCTAAGATCCAGGAAAGACTTGAAAGAGAGAGAATCAAAAGAGAAGAGAAAAAGGAGAGAGAGAGAATTGAGAGAGAAATCCAAGAAAGACGGTTAGAAAGAGAAAGAGAAGACAAAAAGGAACGTGATAGACTTGATCGTGAAGAAAGAGCTAGAGAACGTGAGGAACAGGCTAAAATACGTGAGGAACAGGCTAAAATACGTGAGGAACAGGCTAAAATACGTGAGGAACAGGCTAAAATAAGAGAACTTGTGGAAAGAACAAAGGATAGAGAAGTTGAGGAAAAAGCTAGAGAACTTGAGTTAATAGAGAGAGAAAAGGATCGCGAGCTCGAAAAATCTCGCCTTGAATTAGAGAATAAAAAGTTAACTCTTACACAACAACAATTAGAGGAAGGAGTAATGGAACAACGTGCAGTCAGTGCACATATTCCAACACCTAATTTACCTCCCTTCACAGAGAGGGAAGACATAACATCATGAAATTAAGACTCATGTGCAACATCTAGGTATCTTTATTGTAGACGTTTCGCCATCCAGTGGCTTTATCAATACAAATTCCAGGACATAACTTGAAGACAGTAGAACTATGTACAGAAGATGAGGTAATCAGTCCCTCAACCTAGGAGTAGGTGCGAAGAGCACCATAGTCGTGGAGATTCTGAAGCAGAAGAAAGGAGCCTGGCGCTTATATAGTAACGTCAGGTGTAGCAGACGAGGGCATAGTCACTGGTAGGCGGGATTCCCCAGTGGAAGTAGGTCCTTCCCAAAGAGATGGGTTAGTTGTAGTAGTAGTTGTCGTAGCCGTGAAGGTTATGTACATGTCCTCAGAATCAAGATTCCATGATGTTGCAGTGTCTGACAAGTTGTGTAAGAATGGTATATAATACCGACAAGATGAAATTAAGACACATGTGCAACATCTGGGTATCTTTATTGTAGACGTTTCGCCATCCAGTGGCTTTATCAATACAAATTCTAGGACATAACTTGAAGACAGTAGAACTATGTACAGAAGATGAGGTAATCAGTCCCTCAACCTAGGAGTAGGTGCGAAGAGCACCATAGTTGTAGAGATTCTGAAGCAGAAGAAAGGAGCCTGGCACTTATATAGTAACGTCAGGTGTAGCAGACGAGGGCATAGTCACTGGTAGGCGGGATTCTTACACAACTTGTCAGACACTGCAACATCATGGAATCTTGATTCTGAGGACATGTACATAACCTTCACGGCTACGACAACTACTACTACAACTAACCCATCTCTTTGGGAAGGACCTACTTCCACTGGGGAATCCCGCCTACCAGTGACTATGCCCTCGTCTGCTACACCTGACGTTACTATATAAGCGCCAGGCTCCTTTCTTCTGCTTCAGAATCTCCACGACTATGGTGCTCTTCGCATCTACTCCTAGGTTGAGGGACTGATTACCTCATCTTCTGTACATAGTTCTACTGTCTTCAAGTTATGTCCTAGAATTTGTATTGATAAAGCCACTGGATGGCGAAACGTCTACAATAAAGATACCCAGATATTGCACTTGTGTCTTAATTTCATCTTGTCGGTATTATATACCATTCTTACACAACATAACTTCATACATTATCAGGTTTGAAAATACCGCTACCCTCTGTGAATGGCCTGCTGACACCTGGGCTACCAGGTTAGGAATGTTATTTTCTGGTACAGCCTTGAATATCTATGCAACTTTGTCGCAGGATATCATATGTAATTATAACCTACTGAAGAAGGCGATCCTTAAAGCATATCAAAAAACCACTAATTCTTACAGGAAAGATTTCAGGTATGCCACCTTACAGCCTGGCCAGAACTTTCAGCAGTTACAGGTAACACTCTTTCGTTTGTTCGACTTTTGGATAGAGAGTTCAGGAATTGATCACAGTTATGAATCTCTTAGAGACTTCATGGTTGCTGACCAGTTCCTGACAGCTCTTCCCCATTAGATAAGAACATTCATCAGAGAACGTAACTTGATTAAAGCTGAGGAAGTTGCTGAGGCTCACAATTCCTATAAAGACCTAAAGGGATCGAACCCTAAGGGCAAGGGTTCATCAGACCTTAAGAAATCAAAGCCTCTAATGGAAAGTAAAATGACTTCTTTTATTCCTGTTTGTCATTTGTGTGGTATTAAGGGACATAAACGTCCAGATTGTCCTTCTAAGAAGGTCCAAAAAGTTGGAAGATGTTTTAAAGACTGTAATGACCAAGCACCCTTCTGTTCAGGAACAGTTAAGGGACTTAATATATCTACCATTTTACGAGACACTGGATGCACATGTATAGTCATTTCTGATAAGCTGTTCCCTAACCTTAAAGAAACTCATTCCTCTGCTATACTTTCAGACTACTTGGGCCGTAAGGACACTTTTCCTACCATCCGTTGTTACATTAGGTCTAAATGGTTCACAGGTTGGTCTGAAGCCGTACTAACTCCCATCACTTCTTGCTCTGTACTAATAGGTAATTTAAAAGGTGCCATTCTTCCTTCTGAGGTTGACCTTTCATCGCCAAAGGTGGACATAAGCTTTTCAGATCCTCTTCCTGTAGAGTCAGAGAAGCCCCTCGAAAGTTCAGATGAGACAATGTCTCGCGATATTCATGTGGGATTAAAAACCAGTGATGCTACTCTCGAAAGCGAGGAAGTAGGATCACCGGTTCACTTGTTAGATGAAAGTGAAGATATCACCTCCGATACTATAAATGTCTTGACTAGGGCTCAGACCAAAGCCCAGGCTTCTCCTACTGTCCATCCTTTGATTTTCCCTGACTTCAAGCCTTTAGATATATCAAAGGACTCTTTTGTCAATTTACAACGTAATTGCCTTTCTCTTCAGAATTGCCATAATGCCGCTAAACAAAATCAAGTTATCCAAAGGAAAAACTTTTCATATAAATTTGAATATATAAAAGGTATCTTGTACAAGTCAGTATTCAAATTAAATTCAGATGAGATAGACTATTCCATCTTAGTTGTTCCAAGTCAATGCAGAGAGACTTCTTAAAATGGCTCATGACCTGCCAGTGGCCGGACATTTCTCGCATCGTAAAACCTTAAATAAAATTAGGGAAACCTATTTTTGGCCAAAAATGTCCTCAGATGTCACTACCTATTGTAGATCGTGTAAAGTTTGCCAACTGTCATCCTCCCGAGGTACCAGGCGAGTACCTATGGTCAAAATGCCTATCTTTACGGTACCGTTTGAAAGAGTAGCTATTGACATCGTTGGTCCTTTATCTCCACTTTCATCTGGGGGACATAGATATATATTAACATTAGTTGATTATGCTTCGAGTTTCCCTGAAGCCATACCCTTAAAGACCATAACCACTACAGAGGTGGCTGAAGCCCTTTTGTCCATCTTCTCCAGAGTGGGCATCCCTAGAGAAATTTTGTCTGACCGTGGGACACAATTCACATCTGACTTAATGCAACATCTATACCAACTTCTGGGAGTGAAGCCTCTCTTCACCACACCCTATCATCCCAGCTGTAATGGGAGGATTGAGCGCCAGCATTCGATTCTCAAGTCCATTTTAAGGAAACTTTGCTCCCTTAAACCTAAGGAGGGCATCGTTACCTACCCTGTGCTTTGTTTGCCATGAGGGAAGTTCCCAGTGACTCTTTGGGGTTTTCACCTTTTGAACTTCTCTATGGTAGACAGGCCAGAGGCCCATTGTCCATCCTTCATGACTTATGGACTAATGAGGAGGTAAATGCTGAGGTTCAGTCTTCTTACCAGTTTCTCCTTGACCTTAGATCCAAACTTGAGGAGACCTCTGACATAATTTCGAAAAACTTAAGTTTGTCAATGGACCAGTACAAAACATATTTTGATTCCAAAAGTCAGAGGAGAAGTTTTAAAGTAGGGGATGAAGTTCTTGTACTTTTGCCGATCAAGTCAAATAAATTATTAGTAGCATGGAAAGGTCCATATAAAGTATTAAAAATTTGTGTGAAAGTTGATTACCTCATAGAAGTCATGGGGAAACCTAAGCTTTAACATATCAACATCCTTAAGAAATATTACCGAAGAAATTCGGTTAACTGCCTTAATAACTTTGACTTAGTTTTTCCACACGAACTTGATAAGACAACTGAAGAATGTAAAGTGTCCGTAATTGACACCTCTAACTTAGACTATGATGAAGAACTACATGACTTGGTGACTCTTGACCACTCGGGCGCAACCAACATTAATATTAATGAATCTTTGGATGACCATAAGAGACATGAACTACTTCAATGTGTGAGTAACTTTTCAGACGTCTTTACTGATATTCCAGGTGTTACCTCCACGGTAGTCCATAAGATTGACTTAGTGACGGACAATCCTATCAAACGAAAATTATACCCAGTTCCAGTTCACCTTAGGGATGCATTTGACCGAGAGGTAGAAAAATTATTAAAACTAAAGATCATTGAACCTTCAGTATCTTCATATTGTTCACCAGTAGTCATGGTTAAGAAGGAGGATAATTCATATAGATTTGCTATTGACTTCAGAGGCCTTAATGCTATAACTCGGTGGGATGCTGAGCCTATGCCCTTAATAGATAGCGATCTACACAAATTTTATGACTCTTCTTTTCAGAGATTGATATTGCGCAGGCATATCATCAAGTAATGTTAGATCCTTCTTCTAAGCAGCACACAGCTTTTCCTACACACCAAGGACTGATGCAATATAGAACTATGCCCTTCGGTTTGGTAACTGCCTGTGCTATCTACGTGAGACTGATGAGAAAGGTCTTGGGTAATATACCATATGTTTCAGTTTATTGATAACATTTACGTAATGACATCCACGCGGGGCGAACATATCCAAACATTAACATCAGTTTTGCGTAGGTTACGCTCACATGGCCTCACTGCCAAGCCGAAGAAATGCTTCCTTGGGTATAACAAGATTAGATATCTTGGACTGATACTTTCTAATAACTCTCTGCAGCCTCTCCCCAGTAAGATCAAAGCTTATTAGAATTTAAATTCCCCAAAACCAAGAAGCTCATGCGTAGCTTTCTTGGTTCTGTAAATTTTTATGCACGGTTTGTCCCGAACCTTACTGATCTTACAGGCATCTTATCCGACTTCCTTAAAAAGTCTGTGAAGGAACCTCTTGAACTTTCTGACGTAGCTCGGGAAAAGTTTAATGAGATTAAAAGTATCTTTTCGAAAGACCCTATACTTAAGATTCCAGATGTTAATAAAACATTTTGCTTAAGAACTGATGCCTCCAATACTGGCTTAGGTGCGGTGTTACTACAATACCATGATGGTACTCCCTTCCCTGTATGCTTCCTAAGCCGGAAACCCCTTCCCGCAGAAACAAGATACTCCACAATAGAAAAGGAATGTTTAGCCCTTGTGTGGGGTATCTCCAAACTTAAATTTTATTTGCTGGGAAAAGAATTCATTTTAGAAACGGACCACAAACCTTTGATATACCTAGAAACTTTTAAGGGAACCAACAGTCGCCTCTTGAGGTGGACATTGGCACTCCAGGCTTTTAAGTTCCATATTGTGTATATCAATGGTTCATCCAATTATTTCTCTGACTGGTTAAGTTGTGACAGTCAGTAGAAGATTTGTTGCCTTATGCGACTTCCACATGTTAGAACTTTTTCCTCGCCTATTCTTCTTATACTCTTTGACTATAAGTCTTGGTAAGGTGGAGTGTGAGGGAAAAGTTCAATAGATAGGAGTAGCGAGGGAGTATATAGTAACAATAGTTTCATTGCTGGCTACTTGTTAAGGTAGGGTAAGTCAAGCTCCCGCTATTCCCGCCTTTTTTCCCCCTCCCCGAAAGTGATAGTTTGACTGCCGGCTGCTTGTTAAGATAGGGTCAGTCTAGCTCCCACTATCCCTTACCCTCCTCCTTCCCCCCCCCCGAAAGGTGACGTGTGGGGCTCTGGTCCAAACAGTAATCACTAGACTCACAGCTCCCAGCACTACTCTTGGATGACAGAGGGGGTCACCTGTCAATCAACGAGAAGAACTGTTGGAGATGGACTAACGTCCTGAGACTTCCCCTTTTTGGATTTAATTACCTGTGCACCTGTATGAAATTGCAGGACGTAACCCCTCATCATTGCAGAGGTAAAGAACCTGCTTTCCTGTCATCGGGATATAATACTCAAGGCTATACTGTGAAGAACTAGCCAGTAGGTCGTAACCAACACCTGCGACCCCCCTCCCTCATCAGCAACGGCTACGATTTCAACAACACAGTGTCACCAACACCAGACACCCCTATATATATTAGCGTTGGATTCAGTTATTTATATTTTTCATTTTTCATTTTCTTTAATGTAGGATTAATATTTCATATTTTAGTGTTTTATATTTTCTATATAATAAAGTGTTAATGTTTGTCTGTTATTATTTCTTTTTCTATTCATTAATTTTCCTGAGGAGGAGCCAGCCTTGGTAATACTGTCTGAAGTTATTACAGGGCTGAGTATGCCTTCACACCCAACCTACCATTAATTTGCACCTGAATCGTGGCTTCTGCATACAAGGTCTTCACTCATTTTATTATTCCCTCCCCAAAACCCATAAGCCTTAAAGTGTCAACCATGTACTCCCTATTCACACCGTCATAAGCATTCTCCCAATCAATGCCCAAAATTCCACCTCCCTTACAACCCTGCAAAAATTCCCTAATACGACTATGTCCATCCCTCATACTACGACCCGGAATCCCCAACTGACCCTTGTGCACAATACCACCTATCACCCTCTTCATCCTGTTTCCTAGAATCTTCGCAAAAATCTTATAATCCGTACACATTAAAGATATGGCCCTGTACGTGCTCAGTGTTCTTCCCTCACTTTTTTTCTTTACAAGCACGACCACACCCGTCCTTTGTGACATTCCCAATTTCCCTTCCTTCAGCATAGTATTCAATACCTGAACCAAACAATCATTTATGGTTTCCTAATGCACTCTATAAAAATCATTGGAAAGCCCGTCGATTCCTGGTGCTTTCCCCTTACTTAAATTGAACACCGCCTCTTTCACTTCTTCCATACTTATTATTCCCTCCAATCCCCCTCTGTCCTCCCCACCTTTCCCCAAGGCCTTCACCCCTCTTTCTTTATTAACTATCCCCACGTTACCCTTTTCCCATTTCCTTTTAAACCAAAAATCCGCATAATTACTTATTCCCTCGGTTGTCACCAAAATTTGCCCCTCAGTATAACCTTCTAAATCGTCACTATCCTCTAAAAGTATTATAGTGGACTTCTGTTGTCGAACGCGAAAACTTCTTAACACACTACCCGACGGTTTATCTCCCCATAGCACGGCATCCATACCTGCCCTTACTCTTAATTCATCAAATCTTTCATTATGTATTTCCCTTAGTCTCTCTCTTAGCCCTGATATTTCTTCAAAAGACTTCCCCTTCTCTCTTACATAACACTCATTGAGCTGCTGCTCCAAATAATCCTGTAAACCATACCTCCACCTCACCTCCTCCCTTCCTTTATATTTATAAAACCCCGCGATACCAGGTTTAGCCTCATTTTCCCACCAATCCAAAATACTCCCTACCCCATCCCTTGCCCTCCACAATTGTCTCCACCAGTCTCTAAACTCTTCATTCACCATCTCACTCCTTACCAACCTCGCATTTAACGTCCAGAAACTTGAATATATTTTTACCACTCCCTCCCAATCCAGCTCTACCAAAACTGCCCTATGATCCGAAAACCCTACATCCACTGTTTTTACCCCTCCTACACTAACTGCTCCCGTTATATAAATCCTATCTAACCTCGCTGAATAATCTCTCCTAACAAAAGTGAAATCCACTCTCCAAGCTCCACTCCCCTCCACATCCCTCACCCCTGCATCCTGTAAAACATTGCGTAACGACCATAATACACAACCCGCTCCCCTTGGCTCCACGTCCTCCCACCCCTTATAACACAGTTCCAGTCCCCCCCAATTACAGTTACTAGAGGTAAGCCCCTTAAAAAAAACACCAAAACGTCTCTCACAAAATCCTCTTTTACTTTGATTATATTCTCCGCTGGCATATAAACCCCAATGAAACATACTCGAGATGCTCCCCACTCACCATCCACCCTCACTACCCTCCCCCCCCCCCTTCTTCCCACTTTATAATACCTAAGGGACTATTTTCCTTCACAGCCACTGCCACTCCCCCTTTTAACCTAACAGACCCACTTACATACAATTTATAACCTTTTAATGCCAAAGCACAGCCTATCTTATAATTATGTTCTTGTATAAAGCATACATCCACATTATATCTCCTCAAAAACCATTCCATCCATACTCGTTTCACTTCATTCCTCAATCCATTTACATTTACAGTTACTACCTTGAATTATTTTAAAAGTGGTGGTTTACCCTTTCGTCGTGGCACACACCCTCCTATGCCGTCCTGCTGTATTGCGTCTTTCTTGACAGCTTGCTTATTCACCCCCCCCTATCCCTTCGTTATCCCTAGAACCATTAAACCCTTCATTACCCCTTCCCTCTTTCCCCTTATGACATACATCCTTTCTCCAAGATTTTACTCCTGTTCTTTGTCCTGGAGTAAGAACATCGTCCATCTCAGACGTTCCTGCAGTTCTCTAACGAGAACTCACCTCGTCACCTGTCTTTTCTGCCCTATGAACGTCTGCCACAACGTTGTGCACATTAACATTAGTGCACATAGTATTCCTATCCACCTGATCGTGCTGCACTGTCGCCTGCACCAGGTTACATCCGTCAACCTCCTGTCCCTCCTCAACGTCATGCAAAAAGGAACTAAGTACTTCCTCCAGCAAGCCATCCTGTTGGCCCGTACCTTCCTCATCAGACGTCGATGTCGTCTGTCCCTTATCAACTGTTAGTGTTCCACTTTCCTCCATAGCTGCCTCAGCTCTATCCACTTCACTCCATCGGCAAGGATTCTTGTTTGGCCTTACTCCTTCCTCCGAAACCCCCATAGCATTCCTCTGATGTAAGATCACTGGTACCTGTTCCCTCCGTCCAGCTTTTTTATAGCATTGGGCCGCCATATGTTCAAAAGAACCACATAATCTGCAAGTCTTCCGCTGCCCTGAGTAGTACACGTAGACCTGCGTCCGGAAGACTTCCATAAATACGTATGATGGTATTGGCTGCCTCAACGTCATTTTCAGCGTAAATGATCCTTCAGGCAGCCCCTCATAAAGTCCATTTTGCCACACCCCCATCACTGCTGAGTGGATTTTTCCATAGCTGCTAAACACCGCCATCACATCATGCTCTGTCGCCTCAAAAGGCACGTTTCGTACTTTCACCCACGTCACATAGCTGGACACATCATGTAAGCAGACTTCCACCATAGTGTTCACTGCTAGCCTTTTCTCTTGATATTTGTTGACTATGCTCGCGTAGAATCCTGCGTCCTTAAATTTGATGAAAATTCTCGACACACCATTTACCGCCACTCCATATAATTCTTCGGTCGGTATTCCATATACCTCACTGATGATCGCAGGCAGTAGCACCTGCATTGTTGTTCCTGTAAGCGTTCCTCGCACCAATTCCACACAAACAGTGCTCACCCGGCGTCCAATGCGATCCGCCATGTTGTATGCACAAAACAGGAAAACTGCGCAGTAAACCAGTTGAATCAGGAACCACTGCGCAGCCTGTCCACACGGCACAATAGCGATGAGGACAATCAACTGAACATTAGTGTGTTGAGTGATAAAGAAGGTTTGGAGGGTTTTTCTATTCTATGGAAAGAGCTTTACAAGGAAGCTCAGGAGGTGGATGACATTGTAACATGATGGGATTTTGTGGCCAAAGAAAAGATAAGAAAGTATTATGTGAGGGAGGGTAAACGTATAAACAATTTAAAATATGGGCTTGTGAATTATTTAGAGGATCGATTAAGAGGTTGTTATGGGCAGGGGATGGTTGGTGGTGTTTTTCCCATAGACGAAATAGAAGACATAAAAGAGAGATTGCGAACGTTACAAAATGATCGGTTTCAAGTGGTAAGGGTGCAAGCAGGGTTAGAAGAAGTTTTGTGGGGGGACAAGCCGTCAGCGTGTGTGTTGCGACATCAAAAGCAAAGGCAGGCGCTGACGGCTATCCCGAGATTAGAGGTAAATGAGACGATGGGGATCTATAGAGCAGGGCAGGAGATAAGAAATACGAAGGGTATGAGTGTATATGCGGATATGTGGTATGAAAAGTACTGGATAAGTGGGGGTGTGGATGATGTGGAGTTAGACAGGGTGTGTACATATGCAACGTGCAATTTAGGTAATAGTGATAGGACGGCTTTGGGTGGGGTTATTACTGCAGAGGAAATAGAGATTGCTTTACAGGACATGAGGAAGGGAAAGGCCCCGGGTATTGATGGTCTACCGGTGGAATTTTATTTACAGCATTGGGCGTTGATAGGAAATTCCATGGTTAGGTTATTTAATTGTATGAAGGAGAAGGGTAAGTTGGGAAATAAGCAGACTACAACAGTTGTGGTGCTGGTCCCGAAAGGTAAGGGGCAGCCCACCCTTCGGGAGTATCGGGCAATATCGTTATGTGTGGACTATAAGGTTTTTGCAAAAAATTTAGGTAATAGGGTTAAATGTGTAGTGGGGAGGGTCTTTTCGAAATCGCAGTTTGGGTAGCCGGGAAGGTCGATGATTGAAGGACACGGGATTCTGAGAAGTTTTGTGGAGTCAAAAGGATGGGAAAAGGGGGCGGCTTTACTGGCTTTGGACTGGCAGGCAGCCTATGATAGTGGAAAGGCGCGCACTGCTGGGTATACTTAGGAGACAGGGTTATGGGGAAGAAATAGTTGATTTTTTTTTTTATTTAAAACCAATACAGTTTAACATAAAAATAAAGAAACAGTATGGAACCTAATCAAATTAACTGACCAACGGATTGTACCTACATGCTCGCAAGATATTACAACAAAAACTTACATCAAGAACATAACTAAAAACAAAATTACATGTCACAGGGTCATGAATTGACATATATACAAAACCTTGCATATATATAAATTGTACATATAAATGACATCTGACAAAGGTTCAATACACTTGAACATAAAATATACAAAGAAGTTATATCAGTTAAATCCCATCCTTCACATTAATCAAAAAAACAAAACCTAACATCATAATCTTACTAGAAAATCTACATACTTATCCCTAACAATACAGCTTTACATATACCAACATACAAATAAACAGAAAAAGAATACAGCTTAGAACACAATAACTGAAGCGCTATACTGTTACAATAAACCCACATACATAATCTCAGACACAAATGGACTACGTCACTAAACTGTCTAGATATGTATGTATACCATACAGACTAAAACTTAACATCAAGAACTTGCATTAACACCAAACCGGTATCAGACCATAATTATAAACTTTAAAAAGAATCAATTATGCATATATAAAGTATTACATAACGTCTGACCCATGACAAAAGCTCAATGCAATAGAAAGGGATATATATTTATATATATATATATATACACACACACACCCACACACCCACACACACACCCACACGTACACACAAAAATTTTCACAAAATCACATTAATCAGATGCACTGTATGCACAATGCAAAACAGTATATAAGTATATCTCATCGTGCAAAAACCCAGCACGTAACATAAAAACAAACTAAAACACACTTCATGTCGCAAAGAACTTATTTCTCAAGAATCATGTTATACAAGACTGATACACATCATAATTATACATACAAAAATCTACTATATTATATCTACATTCTGAAAAGTGTTATATCTAACATAACGAGACCTTGAGCTCTACATCCACACTTGGATGCCATAAAGTCTCAATGAAAACCAGGAAACCATTCCAAATCCACATTCACAACACTCTCACGACCCCCCCCCCCGGGAGGCGAGCCCGTTGTTACCCCCTGACTCCCTCCAACCTATGAAAACCCCTTCACTCACTCATTATCAATCACAGATTTACGAGAATCCCTAACGTTAGCATTCTATACCCCTCTGAGAAAGCCTGATCCCACCTCCTCCCATACAAATCTCTGTTACGACACATCGTACGATAGAACGTTACCGCAAGAACCTTCCTTCGCTCTTCACTATCCCCTCTCCCCCTCATCACCCACGACATATATATATAATCTACCATGATATAATCTAAAGCTCTTATGACACCCTCGTCTAACCCACCCATATCTAGACTTAGAGCACGCAAAACCGACACCCCACGGCCGCCCACCCTCTGTACCAACCTACTTAACCAGCACCTAACCTCCTCTAGCCCTTCACAAAAGTAAACTACATGGAACGCTGTCTCATCCCCTCCACAGATACCACACCCCCCACCCTCTACAACCTGTCTATTTCGTAATATCTCACCAGACGGAAGGATCCCATGCAGAAAACGAAACATCACCTCACGCGCCCGATGACGTCTGGATGACATCATGAGAGGTAATGGGAGTAATCCTATTATCTGTCTCAGTGCTGGAGGCAACGATGTTGGCAGACGTAGGAGTGAAGACCTGATTAGCAGGTATAGGTCAGCAATAGAAATAATTAGAAGTAAGGGTGGGAACCCTCTCATATGTGGTATTTTGCCAAGGAGGGGAGTTGGAAATGAATGGTTGTCCAGGGCAATTGGTGTCAATTGCTGGCTGGACAAATACTGTAAGGAAAACGCTGTAACATTCATTGACAACTGGAACCTCTTCTATGGCAGAAATGACATGTATGCTAGGGATGGGGTTCACTTATCTAGGTGTGGGGTGGGAGCACTGGCAACTGCAGTGGAGGGAGCAGTTAGAACTTTAAACTAGGAATAGTTAGTGGTATGGGTTTTGGCAGGAAAACAGTGAAGTCCCAGTGTAGTAATATTACGAGTTCTAGGGAAACTAGTAATAATAAGAACGAGATAGATATTGAAAAGCCAGGGACCTTGGGTGATAAGGACAGTAATAGGTTTAGTAGAAAAATAGAAATGAGCAGGAAGGGTAAAGAGAAAGGAGAGTCTTTCAATGTTTATTATGCTAATTGCCGTAGTGCTAGGAATAAGATGGACGAGTTGAGATTAGTTGCTAGTGTAGGTAACATTGATGTATTTGCCTTAACTGAGACGTGGTTTAATTCAAAAAGTCGGGACATGCCTGCGGAATGTCATATTCAGGGTTTTAAATTGTTCCAAGAAGATAGAAGTATTGGGAGGGGGGGTGGGGTGGCATTGTATGTCCGAGATCGCTTGAACTGTTGCATAAAAACGGGTATTAAGTCTGAAGTAACACATACAGAGTCTGTTTGGATAGAATTTTCAGAGGGGCATGAAAAACTGATTTTAGGAGTGATATACCGTCCACCAAACTTAGATAGGGACCAAGGGAAACTACTATGGGAGGAAATTGTTAAGGCCACAAGGCACGATAATGTAGTAATTCTAGGAGACTTTAACTTTAGTCATGTTGATTGGAATTTCTTGACTGGGAATTTAGAATCATACGACTTCTTAGAAGTTATTTCAGGATTGTTTTTTGAAGCAGTTTGTGACAGAACCTACAAGGGGAAATAACCTGCTTGACTTAGTTATGGCAAACAATGAATCCCTTGTTAATAATTTAGAAATTTCAGAGGAACTGGGTGCTAGCGACCACAAATCAATTACATTTAGCATTGAATGGAAGTACGATAGTAGCGATAACTCAGTAACAGTCCCAGATTTTTGCTTAGCAGATTACGATGGGCTTAGAGAACACTTATCATCTGTTGAGTGGGGTAACGAAGAGAGCTATCAATATGACAGTTTTCTGAACACTATACATGCTGCTCAAAGAGCGTTTATCCCATATAAAGAAATTAGATCAAATAGAAATGACCCAAAATGGGTGAATAATAGGCTCAAATATCTACTAGGGCATAAGAAAGGAATTTATAGGCGTATCAAAAGAGGTGAGGGTCATCTTATGAATCAGTATATTGACATTAAGAGGGACATTAAAAAGGGGATAAGAAAAGCCAAAAGGGACTATGAAATTAAAGTTGCTAGGGATTCTAAAACTAACCCAAAAAGGTTTTTCCAGGTCTATAGAACAAAAGTTAGAGATAAGATAGGTCCCCTTAAAAATAACTATGGGCACCTTACTGACAAAGAGAATGAAATGTGCTTGATTTTAAATAATTATTTTCTCTCAGTTTTTACACAGGAAGACACTAACAATATTCCAGTAATTAATTTTTACAGTGGGCTAGAAGAAGATAAATTATGTAACATCACAGTCACTAGTGAAATGGTTGTGAAGCAGATAGACAGACTGAAGCAAAATAAGTCGCCGGGTCCTGATGAGGTTTTTTCAAGGGTTCTTAAGGAATGCAAAATGGAACTCTGTGAACCATTAACTAATATTTTTAATTTATCTCTTCAAACAGGTGTAGTGTCTGATATGTGGAAGATGGCTAATGTAACTCCTATTTTTAAAACAGGGGACAAGTCGTTACCGTCAAATTACCGCCCAATAAGCCTGACCTCAATTGTAGGCAAATTACTAGAGTCAATTATAGCTGAGATTATAAGAAGCCATCTCGAAAAGCATAGCTTGATTAATGATACTCAGCATGGATTCACAAGAGGCCGGTCTTGTCTAACTAATTTATTAACTTTCTTCAGTAAAGCTTTTGAGGCTGTTGACCACAATAAAGAATTTGATATTATTTACTTAGATTTTAATAAGGCTTTTGATAGAGTTCCGCACCATAGACTGTTAAAGAAAGTGGCAGCTCATGGCATTGGGGGAAAAGTGCTTTCGTGGATCGAGTCATGGCTCACTGACAGGAAGCAGAGAGTGTCCATAAATGGGGTTAAATCCGAGTGGGGATCTGTAACAAGTGGCGTTCCACAGGGATCAGTCTGAGGGAATTACTAGTGATATGAGCAAATTCGCCGATGACACAAAGATAGGTAGGATAATTGATTCAAACGTGGATGTTATGGAACTTCAGGAGGATTTAAACAAACTCTATTCTTGGTCAGAAAAGTGGCAGATGCAGTTCAATGTAGATAAATGCAAGGTTCTGAAGCTTGGGAGTGCCCATAACCCTAGTACTTATAAGTTAAATGATGTAGAACTTAGCCATACAGATTGCGAAAAGGACTTGGGGGTTATGGTGAGCAGCAACCTTAAACCAAGACAGCAATGCCTAAGTATACGTAATAAGGCAAATAGATTACTGGGATTTATATCAAGAAGTGTAAGCAACAGAAGTCCAGAGGTCATACTGCAGCTTTATACATCATTAGTAAGGCCTCACCTAGATTATGCAGCTCAGTTCTGGTCTCCGTATTACAAAATGGACATAAATTCGTTAGAAAACATTCAGCGTAGGATGACTAAATTAATACATAGCATTAGAAATCTTCCTTATGAAGAAAGATTGAAGACTCTTAAGTTACATTCACTTGTTAGACGAAGAATGAGGGGAGACCTGATCGAAGTGTATAAGTGGAAGATAGGTATTAATAAAGGGGATATTAATAAGGTCTTGAGGATGTCTCTCCAAGAGAGAACCCGCAGTAATGGATTTAAATTAGATAAGTTTAGATTTAGAAAGGACATAGGAAAGTATTGGTTTGGAAATAGGGTAGTTGATGAGTGGAACAGTCTACCTAGTTGGGTTATTGAGGCTGGGACTTTGGGTAGTTTCAAATCTAGGTTGGATAAGTACATGAGTGGGAGGGGTTGGATTTGAGTGGGACTTTCACATCAGAGCTTATTTCTTGGGTGGCATTGAAAATTGGGTTGGGCAAATGTTTTGTTAGTGGGATGAATTGTGAAGGACCTGCCTAGTATGGGCCAGCAGGCCTCCTGCAGTGTTCCTCCTTTCTTATGTTCTTATGTTCTTAAATCTAAACCAAATACTCTTCCACGCATACATGGGGAACAAACCCTCAACTGGGACAACGCACCTACCTACAAGTAACCTACACAAAACCCTTATACGAACCTTTCTCAGTTCCCTAACCAACATCACAGCCCTCAAAACTATTTCACATTCCCTCAACTCCATTCCTCGATACCACATACCCAGCCTGTCGTGTATCCTTCCCAAACGCCCCGCGTTCACACCCTCACGCAACACTTCCCATTTAATAAACACACATTTAGCCCTCCGTCTCAAATCCAACAACCCCAACCCACCCTGACTTACAGGTAACATTACAACTTCCCTCCGTAACCAATCACAACGTGAACCCCACAAAAATTTGTACACCCGTCTTAGTATCCCCGCAATCGCTGTCCCTGTAATTGGGAACACAGCTGCAACATGCCAAACCTTACTATACAATAAAATGTTCACGACTATCACTCGCTGTATCAGAGTTAGGTGCTGGGGTCTCAGAACACCTAGACGCCCCGCGATCCTTTCCAATAACCTATCCGAGTTTTCCTCCCGCGCCGCAACCATGTCATCCCTATAAATAATACCACAAATCTTTAAAGACACCGCCCATTCTTTAACAACATTACATCTCCCCCCCACCCCCCCACCCCCCCCCCACCCCCCACCCAAGAACCCAACCCCATGCACCTTGACTTCGCACTATTTACCTGCATACCCGTGGCACTTCCAAATAATTGCACCACCTCGTCCAACACTCCCATTGACATCCCTTCACGAATGAGAACAGTGGTGTCGTCAACATATCCAATTAACCCCGGCCAGGCCCTCCCACCCCCCACACTTCCCTCACATGGCGTACATAAGCTACGGTCAACCATTCTATAAAAGGGGTCCTGGAAACACGCAAACAATATTTGGGACATGGGGCATCCCTGTCTAAGGCCTCTTCCCATTGCAATTTCCCTCCCCATACACCAATTAATCTGTATCCTCATTTTCGCCCCCTTGTACAACGTATTTACCCACTCGACTATTTCCTCCCCAAAACCCTGTCTCCTAAGTATAACCTGCAAAGCTCCCCTTTCCACTCTATCATATGCTCCTGCCAATCTAGAACCAACAAAGCCGCCCCTCCACCCCCACCCTTAGCTTCCACAAAACTTCTCAGTATCCCATGTCCTTCAATCATCGACCTTCCCGGCAACCCAAACTGAGATTTTGACACCACCCTCTCCACAACACATTTGAACCTATTACCTAAAATTTTTGCAAACACCTTATAGTCTGCACACATCAGTGACATGGCTCGGTACTCCCGAAGGGTGGGCTGCCCCTTGACCTTCGGGACCAACACTACTACTGCTGTTTCCTGCTTCTCCCCCAACTTACCCTTCTCCTTCATACTATTAAATAACCTAACTATAAATTCCTTCATCAACGCCCAATGTTGTAAATAAAATTCTACCGGGAGACCGTCAATACCGGGAGCTTTCCCGTTCCTCATTCCCCTTAACGCATTCTCTATTTTCTCTGCCGTAATAGGCCCACCTAAAGCCTTTCGATCACTATTTCCTAAATTACACGTCACATACGTACACACCTTGTCCAATGTCCCGTCACCCCCCCCCCACTGTTCCAGTACTTCTCGTACCATGCCTCCGCATACGCACACATCCCCTTCGTGGTTCGTATCTCCTGCTCTACTCTATAATTCCCAACCATCTCCGTTACCTCTAAACATGGTATAGCTGTCACCGCCTGCCTTTGCTTTTGATGCCGCAAAACACACGCTGACGGCTTGTCGCCCCAAAGCACTTCCTCCACCCCTGCCTGCACCCTTACAGCTTGAAACCTTTCATTTTGCAACACCCTCAACCTTCCCTTTATTTCAGCTATTTCATCCATAGGAAAATTATTCCCACCCACCCCCCTCCCATAGCAACCTCTTAACCTATCCTCTAAATAGTTAGCCAGTTCATATTTTAAATTATTAATACGTTTTCCCTCTCTCACATAAAACTTTCTAATCATTTCCTTTGGGACACTATCCCACCATGTCACAATGTCATCCACTCCCTGTTCTTCCACACTAAGCTCCCTCCAAAGGACTGAAAACCCCTCCAACCCCTCCTCATCACCTAACACACTTACATTTAATTTCCAATAACTTCTATATATGTCCGCGAGCGTCTCCCACCCAACCTCCACCACCACTGCCCTATGATCTGACATTGTAGCCTCAACAGTACTGAAAGATTTCACATCCACTCCCTGAGAAAGGTACACTCTATCTCGTCTCGCAGCATATCCACTCTTAACAAACGTATATTCAGTCTCCCACACCGCTCCCCCAAAGGCATCACGTAACCTAACATCCCTTAATAAATCCCTAAGAGCCACAGACATATATCCAGCCCCTCTTGGGTCCACATCAGCCACCCTGATTACACTATTCCAGTCCCCACCAACTATCGCCACCTCTGGAAGTGCACTTAAGAAAAACACAAAATCCTCACACACAAAATCATTCTTTACCTTTATGTTATTTTCTGCCGGCGCATACACACTCACAAAAGACACACGCTTACCCATCCACCACCCATCCACACGCAACACCCTCCCTCCCCCTCCTCCCTCGCTTCTCTGCAAAACAAACGGGCTCGTCTCCATTATTAAAATTCCCACACCACCTTTTAGACGGGGAGATGGCTGGATAACTACTCGAAATCCTGCCACCTCCAACACCCTACCCTCTTTGAAATTGTGCTCCTGCAGGAACACAACATCCACTCTAGATTTATTCAGAAAATTACGAAACCAATCTCTCTTCATACCGCTACATAACCCATTAACATTTACAGACATACACCTAAGGCCTATTAAAGTTTCCACCCCTGCTTCCTCTCATCACTCTTTACAACTCCAGAGCTTGAATTTACGTTCGACACCTTCAGAGTGCTCTCTTTCCCTCCCCCCTTCTTCCGGTGCCTCCTATCATGGCTACCACCACCTACACCACTACCTTCACACTTCACCTCAGTCTGTTTCCCAGGCCTTTGTGCAGGTGTAAGGACGTCATCAGAATCTGATGTAGCCGCCCTCTTTCTCGTGACAGTCATGTTACACATGTCTTGGTCAGATGTTACCTCTCGATGAACCTCCACCTCCACCTGAGAATGGTTTAATGATTCAATGGACGACTCCAAACCACCATCACGTCCCAAATTATCATGTCTCAGACTTTCTGGAAGCGACGATTCTCCAATGACACCACGCTCAGATGTAACGTCCCTCTCTGGTGGTGACAACGTCTTCAACACCTCCACCAATTCCTCCTCAATCTCAAGAACCTTCTCTTGTACTTGCTGCTCCTCCTTATCCACAGGAGACGACACCTGATCAGGCAGTTGGGGGCGGGACTCCAACTCACCGCCAGTCCTGTGTGCCCGATCCACTATCTCGCTCCACAAAACACCACGCCCTCCATCCGATGTTTGTTCCTCACCTGCCACCTTTGAAGCAGGGGCTGCGACGTCCACCACAGGTCCAGGCACACGTCTCCGCTTGTCACAGGTCGCCGCTGTGTGATCATACTCACCACATAGGCGGCACGTACGTCGTTGTCCTGGGTACATTACCATTACCTGCGTCCTGAAATCTTGTAGATACACATAGGATGGTATTGGGTGCCTCAAAGTCATTTTGAGGTTGAAAGAACCCTCTGGAAAATCAGCATAGGCTCCTGCCGCCCACGTACCATGTTGAGCATAATGCACCGTCCCATACTTCTCAAAAACTTTCCTTATATCCGCCTCGTCCGCCTCAAAGGGAACGTTGCGTAACTTGATCCACGTATAATACCGTGAAACATCTATCATTCTTACAGTGACAGCTGGTGTGACGTTAAGACTCACGTCCTGAAACCTGGTGACTAACGATTCATAAACCGTTGCTGATAGCAGTTTGACGAAAATTCGTTGTCCTCCGTTCAATGCTACACCATACAAGTCACTATCTTGTACGCCATATGTCTCCCGGATGATCTTTGGCAATAAGACTTGCGCAGAACTGGGCGTTATCGTTCCTTTAAGTAGCTCAATGCCTACAGTATTTATCCTTCGTCTCAGACTAACCGCCATCTTGACAATCACAGTGCACCTAAGTTGTTAGCCGAAGTGTGACAGCACCACTTCACACCACTGCAGCCAGGTAACTGACAAGGGCGCTCGCCTACAAACAGCAGAGGGGTGCAGAGCACTACCGCACTCTACCGTGGTCAGGCAGCGAATGACGTTGATTGGGTAAATACGCTGTATAGGGGAGCAAAAATGAGGGTACAAATAAATGGGTGTATGGGGAGGGAATTTGCGATGGGTAGAGGTCTCAGGCAGGGGTGTCCCATGTCACAGATCTTATTTGCGTGTTTTCAGGACCCCTTTTATAGAATGGTTGAATGTACCGTCAGTACCCGGGGTGAGGGTGGGGTTGAGGGAGGGACGCTTTGGCCGGGATTAATAGGTTATGTAGATGATACAACTGTTCTGGTTCGTGAAAGGATGTCTATGAAAGTATTGGATGATGTTGTGCAAGTGTTTGAACGTGCCACGGGTATGAAGGTAAACAGTGAGAAGTCAATGATCATGGGGTTGGGCACTTGGAAAGGGGGGTGGGGGTAAGGTGAGTTGTACTGTTGTTAAAACGTGTGTTGTGTCGCTAAAGATTTGTGGTATTATATACAAGGATGACACGGATGTGGCGCGTGAGGAAAACTCGGATAGGTTGTTAGAAAGGATCGTGGGACGTCTGGGTGTTTTGAGGCCTCAGCATCTCACTCTGGCCTAACGTGTGATTGTGTTTAAATTTTTGTGGGGATCAAGTTGTGATTGGTTAAGAAGAGAGGTAGTTATGTTACCGGTGTGCCAGGGTGGGTTGGGATTGATGAATCTAAGACGGAGGGCTAAATGTGTGTTTCTTAAGTGGGAGGTATTGCGTGTGGGTGTGATGGCGGGAAATATAGAACAGGTATATATGAGGTTGAAGAAGTGGTATGGAAGCGTTGAATTGAGAGAATGTGAAATTGTTCTACGGGCCTTGTTGTTGGTTAGGGAACGGAGAAACATTCGAATACAGGTTTTGTGTAGGTTACTGGTGGGTAAGTGTGTTGCCCCTGTTGAGAGTTTGTTCCCCATGTACTCGTGGAGGAACATTTGTATAGATTTAGTAAGCTGAAATTATTGCCTAGGGTACGTAACGTTATGTTTCGTTTTTTACATGGTATCTTGCCGTCAGAGGCCATACTAAGAACCAGGAGTGTAGTAGAGGGAAGGGGTGTGTTTTTTGTGGAGGGGACGACACGGCGTTCCATGTAGTTTATTTTTGTGAAGGGTTAGAAGACGTCAGGGGTTGGTTAGGTAGGTTGGTACTGAGGGTGGGAGGGACGGGGGTGGCGGTTCTGCGTGCTTTAAGTCTTGACATGGGTGGTTTAGAAGAGGAAGTCATAAGAGCTTTAGATTATATCATTGTGGATTATATCTACATATAGTGGGTGATGAGGGGGAAAGGGGTTAGTGAGGTGCGAAGGCGCGTTCTTGCGATAACGTTTTATCGTACGATGTGTTGGAACAGGGAGTTGTATGGGAAGAGGTGGGATCAGGTATTTTCGGAAGGATATAGGAGGCTAACGTTAGAAATCCTCGTGAATCTGTGAATGAATCTGAATGTACGAAGGGTAAGGTTCTTTTTATTTATGGGATTTAAATAGGTTCCGTGTAAGTCAGTGGGCAATAGCAGGCTCGTCTCCTTGGGGGGGAGGGCCATGACAGTGTGGTGAATGTTGGTATGGATTGTGTTTCCTGGTTGTCATGGATGTGTGGTTGTGGAGCTTTGAGAGCTCGTTGATACTTATTGTTACTTTTGTGTAATGGATGAAAGTGCAACCCCGAAGGTTTTGTCATGTATTTGGAGGTGTTCCTGTCTTGTAATGACCCGATTCCTGAGTCATATGTTTTTAATGGTATATGTAACTGGTTATGTTTATTATCGGTTATGAGGTCATGATATGTGTTAGATTTTTGTAGATTAAAATATTTTTCTATACTGTTTTGTTTGTGTACATGTATGCATATGCACGGGTTTTCCTTTTCTTTTTTTGAAATCATGTTTTCCTTTTGTGTTACTCTTTAAATATCGTTTTGAGCCTTTGTTAAATTTTAGGCTCCAGTACATTCCTAATATGGGCATGTTAATGTTGTTTTAAAGTTATATATGATAGGTTAGTACTCTGTTACTGGTAGTTGTTTTGAGATGTTTTGTTGTAAGCTTTTGCTTTATGTGTTGTCATTTTTTCAAAGAGGTTATAGAGCCATTGGTTCTGAGAATTTTATGTTATCTTTTTATGTTTATTTATATTCTGGAATTATATACTGTTGTACTGTTTTTAAATAAAATATAAAAAAAAGATTACCTTAACATTTGCCGGCCTCCCTCTACACGTGTCTCTACATGTCAAAGCTTCAATAAGGAAAGCACTTAAAAAAGACTGGTAATACAGTGAATATTCCATCATTCATATGTAAGAAAGCTGTCCATGTGTTATTACATATTATTGCAACTTTAATAAATCTCTTGAAACCCAGTTACATTAATCTATAAAGGTGGAGACTCAGCTTATATTAGCAATTACTGACCAATACCTTTGATATACTTTTGAAGAGTTTCGAGAGTTTCTCTACTTTCCGAGCCCGGCCACGGGCCAGGCTCGTCTGGTGCTTACCTGGTCAACCAGGCTGTTGCTGCTGGAGGGCCGCTGCTCCACATATCCATCAGAGCCTGGTCGATCTGGCACCTGGTGAAGATACATGTCCAATTTCGTCTTGAAGGCTTCTACACTTGTTACAGCTATGTTTCTGATATCTTCTGGTAAGATGTTGAATAGTCTGGAACCCCGGATGTTGATACAGTGTTCCCTTATTGTCCCCACCGCACCCCTGCTCCTCACTGGTTTTATTTTACACTTCCTCCCATACCTCTCACTCCAGTAACTTATGACAGTGGGAAGATTTGGGACAAGTCTCTCGAGTACCTTCCAGGTATATATTATCATGTGTGTCTCTCTCCTCCGCTCCAATGAGTACATGTTCAAGACTTGAAAGCTCAATGTGATCCGTAAACGATCTCTGTATTTGTTCCAGCTCTGATATTTCTCCTGCTTTGAGCGGGGCCGCCAGCACTGAGCAATATTCTAAGTGAGGAAGCATTAACGATTTGAAGAGTGTCACCATCGGCATTGTTTCCCTTGTTTTGAAAGTTCTCAATACCCACCCAGTCATCTTCCTGGCTGTCGTGATCTTTGTCTTTTATGGTCTTTAAAAGAAAGGTCAGCTGACATAATTATTCCCAGGTCATTTACGTGTTCCTTTCGTTCTATTTGGTGACTCTCTTGAGTTTTGTATATAGTGTTCCTTTGGAGTTCTTCATTCTTTCCATACCTAAGCAGCTGGAACTTATCACCATTGAACGTTATGTTCTCCACTGCTCACTGGAAAACACTGCTTATGTCTTCCTGTAATTTTTCCGTGTCCTCTACCGTACTGACTTTCATGCTTATTTTAGTGTCATCTGCAAATGATGATACAAAAGTGTGCCGGGTGTTTTTATCTATGTTTGCTATGAGGATGAGAAACAGCAGAGGTGCCAGGACAGTACCTTGGTACACTGAGCTTGTGACTTCGATGATGCTGGTGTGAGGGAAAAGTGGGTGTAAGTGGGGTAAGGGTTGTTCAGGCAACCGGGAACCATTAGCGAGTTACGTCGCGCACCTCCCCCCCCCCTTCTAGCGGGCTGGGGCGAAACTAGTTTCTGGTGTCTGATTTGTTTCAATTTCTACTCCTGGTAGTATTGACCTTACCTGGTGTGGGTTGAAGTTTGGAGAGTCACTTCACCTCCACTCTTCTCCTGATCAGGTATGGTGGTCTACCAGGAGTATTACTGTTATTTGCTTTCTTTTGTTTGCTGCTTACCAGTAATGATTTTGACATTCTCCACTCCTTTTCATTCTTAAATGTTATATTATCATAACCATTGGTAACCAGTTTTTGTTCTTATTACCAGCTGTGTTCCTGGCTTGGTCATCCAGGATAGACGCCAGATAAAGGAGCAAGACATTTGTTAATTGGACTTATTAACATTATTCGATTACTACCGGCCCTTATCTATTCGACTTGTGGTGCTCCAACCAAGTGGTAGAGGAGATTCCAAAACATCGGACTGTTACCATCCGCCCAGGATAACCTACATCTTTAACATCAGAGATCTGTCTAGGGCCTTACCTACTCCTGCCCAACTAAAGCACCAGAACCAGAGGCCATTTTTATTATATTTAAATTTTAAGTAAAATCTTCAAAAGTTATTATTCTTATTTTTCCTAGAGTGGTTTCTTTATTTATATATTTTTCCATTAGTTTTTGTTCAGATGGAAGGCGTTCCACTAACAGCTGGATCTTGCCAATTCACTACTACTTTTTGTGTTGTGTTAGGAACCCGAAAATCCATCTGCCTACCTTTCCCGTAATGCCCATGACCCTCATTTTGTGCGCTATCACTCCATGATTACATTTTTCAAACTCCTTTGCAAAATCTGTGTAAATTGCATATGCGTTTTGGTCGTCTTCCAGTGCCTCCTTAATTCTGTCATAATGATTCAGCAGCTGTGACAGGCATAATCGTCCTGCTCTAAAATCATGCTGATTCGGGTTATGCTGGTTGTGCTTCTCCATGAAATTTGTAATCTGCCATCTCACCACTCTTTCGAATACTTTTTATGATGTGAGAAGTTAGGGCTACTGGTCTGTAATTTTTAGCTAGTGCTCTACTACCTCCCTTACGCAAAGGAGCTATGTCTGCACCTTAAGCTCTTTCTACGAAAAATGCTGAGTGCTCGTGGTAGTGGCATTTTGCACTTCCCTATAAATAGGGCATTCCATGAATCTGGTCCAGGTACTGAGTGGGCATGTTGTCCATTTCCTTTTCAAAATCCATAGGATTTGTACTAATGTTAGTTAGTTGGTCTGCGGGGCCTTCTCCTGGAGTGAAAAATATTTCTGCATTTTCTACTTTTCTGTCATTTACTGGGATGCTGAACACAGACTCGTACTATTATTTTAAAATTTCACTCATTTCCTGGTCATCGTCAGTATACGAATCTCCTCCGAGTAGTGGTCCAATTCTATGCTTGGATTTTGCGTAGGAATAGAAATGCATATTTTCGGTTTCTTGCAATATCTATGGCCCTTTGTTCCGTTTGTACTTGTTTGGTATGACATTCTAAGTTTTTGCTCTAATTTAGTGATCTCTCGGCTAAGATTATCTTTTCTCTGTTGCAACATATTTGTGTTTTTAAGCAATTCAGTAACCCGTTTTCTTCTGTACCATCTCCTACGCTCTCTCTATCTGATCTGCACCATCTCCTACGCTCTCTATCTTCTGGGTTTCCTCAATGGTACGTGCTTCATACATACCTTTCATTTCTGATTCCCAGGATGTCTCTGATAGCTCTTGGTTTATTTTTCCCAGTCAATTCTATGATTGTTAAAATTAAACTTACTGAACATCCCGTCTCTAACATCAGTGACGTAGTTCCCTAACCCTGAGTTAATACTCGTTTGAACTTGTATGATGTTGTGATCAGAGTATATTTTTTTTTTTTGTAATTGTTACGTCATTGATTAGTTCCTCGTTGTTTGTGAATATCAAATCCAGGGTATTTTCATTTCTAGTGGGATCAGTTATCTGTTGGTTTAATCAGTACTTTTCACAAAGCGTCATCAGTTCCCTGGTATGTGCCTGTTGAGCCAGGCTGCTTCCCGGAAGTATTTCTGGCATAACACTACGTTGCGCCATTTTACGTGAGGGAAATTAAAATCTCCAAGGAGTAAAATATTTGGTGTGCGATTTTCTAGCCTATCCAGATAGCTATCTATCTTCCTTAACTGATCTTTGAATTCCTCAGCAGTTGCTGATAGTAGTTTGTATACTAGGATAATTGCCAAATTCCTGTTTTCAACTTTAATGCCGAGTATTTCTATTATATCATTCGCAGAGTTCAGCACTTCTGTGCCACAGAAAATATATTTTACATTGATTCCTACTCCTCCCTGTGACCTATTAATTTTATCACATTTATACATGTTATAGTTTTCTATCTTTATCTCCGTCCAAAACATCCCTTGTATGTGTTTCTGTAAATGCTCCAAACATGGCATTGTCTTCTGACAGGAGCCCGAAGACATAACTAACTTTGTCTTTTTTATTTGATTTCAGGCCCTGAATATTTGCAAATATGAAGTAGGAATTACCATTTGGGATGTTTTGTCTTGCTTTGAGTTTCGTTAGTGCCACTTGTGTTGTAATACCTGGTAAGACCCTTTTTGTACATAACCCTGGTATCTCCAGTACTGACTTTGCATTTGGTTGTTTATTCGGCCCTGATGTGCTGATGTCTGGTTTGGTATGTCCCATTTTGCTGCTCACCTGTCCTTTCTGTACCATTCCCCCTTTTTACTTTTTCTTTGGTTCGATCCGCACTCTGTTCTAAAGAGTGCGGTTCATTTTCCCTTTCTCAGCTTTCTCTGTAGCGCCGCGTTCCTATTATGTGGTAGTCTGCGTAGCAAAGGTCAAAACATTCTCTGGACTGTGTTAAAGCTTCACACATCACTGGGTGGAAGTAACTGCTGCACTCTTTGTCAAAGCGACACTTTTTCTTTCTCAACATGTTGGCACATATTCTGGTGTGTTTATTCCAGCAATCTCTGCCATATAGGCACATACCTTTTGCACTGTATCTGCAAATGTTTTGAGTGCCTATATTTACTGGTTTTGTGTCTTTCCCAAGTTCTGCAATCTGATCTGAGTTTTCTTCTCTTTCATCTATGTGTATTTCTTCCCTTTTTTCGTTTGCGTTTGTCTCTGCTCTAGCATTCTCTTCCTCCCTTTCCCTTTCCTCTGTTATGTTATTTATCCCTGTTTTGTTCTTTTCCGACTTGGTCTGAATAACGTTTTCCACTCTTATTTCCACTCCTTGGTTTTCACCTTTATCTGCGTCTTCCTCCTTTTCATGTTCCTTACCCCATGTTTTCCACTCTTTGTATATATCTAACAAGCTCCTTAGAAACTTTCTGACGCTTTCTAGGTTTTCAATTTTCAGTACCTCTCTTATGCCCGACCAGCTTTATATTTCACTGGGGCAAATCCTGAGTCGACTTAATTGTTTTGGGTCATTACTCATGGTTGCATGAAGCTTTGTACATGTTATATGGGATGTTTTACCACATATTTCATAATCAATGTCCCTAATATTTCTCCCAAATTTTTTTTCAAATATACAACAGACCTTATATCTGGCCATGTTCACTCCCGGGTTGGTGTATGTGGTAGGTGGTGAGTTGTTATTGGGGGGCTGGGAGATGGGAGGGCTGAGATGGGAGGGCTGGGATGTTGGGGGGCTGGTAGTTGGGGACTGGGATGTGGGGATCCGTGGGATGAGGGAAGGGATGCGGGTGGTGGGGTGGTATCCTGGGATATAATGGGATGGGGGGGTACCTGCAATGAGGATAGGGGTGCGGGCTGCTTGGCCAGTTTGTTCCTATATAATTACACCAGATATTGTACACTATCACTTAGGATTAATTAAGATTTTTCTTGTCCACAATTTCAGTTCACTATATCACTGTTCATTCATATCCTTTTCCCTCGTTAAACCACTTATACGATAGTTTTGTGGAAAATAATATTTTCCGGAAAAATAAAATGTATGTATTTTTAAAAGAAGAGGATGGAGCCGACATGGAGGCTCTGCGACTGCGCTGGGCAGTGGCCATTGTTGTTTTGAATTGGACAAGAAACGTTAGTGAATAATCGGAAGAATTTTCGTAGCTCTAGAGGTTAAATTGGGCTGACACCTCTCAAATAGGAGCCGAAATTGTTGGATGTGCATTCCTGCATAACGAGAGAAATCAGGCGACTCGACAGGACTCCGTAATTAGATGAAAACAGGAACCTCAGATAAGTCTGTTTGTTTAATTCTGGCCAGTAAATTTTTCATAAATGTAGGCAAAAAGGAGGGTCCTGTACATTACACACATTAATCTCCAGACAAATTGGTGAGTGTTATTAAGATATATTCTCCTTCTGTTATTTAAATGTGTATATATATAATCATTTATTAATTTTAATATACAGTCCACAAACTTATATATTTACCAGAATTCCTGGTGATGCATATTTCATTTGTAATTAATAGGTTTAGAGCAACTTGTGGATATGACAGTTGTAGGTATCGAAGGGGGACATTTTTGCGACCTAGGTGTCCCAAATTCCTACTTGTCTATGTAACTTTGATAAGTAATAATTATCTTTGATATCATTTACTGGTATGTACCTTATGATTTACATCCAGATAAATGCAATTTTCCACATTTAATTTGCCCGTTGGTCCTTCTTGAACCGGAGGTAATTAGTGAAGTAATTAATTAGTTAATTACTTAATAATTATATGTGAAATGACAGAAGGAGGTGGATGTTAAGTTCACAAATTTACTTAATGTGTAGTGGATTATAATTATTACAATATTAATTTGGATAAGCCAAGTGTGGCTAAAGATTATATTAATGTGTATAATAATTTTGCTATGCCAAATTCTGGCAAGGATTTATATTAATTTGTATAATATTAATTTTGATAAGCCAAGTCTGGCTAAAGGTTTGTATTAATGTACATTTAAAATTTATAGTATAATTTTCTTACATGTAATTGCTAAGCTCAAGTGTAGCTAGGATTTATTCTAAGGTAAGTTGTATCAGTGTTGTAAGTTGTAATCAGTGTTATTAATTAAGTTGAATTTAATACATTACATCATGGCTGAAAATGAGGAAATTAATATAGAATTCAAACATATGGAATATAGAGCAAAGAAAGCATCACTACAGGCTAGAAAAGGTCACGTAACCAAGGCATATAATAAGTGCGTGGAATTAATGAATCAAGAAACTGTGAATACTGATGATTTAAAATTGTATTTAGATGCTTTGGGGAATAGATATGATTCATACAAATTATATTACAACAAATATGAAGGAGATTCATTAGTAAACTGTGTAGATGAAACTGAAGTAGATCTTATGATTAATCAGTATTATGAATTAGAGGAAAAGATTCTTTCTTGTAAAAGTCAGGCCTTCAATAAATTAAAATGTGTAAACCAGGCAGTTAATCAATCTGCTCCAAAAAAATAAGATGTCTTTTCCAAAACTCCCAGAATTATGTTTACCTGTATTTAATCCTGGAGAAAACTGGGAGGAGTTTTGGTCGATTTTTAAAGCAGCTGTGCATGATAGGAGTGATCTAGCCTGTGTAACTAAATTATTTTACCTCAAGGGACAGATTAGAGGAGATGCTCACATACTCATACAAGCCTTTCCCAATGTAGATGATTCTTATAAAGAGGCAGTTGACTTGTTGAAAGTCACTTATGGTAATATAGAACAAAGTAGGTTGGATCTAGTGAATATCATTGCTAATTTAAAATCTCCAGATCACTTACAAAGGTTTACAGCAGTTTAGAGGTAAACTGGAGAGCACTCTCAAAACTTTAAGTAATAAATATAATCTGAAGGAATCAGACTGGTTATTGAGTACCATGGTACAGAATAAATTAAGCTGTAAAACACTTGAATGACTCTCAAATATCACAAAGGTTATTTTGGTCTGTGGGAAATAAGACTAGGTCTACAAGAATTAATTGTTCAGTTGCAGACCAGCCAACCAACTCATTTTAAAGATGCAACACATAATAACTCTGAGGTATCTGTCAAGTTTAACAAAGGGAAAAATTATCCCAATATTAATAATCAAAATTCATTTCCTAAAAAGAGTTGCATAGGTGCTTATCAAGTAGCTGGAATCAGAAATAATGATTCTCCAGAAGGTAAGAAGAATAAGTACCCTCCTAAGAGTAGCCCAGTTAATATGAAACCAGTCAAAGAAAAGAGAGATTGTCTTTTCTGCAAGGGTACTCATTTTCCTAAGAATTGCAGTGCATACAATTCATGGAATGATAAAGTTGAAAGATTGGAAGAACTTGACAGATGTATCAGATGTCTAGGTAATCACAATGTAAAGGATTGTCATGCTAAATTAAACAACTGTTATCAATGTCACAAAGGAAGACACCATATAGTCATGTGTAAAGGTCTATATGATAATGTTGATAATAATGATAATGTTGACAATCCTGATACAACAGTAGCTAATGTAAAAATTGCTGCTAATGTTAATAATGATGGTTTTGCTGAAGTAGCCTTTGCTGAAGTAACATAAGTCAAAAAATGTAACTGCATTATTGGACCAGGGATCCCAGCGTACTTTCATAAAACGTAAATGTCTTGATGGTATGAAAATACAGATGGGAGATCCCACAACTTTAAAATTTTCTGGTTTTCTCTCGGATAAAAGGTCTCAATTGTATGACACTGTTTATGTAACTGTAGGTTGGGCAATGAGAAAAAACGTGTTAATGCAGTAATTGTAGATAGACTTCCAGAGAAAATATCTACAGTAGGGCTTAGTAAAGCTACAGAAAGACTCTCACATAACGTAAATTTAGCACCTTCTGGGGTAAGTGATGATTCTGAAGGCCCAATAAATATTTTGATAGGTAGTGACTATTATGCCTCCTTTGTAAAGGGTATGGTAAAAAAATGTGGTGTCACACTTTTAAAGACTGCAGGAGGCCATGTAATGTATGATAGGATTCCTCATAATAATAATGCATGACTAGAGGAAACTACCAATACCATAACTGTGTGTCTTACTCATGAAGTTGTACCCCAGTATAATTCTTCCATAGAGGATGGTGTTGAGCCAGTGCATAAATTGTGGGAATTAGACAGCATTGGAATAAATGTAAGTGAAGAAAGTCCAGACGATTCTTTTACTCAGGAACAATACCTGATAGGTTTGTAGATGAATGGTTCAGAGAACCGACACGTTGATAAATTAGACACATGTGCAACTCTTGGGTATCTTTATTGAGGAAACGTTTCGCCACACAGTGGCTTCATCAGTCCATACGTAGGAGAAACTTGAAGAACAGGAGGAGAATGAGGTAATCAGTCCCTCAACCTTGAGCCGATGTGTTCAGTCCATCAATCTTGAATAGATTGATGGACTGAACACATCGACTCAAGGTTGAGGGACTGATTACCTCATTCTCCTCCTGTTCTTCAAGTTTCTCCTACGTATGGACTGATGAAGCCACTGTGTGGCGAAACGTTTCCTCAATAAAGATACCCAAGAGTTGCACATGTGTCTAATTTATCAGCATGTCGGATCTCTGAACCATTCATCTACAAAACTATGGAAATGAGATTAAATTGATGATGGAAAGAAAAATTGTGAAAGGTTCCATAATAGAGAAATTGGGGCTGTATTTAGAGAACAGTGTAATTAGGTGCAGAGGTAGGTTACAAAATGCTGAACTGGGTGATTATGCTAAACACCCTATCTTACTGCCCAAAACTCATCATCTAGCAAATTTAATTGTTTTAAATGCCCATAAAAATGTAATGCATGGTGGGGTACAAGATACCTTAAATTGTATTAGGGAAACTTTCTGGATTCCACAAGGACGGCAAAGTGTAAAAAGGGTGATTAAATCTTGTGTAATATGTCGCCGTGTGGATGCCAGATCTTATATGTACCCAGGTCCTCCACCATTGTCAAATAAGCAATGTGAGTCGTTTAGCAACGACCTCCACCTGGCCGCAGTGTGGAAAATAATATTTTCCAGAAAAATAAAATGTATGTATTTTTAAAAGAAAAGAATGGAGCCGACATGGAGGCTCTGCGCCTGCGCTGGGCAGAGGCCATTGTTGTTTTGAATTGGACAAGAAACGTTAGTGAATAACCAGAAGAATTTTCGTCGCTCTAGAGGTTAAATTGGGCTGACATCTTTCAAATAGGAGCCGAAATTGTTGGATGTGCATTCCTGCATAATGAGAGAAATCAGGCGACTCGACAGGACTCCGTAATTAGATGAAAACAGGAACCTCAGATAAGTCTGTTTTTGTTAAATTCTGGCCAGTAAATTTTTCATAAATGTAGGCAAAAAAGGGGGGTCCTGTACATTACACAAATTAATCTCCAGACAAATTGGTGAGTGTTATTAAGATATATTTTCCTTCTGTTATGTAAATGTGTATATACATAATCATTTATTAATTTTAATATACAGTCCACAAACTTATATATTTACCAGAATTCCTGGTGATGCATATTTCATTTGTAATTAATAGGTTTAGAGCAACTTGTGGATATGACAGTTGTAGGTATCGAAGGGGGACATTTTTGCGACCTAGGTGTCCCAAATTCCTACTTGTCTACGTAACTTTGATAAGTAATAATTATCTTTGTTACCATTTACTGGTATGTACCTTATGAGTTACATCCAGATAAATGCAATTTTACACAAGTTTAATATTCATCTGATTTTATATTTCCACTTATCTGTCGACCTCTGGCAATAATTATTCCCTGGTGGTGTTCGACCCATTTATATATTCCATATATTATACACTATGTATTGGGTATTTGTCCGATTGAAGTAATCCACAATTCAAGATCACTATATCACTATACATCAATATTTCGTCACTCGCTGTATTACAGAAGACGAGATGCATAACAATCCTTCAGTATACAACACGACCCACTGTGTGGAAACACCTTTAGGCCTAATTGACAACTTACACTCCTTCTACACTTTTACTAATAATTATATCTCATATTTTCCTGCGGTTTTAACAATGGTCCTTTTCCGTTTCTTAACTTTTCTGTTCTTGGAATTAATGCTATTCCCTGATCTTTCTTATTTCCCCGTACTGATCTACGCTCACTGCTAGTCACAAACCATTTCCTGTACGGCACCCTTCAGTAACAGCCATTTTCTAGGGCCTGGCCCTCTCCACTTGACACTATAATCTATATATTTTTTCTCTTCAGTGATCACTGATATTTCCTTTATGTGGGTTTAAAGAAAGAGTATATGCACTCAAAGTTTTCACACGCTTATTTTCTGCACTCCGGCCCCTCTGGGACCTCAGAGAAACGCATATTTGATGGAGCTCAAACACGCGTGACTTCACCCGCCGGCCATTCCACACCACAATCTCTAATTTGCCTTTCTGAACAATCTTTGAAAAGATATATAAACGAATCTATGCGTTTATCATTACATGTAATATTCTTGATCTCTGCCAATTAGGCTTCAGGCTAGGAAAAAATAAAGATGCAGTCCTGAAGACGTTAGACTATTTATTCAGCTCTAGAAAATAATGAAAATCCAATTGGCCTCTTTATTTATCAAAGAAAAGCTTTTGAGGCCACAGACGACAATATATTTCTGCTGAAACTAGGACATTATGAAATAAGAGATCATGCTTTTACTTACCTGACAGACGGTAACAAGTGACTAACATTTCCTCATTTAACCAAACTATAAGCATAGGGCCACCACAGTTTAGGATCCTTGACCCAATATATCATATCTCCTCTATCCAAATTACCTAGAAATTACCTCCCGGGAACTTAAACCAGTCCTATTTTCAGATGTCTCAACATTCCTGATATCTAATCGTGATCCAGTTCACCTCAATAATAGTCAACAATGAGCTCGTAATGATTTCTTTCTTGATGGCCACCAACAAACTTAGTTTCAGTTTGATAAAATCTTCTTCATAATACTAGGGAATATAGCTGAAAATACTCAATTTAGAGTACAAATAAATAATTCTCTCATAGTAAGGCAAGACGAGGGGAAAATTCTTATGTATACACCTGGACTGTAACCTAAAATTCAAGACTCACATCCTACACATATCAACACTTTGTCCCCATAAGTCAAAACCACTACAAACATTATAACAAACTGACTTTAAAAAATTCCAAAAAACTTTTCATGATCATAAACCAAATTCTTAAACTGAACATCAGGGATAAACTTTAGCATTCAATTTAACCAACTTAATGGTATAAACGTCTGTTATAAAAGCTCCGTATACTTATAATATTCGCCAGGACAACGTCCTGACATGGGTCTGAATCTTTCGACGACCTTCTGCATAGGTTAGGTTAGGATTCTTCAGGGAACAGGACAAGTGTTCCCTGACGTCATCAATACGAGGCTTTCCACTGGCTTTCCGCTTCATCCTTCCAAAAATTAAATGAACATAACCAGGGGTTTTCTGTAAAGTATGCTATTAATTATATTTTTTAGAAATATAAATTATTACTATTGTTATTAATGATATTATTACTAATAATAGTATTGTTATTGATATTATTTTATTATTATTATTATTATTATTATTATTATTATATTATTATTATTATTAGTAGTAGTAGTAGTAGTATTATTAGTAGTAGTAATGATATCATATTATTATTAGGTTGAAGATGAACTACATCTGTGCAAATGATGTAATTAAGTGACATTGCTCAGCAAATTATAAAATCATTGAATAACTCACTTCATTGACAAAATTCTGTCCGACACGATTAATCTGCCAGAGAAGAAAATAACTGTAGATGAAGAGAGCGATTGTTGGTGCGTGCAGCATGAATCCCTGGAGCACAGCATAGGAAGAAACAGTAGCCAGGACTAGCCACACCACAAGCAACACGCTAATCGAGTGGAAAAAAATAGACAGTAATTTCCTCTCGCAGGACTTCGACCTGTTGATATAATAGACGTGGGTCTAATTATTTTTTTGTAAAATTTAGGCAACATATTTTAATCTCTAAAGCTAAGAAAATTAAGATGATCTTATGTAGGCTCCCAAACTAATTTTAAAAGTATACTTATTTTGTATGTGTGTGTGTGTGTGTCTGTAGAGCTGTACTAATTAGTAAAATGTAAATATTAAGTGTATCAGACTAATGAAGAATACGTAAAATTTGAGAATATATACATATATATATATATATATATAATATACATATATATATATATAATATACATATATATATATATATATATATATATATATAATATATTTTATATCTCGTGCCGAGTATGTGAAACTTGCGATTTTTGTTTAAATAGCAACACACTTCTTGCAGAATGGAGCAAGCAAAAATAAGTCTAATTTAACGAAAAAATACATTTCGTTGTGTTTGTTTATTATTAAATTATTGTCAACTTATCTAAAATACATTTAGTTGGATTAAGCTAAATTTAATTGCGTTTATAATGTTACGTAATTTTCCTAAGGTTCTTTTGGCACAAAATCATTAATCTTTGTATTAACATTAATGAAAAAATATATCTTTAAATGTACAAGAGAAAATTTTGGAAAGGACTCAATTTTAAATGAGTTCTTGTTAATTGACCAGTTTTACCTATTCATCACGACAGTATATATATATATATATATATATATATATATATATATATATATATATATATATATATATATATATATATATATATATATATATATAATGTCGAACTGGTGAGACCTGTCCTAAGAGTTTATCTTAATTTTTTTTTTATTGATAAATAATTTTTCCATTGAAAATGGGATAAAAAAAAAAAACTGGTTTTGAACGAGACCTAATGAGAAGCCTCATCCAATTTTACCTGATGTAACGTAATTTATTTTAGCCTAATTCTGGTAAAATATCAAAGATCACTTCAAATTTATTTAATATCAGATAAAGTCAGTGATATGTATTTTTTCCGTTATGATTAGACTGATGTTCACATGAATATCGGCATGAATGTTCTTTGCCGAATTAGCAGAATGAATTTGTGTGTGTGTGTGTGTGTGTGTGTGTGTGTGTGTGTGTGTGTGTGTGTGTGTGTGTGTGTGTGTGTGTGATAAATCAGCGGAAATCAATCTGAATATAACGAAAAAATTATATATCTTTGACTTATAGTAATATTAAACAAATTAAAACTGACCAATGTTATACATAGCAGAATTTAGTTAAAAAATGACTAAGTTAGGTTAGGTGAGGTTTCTGAGTTAAATATGCTCCACAAAAATCTTAATATCATTAATGCCATTAAAACAAAAATTATCTATTATTTTGTAAAATAATTTTTTTGAAACTAATTTTTAAGAGAATTCGGCAAGCTCAGTCTATTAGGCACAATATATATAATATTATTGACTTACCTTACGAATCTTGAGTTCCAAGTTATTTAAGGCAGTGTAGATTTGCATTTTGTTGTCAACAGTAATAAAAACTCCACTTGGGTGCATAAATGGATTTGTTGACGCTGGATGGTACCGAAGAATGGAACTTTTCAAAGTTTTCTCTATATTAAAAACCAAATACCTTGCAATCAGCTTTGATGTCAACATGTAAATTTCAAGTGGCACAGTCCAACTCAAAATAAATATCACAGCACAGACTGAGATGTAAGTAGCCTCAAAAATTGTGTTCATCCCGAAGACTCTCATATTGTGCTTTAAGTATATGGCTGCAAATATTATGAATTTAAGTATCAGGATTACAGGTTTTCTTTTACTTCGCTCACAGTTTCTCAGAATCGTAGAAATATCTTGCAAAATTTTTGCTAATTTCCCGCTGTTTGCCCACAGAAATAACAAGAAAACACTAGTGGATATAAAATATGATAACATAGCAGTAGTGTATGTTTGCATTCCGAAGTCAAGAGTAACTCGTCTTAACAGAAACGTTTTCAAGATTAAACTACACCGTGAGATGAGGGTAGTTTGAACGAAGACACCCCAGAGGCAGATCATGAGGCTGAATTTGTAGCAACAGCGAGACTGTGACTCAGACAAGGTGTATGGAAATATACCAAGAAACTGACAAGCAATCACTAGAATATGCCATGGCCAGGATCCAGGAACGTTTTTTGTTTGATGTGACATATTTCCCAGGCGTATAGCAAATCTTGTATATTGTATATTGTCTTGTATATTGTATATGTATAATAGAAATTCAGGCAGTTAACTGTTAGGTATTCCCAATGTTTGCCAAGTATTACAAGTGTGTAAAACACCTCAGAGAGAGAAGTAAGTGGAACCAACTCGTCTCAGAGTCAGACACAGTCTGAGATACAATAAAACATACAGTGTGATAAATACTTACATTTTTTATTGATTTAACGCTAGTGTCTGCTGGTACTGTAAGTTCTCAGAACAACATAGGCAACATTAAACTCTCAACCATTAAGAGTAATTTTCTAGTGTAATGAGTTTTTATCGCTAACTTAATATCAGGACATTAATGTTTAGAACAGTGTAATATGAATTATAACATGTATTTATGTATGTATGTACATAGAGAGGATTAGAGAGGGTGCGATGGGTATGTTTGGGGTGCCAGGTGTAAATGATAGTGGGGCCGTTGATTGAATTTTGTATAGAAAGGGGCTTGGTTATAGGTAATACATATTTTAAGAAACATATTTTAACCCTTTACCGGGCGGTGCCTCAATAATGAGGCACCAAAAGCATGGTTTTCATGGCGCCATAGACACAAAGCATATGCTCCCAGAGACTTCTCGCCTCAATCCAGCCAATCACACACCTTCTGGGCGGAGCTTGAAGGTGGCGTCACTCGGGTACTGTCCTCTGCTATTGGCTGGGAGCTCCTCGAGTGTTCAGTACTGCTTGACTTGTTGAAGGAGCAGCATTTCGACCCTCACTCTCCTGATATTTCACCAATTTACACCACTCCAGAATGTCGGTAAGTTTCTGAATGTGTTTCCAGTGCATTATTGAATGTTTGAACTTCATTTTGAGATGTAAATGAATTGCCTGAGGCATTGAGAAGTAACAAATAAATGCACTTGAAGTTTTGTTTACCTTTTTGGTATCAATATTGAGGCCCGGCCTGACAATGGTAGATTATCACTTACTGTTTTTGTGTCAATATTGAGGCTCAGCCTGACAATGGTGATAAGAAATGGGCCAATGAAGGTATCATATATCATGGATTAACAGATCATAATTAGACCGTCTTTGTCACTGATAGCTAACAATTGCATGCTGAATCAAATTCATTGATATATGAGTAATTTTACCTTGTAAATTTATGAAATTTGCTCATATAGAATGCTCATTTTGTGTTTTCTGTTCATTTCAGTTGAACACAAATGTGTTTTATGGATCAAGGGCTCAAAGAAGAAGGGATTACATCGTGCCAGAGTTACATGATGACAGTGACCCTAATGAGGAAGTGGATTCTGGAGATGATTATGAGCCACAGGCAAATGATGCTTCTTCAAGTGAAGATGAACATGAAAATGTGTCTAAGAGAAGTGGGCAAGTTAATGTAAAACGAAGAAATGTACGAAAACAAGCAGTTAAAGATGATGAGGTTGAGGTAGATGAAACAACTGTCAACAACACTAATGCCACCTGGAGCAAACTTGACATAACAAATACTCCATTACCTGACTACAAACATGAGGTACCAACACATATCAAGGAACCATTTCAATATTTTTGTCAATTATTTACTGCAGAAATGTTAGAAAGCCTTGTATTTAACACAAACTTGTATGCAACACAGAAAGATGTTAATACTAACTTCAACACCACTAGTGAAGAGCTTATGCAATTTGTTGGAATTCTGATATTCATGAGTATGGACACCCTGCCCTCTTTAGAAGATTACTGGTCCCATAATCATTGTCATCCTGATATTACAACTGTTATGACATCTAAAAGGTTTAGGTCACTAAGGACAGCTATTCATATAAATGATAATACCAAGGCAACAGCTGACAGGTTCCATAAAGTAAGACCACTGTTTGAAGGTCTAAGAAAAGCATGCCTAACAGTTCCAGGTACACCAAAGCAATCAGTTGATGAGGTAATGGTAGGATATAAGGGAACAAGAGCAGGAAATCTCAGGCAATATATCAGGACCAAGCCTGATAAATGGGGGTTTAAACTTTTTTGCCGGGCCAGCGATGATGGATTTATACATGACATAATGATGTATCAAGGTCAAACAACATTTGATTATCACAGTGTTAGTCTAACAGAGGAGGAGAAGAAAATGCCTATAAGTTCCAAGGTTGTTATTTGCCTTGCAAAGACTATGGACCACACAAAGACCAGTGCAATTTATGCAGATAACTTCTTTACCAGTTTGCCTCTAGTGAAATATCTGCATGCTACATTCAATTGCAGGTACACAGGCACTGCAAGGGACAACAGAATTGGAAAACCACCACTTATGTCTGTCAATGACATGGAAAAAACAAAGGTGAAAAGGAGTGCTATGGATTACTGTTCATTGGATAGTGTCCTTGCTGTACGTTGGAAAGACAATAAGGTTGTTACTATACTGACTAATGATATTGGTATCAACCCAGTGACAAAGATAAGGAGGTACAGCAAGGAGCTCAAACAAAAGGTGGAAGTTGACTGTCCTGCAGTGATAAAGAATTATAATGCCCATATGGGGGGCATAGATAAGAATGATATGTTGGTGCATCTCTACAAGTCTCCACTCAAAACAAAACGCTGGTACATGAGGCTCTTTGGATATGTCATTGATCTTTGTTGTGTCAATGGCTGGTTGTTGTACAGGCGTGAATGTGGTGTTTTGAAAGAGAAATACATGAACCTCAAGGAATTTCGGTTTTCCATCTCCAAATCTGCAAGAAAGTCAACCAATGGAATCCCAAGGAGCCTGAGATCTCCAAGTTGTTCAACTTCACGGTCTTCTTCAAGGTCTTCTTCAGTTGATGACATTCCCAATCGGCATCGAAAAAGGTCTAATGATACAATATTTGATGAAACACAAAAACACTGGCCAGTTTCTGCAAAGAGGCTTTCATGTAAACATTGCAACACCAAGAACAAGAGGACCTACTCTTCCTTTGCTTGTTCCTTCTGCAAGGTTAATTTATGTCTAAATTCAATGAGGAATTGTTTCCTGGAATTCCATAGGCAACAACATGCTTAAATTCCTCTGATAATATTTTTGTAACATTTTTTCAATTTTTTTATAAAATGTCAATTACTAAAAATGTCTTAAATTTTTTGAAATCAAGTTTCTGTGCCTTTTGTTTACCCAAGTTGTTTATGAATAAACCTTAAAAGTAAATTTATGCCTTTAATTATCAGTTATAACAGCTGTTATGATTCTTTTAGACAAATACCTTTGTCAGGCTTGCATCAAATTTGATGCCTGATCTGTCACCTACAGTTTAACCATTGTCGGGGAGTGCCTCATATTTGATGCGGCCAAAAAGGGCATTTTATGGCCCAAAAATAAATAAACTAAAAAAATGATCACAAATAAATATGTCTTAGAACTGCATATACTGTCACAATATAGGTTGCAATTGTTGCATTTGCTCAAATATGAGGATAATAAGTATACAAGATATGATATAGGTCGTAATGAGGAGGAGAGGTTAAGGGAAATCGACCTGACGACACTGAAGGACAGGAGAGGTAGGGGGGACATGATAATGACATATATAATACTGAGAGGAACTGACAAGGTGGACAGAGACAGAATGTTCCAGATATGGGACACAGCAACAAGGGGTCAAAGTTGGAAGTTGAAGAGTCAGATGAATCACAGGGATGTTAGGAAATATTTCTTCAGTCACAGAGTACTCAGGAAGTGGAACAGTTTGGGAAGCGATGTAGTGGAGGCAGAATCCATTCATGGCTTTAAGAAGAAGTATGATAGAGCTCATGGAGCAGGAAGTGTGACCCAGTAGTGGCCAGTTAAGAGGCGGGGCCAAGAGTTGTGACTCAATCCCTGCAACCACAACTAGGTGAGTATAACTAGGTGAGGACACACACTCACACACATGCGCACGCGCGCACAGATAGACAGACAGACACGCACACACACACACACACACACACACACACACAGTGAAGAGGCGGGGCCAGGAGCTCGGACTCGACCCCCGCAACCTCAACTAGGTGAGTACAACTAGGTGAGTACAGGAGAGATAGGGGGGACATGATAACGACATACAAAATACTGAGAGGAATTGACAAGGTGGACAAAGACAGGATGTTCCAGAGATTGGACACAGTAACAAGGGGACACAGTTGGAAGTTGAAGACACAGATGAATCACAGGGATGTTAGAAAGTATTTCTTCAGCCACAGAGTAGTCAGTAAGTGGAATAGTTTGGGAAGCGATGTAGTGGAGGCAGGATCCATACATAGCTTTAAGCAGAGGTATGATAAAGCTCACGGTTCAGGGAGAGTGACCTAGTAGCGATCAGTGAAGAGGCGGGGCCAGGAGCTCGGACTCGACCCCCGCAACCTCAGCTAGGTGAGTACAACTAGGTGAGTACACACACACACACACACACACACAGGCGCGTATAACAGGAAGGGCACTGCAATGGATCAGAGAATACCTGACAGAGAGACAACAACGAGTCATGGTACGTGATGAGGTATCACAGTGACGAGCGGGGTCCCACAGGGGTCGGTTCTAGGATCAGTGTTATTTTTGGTATATGTGAATGACATGATGGAAGGGTTAGACTCAGAAGTGTCCCTGTTCGCAGATGATGTGAAGTTAATGAGGAGAATTAAATCAGATGAGGATCAGGCAGGACTTCAAAGAGACCTGGACAGACTGGACACCTGGTCCAGCAACTGGCTTCCCGAATTTAACCCCGCCAAATGCAAAGTCATGAAGATCGGGGAAGGGCAAAGAAGACCGCAGCGGGAGTACAGGCTAGGTGGCCAAAGACTGCAAACCTCGCTCGAGGAGAAAGATCTTGGGGTGAGTATAACATCATCCAGATAACTGCTGCAGCATATGGGCGCCTGGCAAACCTGAGAACAGCGTTCCGATACCTTGGTAAGGAATCATTCAAGACTCTGTACACCGTATACGTCAGGCCCATACTGGAGTATGCAGCACCTGTTTGGAGCCCACACTTGTTCAAGCACGTCAAGAAATTAGAGAAAGTGCAAAGGTTTGCGACAAGGCTATTTCCAGAGCTAAGGGGAATGTCCTATGAAGAAAGGGTAAGGGAAAGCGGCCTGACGACACTGGAGGACAAGAGGGTTAGGGGAGACATGATAACGACATACAAAATACTGCGTGGAATAGACAAAGTGGACAGAGACAGGATGTTCCAGAGAGGAGACAGAGAAACAAGGGGTCACAATTGGAAGCTGAAGACCCAGATGAGTCAAAGGGATGTTAGGATGTATTTCTTCAGTCACAGAGTCGTCAGGAATTGGAATAGCCTAGCAAGTGAGGTAGTGGAGGCAGGAACCATACATATCTTTAGGATGAGGTACGATAAAGCTCATGGAGCAGGGAGAGAGCGGACCTAGTAGCACTCGGTGAAGAGGCGGGGCCAGGAACTGAGTGTCGACCCCTGCAACCACAATTAGGTGAGTACACACACACACACACACACACACACACACACACACACACACACACACACACACACACACACACACACACACAAAGAAACAATAAATTCTACTCATACTTCATAATGCAACTGTTGGATGCTCTGCTTTTATGATTGTTCTTATTAAAATCTCACTATGACATAACTATAGCACCAGGACTGATGCAGCGAAGAACGACGCCGTGTGTCCTAGTTGCTGCCTTTGTGTCCTAGGCAAAACTAATTAGGAAAGTGTTTGGTAATTAGGTATCCTAGAAGGTGACTTCTTAGAGGTTATCTGATTTTTTATTTTGTAATTTATTTTCCAACTTTTCAATTATATTTCAAGTAGCCAACAATAAGCAAATACACAGACTTATGACCAACGAGCGGGTCACACATGAGGTCATAAACTGCGAGATCAAGTTTTGTGAGGTGAGGCAGTAGGGGGGAGAGGGGTGGTGAGGTAGTAGGGGGGAGAGGGGTGGTGGGGTAGTAGTAGGGGGGAGAGGGGTGGTGAGGTAGTAGGGGGGAGAGGGGTGGTGAGGTAGTAGGGGGGACAGGGGTGGTGAGGTAGTAGGGGGGAGAGGGGTGGTGAGGTAGTAGGGGGGAGAGGGGTGGTGAGGTTGTAGGGGGGAGAGGGGTGGTGAGGTAGTAGGGGGGAGAGGGGTGGTGAGGTAGTAGGGGGGAGAGGGGTGGTGAGGTAGAAGGGGGGAGAGGGGTGGTGAGGTAGTAGGGGGGAGAGGGGTGGTGAGGTAGTAGGGGGGACAGAGGGTAGGAGGGAGAGGGGTGGTGAGGTAGTAGGGGGAGAGGGGTGGTGAGGTAGTACGGGGGAGAGGGGTAGTGAGGTAGTAGGGGGGAGAGGGGTGGTGAGGTAGTAGGGGGGAGAGGGGTGGTGAGGTAGTAGGGGGGGGGAGAGGGGTGGTGAGGTGGTGAGGTAGTAGGGGGAGAGGGGTGGTGAGGTAGGAGGGGGGAGAGGGGTAGTGAGGTAGTAGGGGGGAGAGGGGTGGTGAGATAGTAGGGGGGAGAGGGGTGGTGAGGTAGTAGGGGGGAGAGGGGTGGTGAGGTAGTAGGGGGGAGAGGGGTGGTTAGATAGTAGGGGGGAGATGGGTGGGGGTAAAGTAGCAACTTTATTGTTTATTTTAAGAATAGAGGACAATATGGGTAATAGGCTCAGCCTACATGTACATTCCACAGCAATGTTCAATGATTTTGGTGAGGTAAATCACAGCTGCTTCGTAATTTCGTGTCGTCTGTGTTGTTCTCGTGGAGTAACAGCTGTGCTCTTCCCAGTCCATGACGTGAGGATGAATGTTGCTGTGGGCTATGCATGTCTTGATGGTTTTATCTCTCCTGCAAACAGGTTTAGATCCTTGAATGCTTGACCTGCTCTCACAATAATCTCCTGTGTTACAAAGTCTTTAGCTGAGCCTGACCTCATGTGCTCGTGCCACCGGTGTATTTACTCATTCCTGTGTACCTGATAATGCGAAACTCTGTATCAAAAGGATCCTCTGCTGCGAGAGTCTTCATTCCCACTTCCACGTTGTCTGGCCACTAAACAGTCAGAAATAAGTCGGCGACCAAAGAGAATATGCAGGTGACGTCTCAGGATGAGCATGCACTGTCTTCCCTCTAGCATGTAGTGTGGTAGCAGAGGCAAAAAATTAGGTATAACCCAGAAAAAGTTCCCATGGAAGTAATTTTCTTTTCATTTCGTTCATAAATATGTCCTGTATCACATATTTAAAATCAACATCAGCTAATTTTGGGATAATTTTTGTGTGGCTATTTTGCTTCATTTTTATTATTTGAATTAGGGGGGATCCCAAATGATAATGCTTGTTTAATCACGTTGTTAATTATTGTGGTTTCTTTGTGTCAGTGAAATGCCATGCTAAACATGGCGTGTATGAGAGGGATGTGATTACCCATCAGATGGTTGTGTTAGTTCTAGTGAATATGTCTCACCTGATGAAAACTCTTATTTTCTTCGAAAATTTCGAGATCCAGTAATAATTGGCAGAAAGTGCTTAGATACGCTCCTTAAATCAAAGTACTGGAGACAGTGAACAGAAGAGTTATCTTTCAGACAAGTCTCAGGTGGGTGCGAACTATTTACCAGAAGAAATTCACTGATAATCGAAATAGCTGTAAGCCAGTGATGGATCATGTAAAAAGATACTGATGTTTTTCATTAATAAGACATTTATTTGGAAAGAAAATTGCGTATTTTCTTGTGCTGCGACAGATCTTGACCACAGGCACCCTCACAATTTCTAAAATGCCTCTACAAACAATTATCATTAGAATTATGATTGTGGAGCAATGCTAAAATCGGGTTGACGCGTGGACAGATCAAGATCAGACTCTACATGAAGGTTGTATTGACTTGGTGGCATCATTCATGCGTACCTTACCAACCTCGTGCCCATTGTTCGAACACTTCTTGATGAAAAATAAAAGAATATTTTGAGGCATTATGTAGATGGCATAAGAATGATTGTGAAGGAGATTTTTACACTATGGACCATCTTCAAATTCGATTAACTGAAATAACGGATGATGAAGCTTATAGACTAAAGCTAAAGCTAGAAGACCACTAATAGGGTCACTTCTATTTTGCTGAAATCAGTGGAGAGAAGAATGGGGTCTATTTACGAATATGGCAGAATTCATTATTTGACTTTGAATGTCAGTGATATTAGATTGGATAATGGATTAACAACTGAACTAAGATTATGAATATAAATGAACTGGTTAACTTTCGATCAAAGTAAACAGCCAACAACCCTTGAAACTGTCTCGTTGATATATAAGTTTCCAGACTCAGTGCATGCTCATCACATTTATTCAAGACTTCATCATCAATTACTGTCACATTAGCAATTCTATTATCTTGGCAGACAACACATTATCACCAGAGTTGCTGGGTGACCAGGTACCCACCAGAGTTGCTGGGTGACCAGGTACTCAACCAGAGTTGCTGGGTGACCAGGTACCCACCAGAGTTGCTGGGTGACCAGGTACTCAACCAGAGTTGCTGGGTGACCAGGTACCCACCAGAGTTGCTGGATGACCAGGTACCCACCAGAGTTGCTGGGTGACCAGGTACCCACCAGAGTTGCTGGGTGACCAGGTACCCACCAGAGTTGCTGGGTGACCAGGTACTCAACCAGAGTTGCTGGGTGACCAGGTACCCACCAGAGTTGCTGGATGACCAGGTACCCACCAGAGTTGCTGGATGACCAGGTACCCACCAGAGTTGCTGGATGACCAGGTACCCACCAGAGTTGCTGGGTGACCAGGTACTCAACCAGAGTTTGGATGACCAGGTACTCACCAAATTTTGGATGACCAGGTACTCACCAGAGTTGCTGGATGACCAGGTACTCACCAGAGTTACTGGGTGACCAGGTACTCACCGGAGTTGCTGGGTGACCAGGTACTCACCAGACTTTGGATGGCCAGGTGCTCACCAGAGTTTGGATGACCAGGTACTCATCAGAGTTGCTGGATGACCAGGTACTCACCAGAGTTGCTGGATGACCAGGTACTCACCAGAGTTGCTGGATGACCAGGTACTCACCAGAGTTGCTGGGTGACCAGATACTCACCAGAGTTGCTGGATGACCAGGTGCTCACCAGAGTTCCTGGGTGACCAGGTACTCACCAGAGATGCTGGGTGACCAGGTACTCACCAGGGATGCTGGATGATCAGGTACTCACCAGAGTTTCTGGAGGACCAGGGACTCACCAGAGTTGCTGGATGACCAGATACTCAACAGAGTTGCTGGGTGACCAGGTGCTCACCAGAGTTTGGATGACCAGGTACTCACCAGAGTTGCTGGACGACCAGGTATTCACCAGAATTTCTGGGTGACCAGGTACTCACCAGAGATGCTGGGTGACCAGGTACTCACCAGAGTTGCTGGATGACCAGGTACTCACCAGAGTTTGGATGACCAGGTACTCACCAGAGTTGCTGGGAGACCAGGTACTCACCAGAGTGAGTGTCCACAGTGTTGAATTTGAAAAAATGGAAGTAGGAAGGGGGCAAAAATTGTTAAGGAAAACAGTCATTTAGACTGGCTCTGACGACGTCTGCAAACAATAAAAGCAGCAGCATATGAACGAAAGAGGGACTTAAAAGAAGGAAGAATATCAAAGAAGTTGGATAGAATTAGATGCTTACCTGCAGGGCCCATAAATGATAAAAGAGTACAATTCCGAGATTGAAACAATACATAAATAACCCACATATATGAGAATGAAACTTATGACGACGTTTCGGTCCGACCTGCACCATTAACTAGTCATATTGAAGCACGAATGAAAGGGAGCCAGTAAATAAACAAGAGGGGAGACAGGGCCCAGCCCTACCCTCCCCCTCTCGCATATATATACTGGCTCTCTCACCTTCGCATTTTTGTGACTGGTTAATGGTCCAAGTTGGACCAAAACGTCGTCATAAGTTTCATTCTCCTGTATGTGGCTTATTTGTACATATTTATTATTTTTATTAACACATCGGCCGTCTCCCATCAGGGCAGGGTTGCCCGAGAAAAGAAAAACTTTCATCATCATTCACTCCATCACTATCTTGCCAGAGGTATGCTCACACTACAGTTATAAAACTGCAACATTAACACCCCTCCATCAGAGTGTAGACACTGTACTTCCCATCTCCAGGACTCAAGTCCGGTCTGCCAGGTTCCCTGAATCCCTTCATAAATGTTACCTTGCTTATGCTCCTACAGTATGTCAAATCCTAAAAACCGTTTGTCTCCATTCACTTCTAACATGCTCATGCATGCTTGCTGCAAGTTCAAGCACCTGGCACACAAAGCCTCCTTTACCCCTTCCCTCCAGCCTTTCCTAGGCCGACCCCTACCCCGCTTTCCCTACACTACAGATTTATATATACTCCAAATCATTTTATTTCGTTCCAGCCTCTCTGTATGTCCGAACCACCTCTTCAACCCCTCCTCAGCCCTCTGGATAATATTTTTAGTAAACTTGCACCTCCTCCTAATTTCCAGACTACGGATTCTCTGCATTATACTCAAACCGTACATTTTCCTCAGACATAACATCTTCACTGCCTCCAGCCTTCTCCTTGTTGTAACAATCACCACCCTTGCTTCACACCCATGTAAGAGAGTTGTTATTACTATACTCGCATACAGTTCCCTTTTTGCTTCCATGGACAATATTTTCTCTCTCCACAAACTCATTAGTGCACCACTCACCTTTCTCCCCTCACCATTTATATAATTCACCTCGTCTCTCATTGACCCATTTGCTGGCAAGTCCACTCCTAAATTTCTCAGTACAGTCACTTCTTCTGTACTCCCTTAAATCTGATATCTAGTCTTTCTTTGCCTAAATTTGTTGTTATTCTCATCACCTTACTCATTCCTATGTTTACTTTTAAATTCCTTCTTTTACATACCCTACTAAACTCGTCCATCAACTCTGCAACTTCACTTCAGAATATCTCAAAAGCACAGTGTCACCAGTAAAAAGCACCTGTGACAACTCCCACTTTCTATTAGATTCTTTGTTTTGACCCTTTGAGGGTCCAAGCCATAAATTCACGTCATGAGCTCTCCTCACTCAGATAAGTTGTGAACGGTAAATTTTGGCCTGTATATGAGAGAATGCATTTATATGGGAAGTGTGCACCATATAAATCAAATCCTGGAGCACGCAGTGTATAATGAAAAAAAATGGGACCGTGTTTTTGGACTAAAACATCAATTTTGCGGTGTATTTTCGTATGGTTTTTACGGGTGTATTCGCAGTTTCGTGCTCTCATTTGATAGAATAGACGATATATTACAGAAATAAGAATGATTTTGATTGGCTTTATTAGTGAAAATAGCTCAAAGTAGCAGAAATGTTCGATTTTTGCCGATGTTCAGGAGTAAACAAATGACGTCACGCGTCCAATACACGTCAACTGATGCGTCTAATATACGTTCCCAAATACGTTGATGATATTTATACAATTATTACAATATTCCATAACAGTAAATCTTTTATTTTTTGGTGCGAATAAAAATTCTTTGTGTAAATATAAAATCAAAATAAAACTCATCTGTAAAGTCTGGAAAAGTAAATAATAAACAGAGGAAATGTTATTTTAGTGCCAGGAATGTCTGCATTGTTTATTCTGGACTCTGTTTTGAAATTAGAATATTTTGAACTTTGTATGAAATTGGCCAAATTGCCAATTTCTAATCATTTTATTGGGTAGTTGAAATAGCTGACTGGGGGGTTTCTTATGCTCAATCGATAAAACTGAAGTACTACTAGCGAAATAGCTAAGAATTTGGACGACTGGAATATTGTAATTAGCCTAAAATAGGAGTCAAAGTGGGCAAAATCGCCGATGCGTAAATATTACTGATGCAGTAAAATTCGCAATAGTGTAATTTCGTCATTTTTCTATTAAATTTCGTACTTTTGTTTCATTTCTTTCAGAAAATGATTCTCTACCGTTTCATATGAAAATTTTTTTTTTTTTAAATACTTGGACCCTCAAAAGGCTTCAATCCTACACCTCTTACCAATAACTGAGCCTTCGCTTATCTTACAACACTATATATATATATATATATATATATATATATATATATATATATATATATATATATATATATATATATATATATATATATATATATATTTATATATATATTATTTATATATATATATATATCTGAAAGAATAGAGAAATTCCAAGCGCTTTCGTGACTACTCACATTATTCCTTGATAATGTGAGTAGTCACGAAAGCGCATGGAATTTCTCTATTCTTTCAGAGTGGTTGTTTTGCATATTCTGAAATCACCTGTTTACTGTGATCTTATTGCATGGACAACGTTGGTGACATCGCACATCCCTATTTAAGGCCTTCTTTTACTGGGGAATAATCTCCCTCTCTATGCCTTTTCCAAATCCATAAATGCCATAAAGTCCTCTTTACCCTTATCTAAATACTGTTCACCTATATGTTTCACTGTAAACACTTGGTCTACAACCCTCCCCCCCCCCCCAGCCTTTCCTAAAGCCTCCTTGTTCATTTGCTATCCTACTCTCCGTCTTACTATTAATCCTTTCAATAATAACTCTACCATACATTTTACCAGGTACACTCAATAAGCTTATTCCCCTAAAATTTTTACACTCTCTTTTATCCCAAAGGAACTAGACATGATCTCTGCCAGTCCCTAGGTACCTCACCCTCTTCCAAACATTTATTAAATAAAAGCAACAGTCACTCCAAAACTATATCGCTACACCTCGGGAAGACGGAAGCCATACTCTTTGGAATGAAAAATAAACTGAAAAGTGTTTAATGTTCAGTGTAATGGGGAGCACATCACATCAGCGTCTTCAGTGAAATATCTGGGAATCCCTTTGGACCCAGGAATGTCAGCAGAATTGATAGGAAATGGTGTAGTACAAAGAAAGCAAATGCCAGATTAAAGTTCCTCTACAGACTGGCTCGCAGGACCTTATCTCTATTTCTTATACATTGCCATATAGATTACTCTTCCTCTTTATGGTACTCTGCCTTAACAAAAAAAAAACTGAGAGTACAAATCATCCAAAACATAATGGTGAGATTCATCCTGGACATGGGTCCAAGAAAGCATGTAATCCATAATGAATTACAACTGGATATGGAATAAATTACAACTGCAGTTAAATCACGTTAATTAAAACGTTCACATGCAGTGTTCAGAATATCTTGCTGCCAAGTTTGTCAAGAGTGGGAACCAAAGGAAATATAGTACTAGGGGAAGTGAACACAACTTCGTAGTACCCACAGTAGGTGGACAGGCTTCAAACACCTTTTATTGTACTGCAGTAAAGGAGTGGACTAGACTCCCTGCACGTGTCAAAGCCTAGCATGATCAAAACTAGCATGAGCTAGTTCAGGAAAACAGCTAAAAGGAACTAATGAATGTAGAGACTAAAAGGGAGGAGAGTGATTTCTTGTATGGCTAACATACATGTACCTATTACTGTGATCTGATTCTCTCTTTAATGTAAATAACTCAGTTTATCTAATTACTAAAATATCTCCTATTATTGTAACTGCTTTTCACATAGCTGAATTAGCTCTCGCTTCACACGCTGAGGGTCTGTGGTCCCATTCTCGGCAGGGATGGAAACACTGGACTTGTTTCCTTACACCTGTTGTCCCTGTTCACCCATCAATAAAATGGTTACCTGAGTGTTTGTCGATTGTTGTGGGTCGCAACCTGGGACAAAACTAGTAAGGTGAAGAGAGTAGTGAGAGAGTGCAAAAGGAGAGGCATTGTCAAGAAATTTTCCTGAAAATAAGGAAAAATTTTGGAGAGAGATAAATAAGTTAAGAAAGCCTAGGGAAAGAATGGATTTGTCAGTTAAAAACAGAGTTAGTAGATGGGGAGCTGGAGGTATTGGGTAGATGGCGGGAATATTTACACTGGTAATGATAGCTGCTAGTAATGATAGGTGCTGGTAATAATGGTACCTGGTAACGATAGGTGCTTGTAATGATGGTAGCTGGTAATAATGGTAGCTGGTGCTGATGGTATCTGGTAATGATTGTACCTGGTAATGATTGCATCTGGTAATGATGGTGGCTGGTAATGATGGTAGCTGTTAATGACAGGTGCTGGTAAGGATAGCTGCTAGTAATGATAGGTGTTGGTAATGGTATCTGGTAATAATAGTAGCTGGTAATGATGGGAGCTGGTAATGATGGTACCTGATAATGATGGTAGCTGGTAATGATTGGAGCTGGAAATGATGGGAGCTGGTAATGACGGTAGCTGGTAATGATGATAGCTGGCAGCGACAGGTGCTGATAATGTAGGTGATGGTAATAATAGGTGCTTGTAATGAGGGTAGCTGGCAATGATGGTAGCTAATAATGATAGATGCTGTTAATGATGGTGGCTGTAAATGATAGGTGCTGGTAGTGATGGTAGCTGGTAATGAGGGTAGATGGTAATGATGGAATCTGGTAATGATGGGTTCGATTCCTCGGCTAGCCGCAGTTTGTTATTGATTAAATATCATTTGTTCGTGGTTACAACAATATATATATATATATATATATATATATATATATATATATATATATATATATATATATATATATATATATATATATATATATATATATATATATAGTTTTCCCTGAGGTACGTTTATTGTCTTCTCTGAGGATGAGGGTCCCCATTCCAGCCATAGAGGTGGTACTTCCCTATATATATATATATATATATATATATATATATATATATATATATATATATATATATATATATATATATATATATATATATATATATATTATTATTATTATTATTAACACACTGGATGATTCCCACAAAGGCAGGGTGGCCCGAAAAAGAAAAACTTTCACCATCATTCACTCCCTCACTGTCTTGCCAGAAGGGTGCTTTACACTACAGTTTTTAAACTGGAACATTAACACCCCTCCTTCAGAGTGCAGACACTGTACTTCCCATCTCCAGGACTCAAGTCCGGCCTGCCGGTTTCCCTGAACCCCTTCATAAATGTTTCTTTGCTCACACTCCAACAGCACGTCAAGTATTAAAAACCATTTGTCTCCATTCACTCCTATCAAACACGCTCACACATGCGCACTGGAAGTCCAAGCCCCTGGCACACAAAATCTCCTTTACCCCCTCCCTCCAACCTTTCCTAGGCCGACCCCTACACCACCTTCCTTCCACTACAGACTGATACACTCTTGAAGTCATTCTGTTTCGCTCCATTCTCTCTATATGTCCGAACCACCTCAACAACCCTTCCTCAGCCCACTGAACAACAGCTTTGGCAATCCCGCACCTCCTCCTAACTTCCAAACTTCGAATTCTCTGCATTATATTCACACCACACATTGCCCTCAGACATGACATCTCCACTGCCTCCAGCCTTCTCCTCGCTGCAACATTCATCACCCATGCTTCACACCCATACAGGAGCGTTGGTAAAACTATACTCTCATACATTCCCCTCTTTGCTTCCAAGGACAAAGTTCTTTGTCTCCACAGACTCCTAAGTGCACCGCTCACCCTTTTCCCCTCATCAATTCTATGATTCACCTCATCTTTCATAGACCCATCCGCTGACACGTCCACTCCCAAATATCTGAATACATTCACCTCCTCCATACTCTCTCCCTCCAATCTGATATCCAATCTTTCATCACCTAATCTTTTTGTTATCCTCATAACCTTACTCTTTCCTGTATTCACTTTCAATTTTCTTCTTTTACATACCCTACCAAATTCATCCACCAACCTCTGCAACTTCTCTTCAGAATCACCCAAGAGCACAGTGTCATCAGCAAAGAGCAACTGTGACAACTCCCACTTTATGTGTGATTCTTTATCTTTTAACTCCACACCTCTTGCCAAGACCCTCGCATTTACTTCTCTTACAACCCCATCTATAAATATATTGAACAACCACGGTGACATCACACATCCTTGTCTAAGGCCTGCTTTTACTGGGAAATAATCTCCCTCTTTCCTACATACTCTAACTTGAGCCTCACTATCCTAGTAAAAACTCTTCACTGCTTTCAGTAACCTACCTCCTATAGCATACATCTGCAACATCTGTCACATTGCCCCCCTATCCACCCTGTCATACGCCTTTTCCAAATCCATAAATGCCACAAAGACCTCTTTAGCCTTATCTAAATACTGTTCACTTATATGTTTCACTGTAAACACCTGGTCCACACACCCCCTATCTTTCCTAAAGCCTCCTTGTTCATCTGCTATCCCATTCTCCGTCTCACTCTTAATTCTTTCAATAATAACTCTACCATACACTTTACCAGGTATACTCAACAGACTTATCCCCCTATAATTTTTGCACTCTCTTTTGTCCCCTTTGCCTTTATACAAAGGAACTATGCATGCTCTCTGCCAGTCCCTAGGTACCTTACCCTCTTTCATACATTTATTAAATAATAGCACCAACCACTCCAAAACTATATCCCCACCTGCTTTTAACATTTCTGTCTTTATCCCATCAATCCCAGCTGCCTTACCCCCTTTCATTTTACCTACTGAATCACGAACTTCCCCCACACTCACAACTGGCTCTTCCTCACTTCTACAAGATGTTATTCCTCCTTGCCCTATACACGAAATCACAGCTTCCCTATCTTCATCAACATTTAACAATTCCTCAAAATATTCCCTCCATCTTCCCAATACCTCTAACTCTCCATTTAATAACTCTCGTCTCCTATTTTTAACTGACAAATCCATTTGTTCTCTTAACTTGTTAATCTCACTCCAAAACTTTTTCTTATTTTCAACAAAATTTGTTGATAACATCTCACTCACTCTCTCATTTGCTCTCTTTATACATTGCTTCACTACTCTCTTAACCTCTGTCTTTTTCTCCATATACTCTTCCCTCCTTGCATCACTTCTACTTTGTAAAAACTTCTCATATACTGACTTTTTCTCCCTTACTACTCTCTTTACATCATCATTCCACCAATCGCTCCTCTTCCCTCCCACACCCACTTTCCTGTAACCACAAACTTCTGCTGAACACTCTAACACTGCATTTTTAAACCTACCCCATACCTCTTCGACCCCATTGTCTATGCTCTCATTAGCCCATCTATCCTCCAATAGTTGTTTATGTCTTACCCTAACTGCCTCATCTTTTAGTTTATAAACCTTCACCTCTCTCTTACCTGATTCTTCTATTGTCCTTGTATCCCATCTACCTTCTACTCTCAGTGTAGCTACAACTAAATAGTGATCTGATATATCTGTGGCCCCTCTATAAACATGTACATCCTGAAGTCTACTCAACAGTCTTTTATCTACCAATACATAATTCAACAAACTACTGTCATTTCCCCCTACATCATATATTGTATACTTATCCTCTTTTTCTTAAAATATGTATTACCTATAACTAAACCCCTTTCTATACAAAGTTCAATCAAAGGGCTCCCATTATCATTTACACCTGGCACCCCAAACTTACCAACCACACCCTCTCTAAAAGTTTCTCCTACTTTAGCATTCAGGTCCCCTACCACAATTACTCACTTGGTTCAATGGTTTCTATACATGCACTTAACATCTCTCAAAATCTCTCTCTCTTCTCTACATTCCTCTCTTCTCCAGGTGCATACACGCTAATTATGACCCACTTTTCGCATCCAACCTTTATTTTAATCCACATAATTCTTGAATTTACACATTCATATTCTCTTTTCTCCTTCCATAACTGATCCTTCAACATTTTTGTTACTCCTTCCTTAGCTCTGTCTCAGATACTCAGACTTAATCCCATTTATTTCTCCCCACCGAAACTCCTCTACCCCCTTCAGCTTTGTTTCGCTTAGGGCCAGGACATCCAACTTCTTTTCATTCATAACATCAGTAATCATCTGTTTCTTGTCATCCGCACTACATCCACACACATTCAAGCATCCCAGTTTTATAAAGTTTTTCTTCTTCTCTTTTTTAGTAAATGTTTACAGGAGAAGGGGTTACTAGCCCATTGCTCCCGGCATTTTAGTCGCCTCATACGACACGCATGGCTTACGGAGGAAAGATTCTTTTCCATTTTCCCATAGACAATAGAAGAAATAAAGAAGAACAAGAGCTATTTAGAAAAAGGAGAAAAAACCTAGATGTATGTATATAGATATGCATGTGCGTGTCTGTGAAGTGTGACCAAACTGTAAGTAGGAGTAGCAAGATATCCCTATTATTTAGCGTGTTTATGAGACACAAAAAGACACCAGCAATCCTACCATCAAGTAAAACAGTTACAGGTTTCTGTTTCACAGTCATCTTACAGGACGGTAGTACTTCCCTGGGTGGTTGCTGTCTACCAACCTACTACCTACGATATATATATATATATATATATATATATCTATATCTATATCATATATATCTATATATATATATCTATATATCTATATATATCTATATCTATATATATCTATATATATATATATATATAATCTTGCCACTCCTACTTACAGTTTGGTCACATTTCACAGACACTCATGCATATATATATACATACATCTAGGTTTTTTCTCCTTTTTCTAAATATTCTCTAAATATATATATATATATATATATATATATATATATATATATATATATATATATATATATATATATATATATATATATATATATATATAATGTCGTGCCGAATAGGCAGAACTTGCGATCTTGGCTTAAATAGAAACGCTCATCTTGCCATATAGGACAAGTGAAAATTTGTGTATGCAATAATTTCGCCAAAATCATTCTGAACCTAACGAAAAAAATATATTTCACTGTGTTTGTTTAGTATTAAATTATTGTAAACAAATCTAAAATATATTTAGTTGGGTTAGGCTAAAATAAATTGCGCTTGTTATGATAAGGTTAGGTAAGTTTTCTAAGTTCCTTTTGGTGCAAAATTTTACATCAACATTTTTACATGAACATCTTTAAACGTATAAGAGAAATTTTTAGAAAGGACTTAATTTTAAATGAGTTCTTACTATTTAACCAGTTTTACATATTCGACACGACATTGTAAAAATTATAGAGGAATAAGTTTACTGAGTATACCAGGAAAAGTGTATGGTAGGGTTATTATTGAAAGAATTAGAGGTAAGTCAGAGAGTAGGATTGCGGATGAGCAAGGAGGCTTCAGAGTGGGTAGGGGATATGTAGATCAAGTGTTTACATTGAAGCATATATGTGAACAGTATTTAGATAAAGGTAGGGAAGTTTTTATTTCATTTATGGATTTAGAAAAGGCATATGATAGAGTGGATAGGGAAGCAATGTGGCAGATGTTGCTAGTATATGGAATAGGTGGTAAGTTACTAAATGCTGTAAAGAGTTTTTATGAGGATAGTGAGGCTCAGGTTAGGGTGTGTAGAAGAGAGGGAGAATACTTTCCGGTAAAAGTAGGTCTTAGACAGGGATGTGTAATGTCACCATGGTTGTTTAATATATTTATAGATGGGGTTGTAAAAGAAGTAAATGCTAGGGTGTTCGGGAGAGGGGTGGGATTAAATTATATGGAATTAAATACAAAATGGAAATTGACACAGTTACTTTTTGCTGATGATACTGTGCTTATGGGAGATTCTAATGAAAAATTGCAAAGGTTAGTGGACGAGTTTGGGAGTGTGTGTAAATTTAGAAAGTTGAAAGTGAACATAGAAACGAGTAAGGTGATGAGGGTATCAAATGATTTAGATAAAGAAAAATTGGATATTAAATTGGGGAGGAGGAGTATGGAAGAAGTGAATGTTTTCAGATACTTGGGAGTTGACGAGTCGGCGGATGGATTTATGAAGGATGAGGTTAATCATAGAATCGATGAGGGAAAAAAGGTGAGTGGTGCTTGGAGGTATATATGGAGACAAAAAATATTATCTATGGAGGCAAAGAAGGGAATGTATGAAAGTACAGTAGTCCAACACTCTTATATGGTTGTGAAGCTTGGGTTGTGAATGCTGCAGCGAGGAGGCGGTTGGAGGCAGTGGAGATGTCCTGTCTAAGGGCAATGTGTGGTGTAAATATTATGCAGAAAATTCGGAGTGTGGAAATTAGGAGAAGGTGTGGAATTAATAAAAGTATTAGTCAGAGGGCTGAAGAGGGGTTGTTGAGGTGGTTTGGTCATTTAGAGAGAATGGATCAAAGTAGAATGACATTGAGAGCGTATAAATCTGTAGGGAAAGGAAGGCGGGGTAGGGCTCGTCCTCGAAAAGGTTGGAAGGAAGGGGTATGGGAGGTTTTGTGGGCAAAGGGCTTGGATTTCCAGCAGGCGTGCATGAGCGTATTCGATAGGAGTGAATGGAGACGAAAGGTGTTCGGGACCTGACGATCTGTTGGAGTGTAAGCAGGGTAATATTTAGTGAAGGGATTCAGGGAAACCGATTATTTTTGTATAGCCGGACTTGAGTCCTGGAAATGGGAAGTACAATGCCTGCACTCTAAAGGAGGCGTTCGGGATATTAGCAGTTTGGAGGGATGTGTTGTATATCTTTATACGTATATGCTTCTAAACTGTTGTGTTCTGAGCACCTCTGCAAAATCAGTGATTATGTGTGAATGACTTGAAAGTGTTGAATGATGAAAGTATTTTATTTTCGGAGATTCTCTTTCTTTTTGGGTCACCCTGCCTCGGTGGGAGACGGCCGACTTGTTAAAAAAATATTATATATATATATATATATATATATATATATATATATATATATATATATATATATATATATATATATATATATATATATATATATATATATATATCCTTCAGAGTGCCTGCACTCTGAAGGAGGGGTGTTAATGTTGCAGTTTAAAAACTGTAGTGTAAAGCACCCTTCTGGCAAGACAGTGATGGAGTGAATGATGGTGAAAGTTTTTCTTTTTCGGGCCACCCTGCCTTGGTGGGAATCGGCCGGTGTGATAATAAATATCTATATATATATATATATATATATATATATATATATATATATATATATATATATATATATATATATATATATATATATATATATATATGTCGTGCCGAATATGTAATACTGGTCAATTAGCAAGAACTCATTTAAAATTATGTCCTTTCTAAAATTTTCTCTTATACGTTTAAAGATATATTTTTATCATTAATGTTAATGTAAAAATTTATAATTTTGCACCAAAAGAATCTTAGAAAACTTACCTAACCTTATTATAACAAGCGCAATTTATTTTAGCCTAACCCAACTGAATATATTTTAAATATGTTTACAATAATTTAATACTAAACAAACACAATGAAATATAATTTTTTCGTTAGGCTCAGAATGATTTTGGCGAAGTTATTGTAGAGCAAATGAGAGAGTGGGTGAGATGTTATCAACAAATTTTCTTGAAAATAAGAAAAAGTTTTTGAGTGAGATTAACAAGTTAAGGAAGCCTAGAGAACAAATGGATTTGTCAGTTAAAAATAGGAGAGGAGAGTTATTATAGGGGGACAAGTCTGTTGAGTATACCTGGTAAAGTGTATGGTAGAGTTATTATTGAAAGAATTAAGAGTAAGACGGAGAATAGGATAGCAGATGAACAAGGAGGCTTTAGGAAAGGTAGGGGGTGTGTGGACCAGGTGTTTACAGTGAAACATATAAGTGAACAGTATTTAGATAAGACTAAAGAGGTCTTTGTGACATTTATGGATTTGGAAAAGGCGTATGACAGTGTGGATAGGGGGGCAATGTGGCAGATGTTGCAAGTGTATGCAATAGGAGGTAGGTTACTGAAAGCAGTGAATAGTTTTTACGAGGATAGTGAGGCTCAAGTTAGAGTATGTAGGAAAGAGGGAAATTATTTCCCAGTAAAAGTAGGCCTTAGACAAGGATGTGTGATGTCACCGTGGTTGTTTAATATATTTATAGATGGGGTTGTAAGAGAAGTAAATGCGAGGGTCTTGGCAAGAGGTGTGGAGTTAAAAGATAAAGAATCACACATAAAGTGGGAGTTGTCACAGTTCCTCTTTGCTGATGACACTGTGCTCTTGGGAGATTCTGAAGAGAAGTTGCAGAGATTGGTGGATGAATTTGGTAGGGTATGCAAAAGAAGAAAATTAAAAGTGAATACAGGAAAGAGTAAGGTTATGAGGATAACAAAAAGATTAGGTGATGAAAGATTGGATATCAGATTGGAAGGAGAGAGTATAGAGGAGGTGAATGTATTCAGATATTTGGGAGTGGACGTGTCAGCGGATGGGTCTATGAAAGATGAGGTGAATCATAGAACTGATGAGGGGAAAAGGGTGAGCGGTGCACTAAGGAGTCTGTGGAGTCAAAGAACTTTGTCCTTGGAGGCAAAGAGGGGAATGTATGAGAGTATAGTTTTACCAACGCTCTTATATGGGTGTAAAGCATGGGTGATGAATGTTGCAGAGAGGAGTAGGCTGGAGGCAGTGGAGATGTCATGTCTGAGGGCAATGTGTGGTGTGAATATAATGCAGAGAATTCGTAGTTTGGAAGTTAGGAGGAGGTGCGGGATTACCAAAACTGTTGTCCAGAGGGCTGAGGAAGGGTTGTTGAGGTGGTTCGGACATGTAGAGAGAATGGAGCGAAACAGAATGACTTCAAGAGTGTATCAGTCTGTAGTGGAAGGAAGGCGGGGTAGGGGTCGGCCTAGGAAAGGGTGGAGGGAGGGGGTAAAGGAGGTTTTGTGTGCGAGGGGCTTGGACTTCCAGCAGGCATGCGTGAGCGTGTTTGACAGGAGTGAATGGAGACAAATGGTTTTTAATACTTGACGTGCTGTTGGAGTGTGAGCAAAGTAACATTTATGAAGGGGTTCAGAGAAACTGGCAGGCCGGACTTGAGTCCTGGAGATGGGAAGTACAGTGCCTGCACTCTGAAGGAGGGGTGTTAATGTTGCAGTTTAAAAACTGTAGTGTAAAGCATCCTTCTGGCTAGACAGTGATGGAGTGAATGATGGTGAAAGTTTTTCTTTTTCGGGCCACCCTGCCTTTGTGGGAATCGGCCAGTGTGATAATAATAATAAAATATTGCATACATAAATTTTGGCTTGTCTTATAGGGCAAGATGAGCATTGCTATTTATGCCAAGATCGCAAGTTTTACATATTCGGCACGATATATATATATATATATATATATATATATATATATATATATATATATATATATATATATATATATATATATATGCAAGGAATTCGCAAGAGCAGGCGAAATATACACAAACACTGATCTCTGGCTGAAGGAGACTCGAACCTACGAACTTTGGAACAAGGTACGCAGTGCTTTACCAATCTACCCACACTGGACCAATACCTTGGTGTCCAGCTTGCGCTAGACTTTGATCCAAGGCAGCCAGCTTTCAGGGAGAAGGCTTGCAGCTTTTCATCTCATCCCCTGCATGCATCAGCCTTACTAGAGATATTAGCAATGCAAGGAATTCGCAAGAGCAGGCGACTGGTAAAGTAGTGTAGATTGGTAAAGCACTGCGTATCATGGTACTTGTGCTAGTGAGTTGCACACCATGGTACTTGTGCTAGTGAGATGTACACCATGGTACTTGTGCTAGTGAGTTGTATACCATGGTACTTGTGCTAGTGAGTTGTATACCATGGTACTTGTGCTAGTGAGTTGTATACCATGGTACTTGTGCTGGTGAGATGTACACCATGGTACTTGTGCTAGTGAGATGTACACCATGGTACTTGTGCTAGTGAGTTGTATACCATGGTACTTGTGCTAGTGAGTTGTATACCATGGTACTTGTGCTGGTGAGATGTACACCATGGTACTTGTGCTAGTGAGATGTACACCATGGTACTTGTGCTAGTGAGTTGTATACCATGGTACTTGTGCTAGTGAGTTGTATACCATGGTACTTGTGCTGTTGAGATGTACACCATGGTACTTGTGCTAGTGAGATGTACACCATGGTACTTGTTCTAGTGAGATGTACACCATGGTACTTGTGCTAGTGAGTTGTATACCATGGTACTTGTGCTAGTGAGTTGTATACCATGGTACTTGTGCTAGTGAGTTGTAAACCATGGTACTTGTGCTAGTGAGGTGTATACCATGGTACTTGTGCTAGTGAGGTGTACACCATGGTACTTGTGCTAGTGAGTTGTATACCATGGTACTTGTGCTAGTGAGTTGTATACCATGGTACTTGTGCTGGTGAGATGTACACCATGGTACTTGTGCTAGTGAGATGTACACCATGGTACTTGTGCTAGTGAGTTGTATACCATGGTACTTGTGCTAGTGAGTTGTATACCATGGTACTTGTGCTAGTGAGTTGTATACCATGGTACTTGTGCTGGTGAGATGTACACCATGGTACTTGTGCTAGTGAGATGTACACCATGGTACTTGTGCTAGTGAGTTGTATACCATGGTACTTGTGCTAGTGAGTTGTATACCATGGTACTTGTGCTAGTGAGTTGTATACCATGGTACTTGTGCTGGTGAGATGTACACCATGGTACTTGTGCTAGTGAGATGTACACCATGGTACTTGTGCTAGTGAGTTGTATACCATGGTACTTGTGCTAGTGAGTTGTATACCATGGTACTTGTGCTGGTGAGATGTACACCATGGTACTTGTGCTAGTGAGTTGTATACCATGGTACTTGTGCTAGTGAGTTGTATACCATGGTACTTGTGCTAGTGAGTTGTATACCATGGTACTTGTGCTAGTGAGTTGTATACCATGGTACTTGTGCTAGTGAGTTGTAAACCATGGTACTTGTGCTAGTGAGTGGTACATTTTTTAGTACTTATGATAGTGAGTTGTACACCATGGTACTTGTGTGAGTCTGAGGTGTTGTGAGTGTTGCAACTTTTACATGATCCATCTCTGTTTTACCAAATCCATTAACTAATGAACAGAAGTGAAATTTATTTAACTTTCAGTTGTTTGTCTACAACAAGCACAGCTTTGTAAGCAGAGACAAGTAGGTCTTAGGTGTTTGTCTACAACAAGCACAGCTTTGTAAGCAGACACAAGCAGGTCTTAGGTGTTTGTCTACAACAAGCACAGCTTTGTAAGCAGACACAAGCAGGTCTCAGGTGTTTGTCTACAACAAGCACAGCAGTGTAAGCAGAGACAAGCAGGTCTTAGGTGTTTGTCTACAACAAGCACAGCAGTGTAAGCAGAGACAAGCAGGTCTCAGGTGTTTGTCTACAACAAGCACAGCAGTGTAAGCAGAGACAAGCAGGTCTCAGGTGTTTGTCTACAACAAGCACAGCAGTGTAAGCAGAGACAAGCAGGTCTCAGGTGTTTGTCTACAACAAGCACAGCAGTGTAAGCAGAGACAAGCAGGTCTCAGGTGTTTGTCTACAACAAGCACAGCAGTGTAAGCAGAGACAAGCAGGTCTCAGGTGTTTGTCTACAACAAGCACAGCAGTGTAAGCAGAAACAGCAGTGTAAGCAGAGACAAGCAGGTCTTAGGTGTTTGTCTACAACAAGCACAGCAGTGTAAGCAGACACAGCAGTGTAAGCAGACACAGCAGTGTAAGCAGACACAGCAGTGTAAGCAGACACAGCAGTGTAAGCAGACACAGCAGTGTAAGCAGACACAGCAGTGTAATCAGACACAGCAGTGTAATCAGACACAGCAGTGTAAGCAGACACAGCAGTGTAAGCAGACACAGCAGTGTAAGCAGACACAGCAGTGTAAGCAGACACAGCAGTGTAAGCAGACACCGCAGTGTAAGCAGACACAGCAGTGTAAGCAGACACAGCAGTGTAAGCAGACACAGCAGTGTAAGCAGACACAGCAGTGTAAGCAGACACAGCAGTGTAAGCAGACACAGCAGTGTAATCAGACACAGCAGTGTAAGCAGACACAGCAGTGTAATTAGACACAGCAGTGTAAGCAGACACAGCAGTGTAAGCAGACACAGCAGTGTAAGCAGACACAGCAGTGTAAGCAGACACAGCAGTGTAAGCAGACACAGCAGTGTAAGCAGATACAGCAGTGTAATCAGACACAGCAGTGTAAGCAGACACAGCAGTGTAAGCATACACAGCAGTGTAAGCAGACACAGCAGTGTAAGCAGACACAGCAGTGTAATCAGACACAGCAGTGTAAGCAGACACAGCAGTGTAATCAGACACAGCAGTGTAAGCAGACACAGCAGTGTAAGCAGACACAGCAGTGTAAGCAGACACAGCAGTGTAAGCAGACACAGCAGTGTAAGCAGACACAGCAGTGTAAGCAGACACAGCAGTGTAAGCAGACACAGCAGTGTAAGCAGACACAGCAGTGTAAGCAGACACAACAGTGTAAGCAGACACAACAGTGTAAGCAGACACAACAGTGTAAGCAGACACAACAGTGTAAGCAGACACAGCAGTGTAAGCAGACACAGCAGTGTAAGCAGACACAACAGTGTAAGCAGACACAACAGTGTAAGCAGACACAGCAGTGTAAGCAGACAGCAGTGTAAGCAGACACAGCAGTGTAAGCAGACACAACAGTGTAAGTAGACACAGCAGTGTAAGCAGACACAGCAGTGTAAGCAGACACAACAGTGTAAGCAGACAGCAGTGTAAGCAGACACAGCAGTGTAAGCAGACACAACAGTGTAAGCAGACAGCAGTGTAAGCAGACACAGCAGTGTAAGCAGACACAGCAGTGTAAGCAGACACAGCAGTGTAAGCAGACACAGCAGTGTAAGCAGACACAGCAGTGTAAGCAGACATAGCAGTGTAAGCAGACACAGCAGTGTAAGCAGACACAGCAGTGTAAGCAGACACAACAGTGTAAGCAGACACAGCAGTGTAAGCAGACACAGCAGTGTAAGCAGACACAGCAGTGTAAGCAGACACAGCAGTGTAAGCAGACACAGCAGTGTAAGCAGACACAACAGTGTAAGCAGACAGCAGTGTAAGCAGACACAGCAGTGTAAGCAGACACAGCAGTGTAAGCAGACACAGCAGTGTAAGCAGACACAGCAGTGTAAGCAGACACAGCAGTGTAAGCAGACACAACAGTGTAAGCAGACACAACAGTGTAAGCAGACACAACAGTGTAAGCAGACACAGCAGTGTAAGCAGACACAGCAGTGTAAGCAGACACAACAGTGTAAGCAGACAGCAGTGTAAGCAGACACAGCAGTGTAAGCAGACACAGCAGTGTAAGCAGACACAGCAGTGTAAGCAGACACAGCAGTGTAAGCAGACACAGCAGTGTAAGCAGACACAGCAGTGTAAGCAGATACAACAGTGTAAGCAGACACAACAGTGTAAGCAGACACAACAGTGTAAGCAGACACAGCAGTGTAAGCAGACACAGCAGTGTAAGCAGACACAACAGTGTAAGCAGACACAACAGTGTAAGCAGACACAGCAGTGTAAGCAGACACAACAGTGTAAGTAGACACAGCAGTGTAAGCAGACACAACAGTGTAAGCAGACACAACAGTGTAAGCAGACACAGCAGTGTAAGCAGACAGCAGTGTAAGCAGACACAGCAGTGTAAGCAGACACAACAGTGTAAGTAGACACAGCAGTGTAAGCAGACACAGCAGTGTAAGCAGACACAACAGTGTAAGCAGACAGCAGTGTAAGCAGACACAGCAGTGTAAGCAGACACAGCAGTGTAAGCAGACACAGCAGTGTAAGCAGACACAGGAGTGTAAGCAGACACAGCAGTGTAAGCAGACACAGCAGTGTAAGCAGACACAGCAGTGTAAGCAGACACAGCAGTGTAAGCAGACACAACAGTGTAAGCAGACACAGCAGTGTAAGCAGACACAGCAGTGTAAGCAGACACAGCAGTGTAAGCAGACACAGCAGTGTAAGCAGACACAGCAGTGTAAGCAGACACAACAGTGTAAGCAGACAGCAGTGTAAGCAGACACAGCAGTGTAAGCAGACACAGCAGTGTAAGCAGACACAGCAGTGTAAGCAGACACAGCAGTGTAAGCAGACACAGCAGTGTAAGCAGACACAGCAGTGTAAGCAGACACAGCAGTGTAAGCAGACACAACAGTGTAAGCAGACACAGCAGTGTAAGCAGACACAGCAGTGTAAGCAGACACAGCAGTGTAAGCAGACACAGCAGTGTAAGCAGACACAGCAGTGTAAGCAGACACAACAGTGTAAGCAGACACAGCAGTGTAAGCAGACACAGCAGTGTAAGCAGACACAGCAGTGTAAGCAGACACAGCAGTGTAAGCAGACACAGCAGTGTAAGCAGACACAGCAGTGTAAGCAGACACAGCAGTGTAAGCAGACACAACAGTGTAAGCAGACACAACAGTGGAGCTCACAGTAGTTATTGCACTGACAACTTCCTCCTGGAGCTCACAGTAGTTATTGCACTGACAACTTCCTCCTGGAGCTGACAGTAGTTATTACACTGACAACTTCCTCCTGGAGTTGACTCAACTCCTCAACTACTCTATTTGCATAGAAGTATTTTCTGCATTATTATTTTTATTGGTTCTCCTTCACCTTAAACCTTCAGGGTCAGTATGATTTCCTCTATTGCATTATAAATCAATACAAAACGTCACAAATTTTCCACCGAAACTTTTTTATACATTAGATGATATTCATTAATGGAAGAATATCTGAGATAAAAATGATCCAGGACACAGCCAGCATTTAACATACAAGAACGGTAAAGAAATATGGAAAATCGGCAGTGCAAAACACTGTAACAGTACAATGGAAAAGAACACTTAAGTACAGTTTAGGATTTATGTGACCTTTACCACAATACGTCGGTATCAACAGACAATTTACAAGTAAGAAGACTATAGTTACTTACAGTAAGTACATTAACATAAAAGACGTAAGAACAGTAACGTAAAACAGTATAGTGATGCATAAAGCAGTATAGAAACACAATAGAGTATAGAAACACACAAAACAGTATTGTAACACACAAAACATTAAATTGAGACACAGAGCAGTTTATTGACACATAAAGCAGTATAGTAACACATAAGACAGTAAAGTAACACATACGGCAATATAGTAACACATAAAACAATAAATAGATACATTAAACAATTTAGTGACATAAAAGACAGAAGAGTAATACATAAAAATTAGAATAACACATAAAACATAAAACGCATAAAGGAGCATTAATAACACATAAAAAGCATTCAAAACATAAAACATACAATAAGCAATACACAAGAACAATACAATAATACAGTAAATGTATATCACAGTAACAATTCTGCAACATACAAGACCAGTACTGTAAAATAACACAGAATACCAGTACAGTAACACAGAAAACCAGTAGAGTAACACAAAACACCAGTACAGTACAGTAACATGGAAGACTAGTACAGAGCAGTAACATACAAGACCAGTAGTAGCACAGAAGACCAGTACAATACACTAATACAAAATGCCAGTACTGCACAGTAACACGGAAGACCAGTACTGTACAATAACAAAGAATAAAAGCACAGTACAGTAACAAAGAAGACCAGTAAACTACAGTAACACATAAGACCAGTACAGTACAGTAACACATAAGACCAGTACAGTACAGTAACACGTAAGACCAGTACAGTACAGTAACGCATAAGACCAGTACAGTACAGTAACACATAAGACCAGTACAGTACAATAACAGAAGACCAGAACAGTACAGAAGCACAAAAGAACAGCACAGTAACACAAAAGACCAGTACAGAAACACAGAAGAACAGAACAGTACAGTACATCACAGTAACACAGACTAGTACAGTAGCACCGAAGAACAGTACAGTACAGTAGAGTAACACAGAAGATCAGACCAGTACAGTTCAGTAACACAAAAGAGCAGTGCAGTAAAGTAACACAAAAGAAAATTACAGTATAGTAACGCAGAAGAACAGTACAGTAACACAGAAGAACAGTACAGTAACACAGAAAAACAGTACATTAACACAGAAGAACAGTACAGCAACACAGAAGAACAGTTCAGTACAGTAACACAGAAGAACAGAACAGTAACATAGAAGACGAATACAGTAACACCGATTTCCTGTAGAGTACAGTAAATAACAAAAAGGCACAATACCGTGACTGGAACAATACACAAATAACCCGCACATAAAAGAGAGAAGCTTACGACGACGTTTCGGTCCGACTTGGACCATTGACAAAGTCACACTAACAGAGGTGGAGCAGGACGGCTATATATAGGCAGGAAGAGGTGTTAGTAGTAGTAGTAGTAGTAGTAGTAGTAGTAGTAGTAGTAGTAGTAGTAGTAGTAGTAGTACAAGAATTGTATATAATACCGACAGGATGAAATGACACATGCACAACACCCGGGCATCCCCACCGTAGACGTTTCGCCATCCAGCCAGCCACTGGATGGCGAAACGTCCACAACAAAGACAACCAGACACCGCACATGTGTCTTAATTTCATCAGTAGTTGTAGTAGAAGAAGAAGAGGTAGTAGTAGTGGTAGTGGTAGAAGTGGGAAATAAGGAAGACGAGCCAGTCAAATACAAAGGAAGGGGAGCACTGCAAGAGAGCTAGAAACCCACAGAGGGAGAGCAAGCGCACCGAGGTGCGTGAAAGGGGAAGTGGTGAAATAAAATAAATGAAGAAGGAACAGAAACACGAGACAGGAGAGAGAAAGACAACCCAGAGGAGAAAAGGGGAGAGGAAAGGGGAAGAGGAAGAAGAAAAAGAAGAAGAAGAAAAAGAAAAAGAAGAAGAAGAAGAAGAAGAAGAAGAAGAAGAAGAAGAAGAAGAAGAAGAAGAAAAAATGAGGATTCAGGTTAAGTCACGGGTGTTCTGAAGTTTGGAGCATTTTACAATGTAGTGGGAGAGGAAGGCATCTACAGAGACGAAGCCAGGGCTAAGGTTCATACAAGGAAAGTTGTGTATAAGAGAGGATTCAACTAAACGGCGACTGTTCGAGTTGGAAGTAGGGAAGACAGTTTTAGCAGAAGACCAGTCAATAGGATGGCTATGATCTCTGACGTGACAGAAAAGAGCATTGTTAGTGTCGGCAAGCCTAACACTATTTTTGTGCTCCCACTACTACTACCTCTTCTTCTTCTACTACAACTACTGATGAAATTAAGACACATGTGCGGCGTCTGGTTGTCTTTGTTGTGGACGTTTCGCCATCCAGTGGCTGGCTGGATGGCGAAACGTCTACGGTGGGGATGCCCGGGTGTTGTGCATGTGTCATTTCATCCTGTCGGTATTATATACAATTCTTGTACTACTACTACTACTACTACTACTACCTCCACCTCTTCCTGCCTATATATAGCCGTCCTGCTCCACCTCTGATAGTGTGACTTTGTCAATGGTCCAAGTCGGACCGAAACGTCGTCGTAAGCTTCTCTCTTTTATGTGCGGGTTATTTGTGTATTGTGTAGAGTACAGTACAGTAACACCGATGTCCGGTAGAGTACAGTACACTAACACTGTATAGTAGAGTACAGTACAGTAACACAGAAGACCAGTACAGTTCAGTACAGTAACACAGAAGAACAATACAGTAGAGTAAGACAGAAGACCAGTACAGTAACACAGAAGAGTAGTACAGAAACAAAGAACAGTTACGTACAGAAACACAAATGAACAGCACAGTACAGTAATGCAGATGAACAGTACAGTGACAGACGAACAGTACAGTTCAGTAACACAGAAGAACAGCGCAGTACAGGAACACAGAAGAACAGAACAGTAACGTAGAAGACCGGCACAGTCACAAGGATGACCAGTAGATTACAGTACAGCAACACAGAAGACCAGAACAGCTCAGTACAGCAACACATAAGAACAATATAGCAGAGTAAGACAGAAGACCAGTACAGTAATACAGAACAATACAGTTACACAGAAGGCCAGTAGAGTAACACAGAAAAACAGTACAGTAACACGTAAGAAGAGTACAGTAACACGTAAGAAGAGTACAGTAACACGTAAGAAGAGTACAGTAACACGTAAGAAGAGTACAGTAACACGTAAGAAGAGTACAGTAACACGTAAGAAGAGTACAGTAACACGTAAGAAGAGTACAGTAACACGTAAGAAGAGTACAGTAACACGTAAGAAGAGTACAGTAACACGTAAGAAGAGTACAGTAACACGTAAGAAGAGTACAGTAACACGTAAGAAGAGTACAGTAACACGTAAGAAGAGTACAGTAACACGTAAGAAGAGTACAGTAGCATGTAAGAAGAGTACAGTAACACGTAAGAAGAGTACAGTAACACGTAAGAAGAGTACAGTAACACGTAAGAAGAGTACAGTAACACGTAAGAAGAGTACAGTAACACGTAAGAAGAGTCCAGTAAGACGGAAAAAGAGTACAGCAATATGGAAGAAGAGAACAGTAACACAGAAGAAGAATACAGTAACACAGATATTATTCATCAAAATTACTGTGTAATTATTACTCTTTACTTTTGTTTTTAATTTCTAGCTTTTTGACTCTGATAAGTTCCATTGTTCCATGTTTCATATTGTTACAAAGTTTTTCCTTAACTGTTTTTCTTCATCGTCTATTAAGTAATATTTTGTAAAACTTTTCTCCTTTTCTCTGTTGAGATTAAACTGCATCATTCAGTTTTTGGATAGGTTGCTCAATTAAGAATTCCTATATTTTTGGTTTAGGTTTCAATAAAAGCGAACTTTTAAGTTGTTGACATTTTTTTTCTTCATACAAAACCATTTTTATTCTGCCTATAACACAAGAATATCTTATTCGCGGTCGTAACTTTAAGTTTCTTTGAATTATTGGTATGTGTAGTAACTTATGACCAAAGTTATGGAACCTATTATGGCTTCCTGGAATGGCGATGATAGCATTAAAAACTCTCTAATGCAAAGATTAAGCGGTAAAGAAAAGTTTCGTCCACTGTGGAAGAGAACTGAGAGTGAAATTCATCCATATATGTCAACACTTGCCAATTTGATGTAAAAATATTTGTATCAGAATTTTCCTCTTGCAGCCGAGACATTAACCAATAAACTTAGTTTGTGCGGGGAAAGTTTGTCCAACTTAATTTGGTAAATACAAGAATGGATTCATTGGCATACATGTGATAACTGGAGACTGACTCTGCTTTCTACTTTCAATACAAGTTGCTTTACCAACACTTGCTTTACCTTGTTTTTTGGGGCACCACAAGTCCTATTTTGTATAATTTATGAAATAAACTGTGAAACCGATTTTCCGTGTAATAAATAATGCCTATTACCATCGGATTAAAATCTTTAACACTGACTTATTTCACGAAATTGATTATCTCCAAGAAATTTAATAACTGAATGTGTAAAGTTGTAAATATACACAGTTAATGAATTATTAGAAACGTTAGATAACTGCATATTTCTTAGAAGTGTGTCATTCTTAGAAGTGTGTCATTCTTAGAAGTGTGTCATTCTTAGAAGTGTGTCATTCTTAGAAGTGTGTCATTCTTAGAAGTGTGTCATTCTTAGAAGTGTGTCATTCTTAGAAGTGTGTCATTCTTAGAAGTGTGCCATTCTTAGATGTGTGCCATTCTTAGAAGTGTGTCATTCTTAAAAGTGTGTCATTCTTAGAAGTGTGTCATTCTTAGATGTGTACCATTCTTAGAAGTGTGTCATTCTTAAAAGTGTGTCATTCTTAGAAGTGTGTCATTCTTAGAAGTGTGTCATTCTTAGATGTGTGCCATTCTTAGAAGTATTTCTTTTTTTCAAATGTTTCTTTCTTATAGGTATGTCATTTTTATGTGTGTCTTTCCTAGAGGTCTGTCTTTCTTATAAGTGTCTTTCTTATATATGTGTCTCCCATAGAAGTGTCTTTCTTAAAAGTACATTTAGTATTTCAGTAATTTATTAAGGTTATAAATATATTCCTGAAATATCATACTTACACTTATGGAGCACTGAGAAATATCATACTTACACTTATGGAGCAATGAGAAATATCATACTTACACTTATGGAGCAATGAGAAATATCATACTTACACTTATGGAGCACTGAGAAATATCATACTTACACTTATGGAGCAATGAGAAATATCATACTTACACTTATGGAGCAATGAGAAATATCATACTTACACTTATGGAGCACTGAGAAATATCATACTTACACTTACGAAGCAATGAGAAATATCATACTTACACTTATGGAGCAATGAGAAATATCATACTTACACTTATGGAGCAATGAGAAATATCATACTTACACTTATGGAGCAATGAGAAATATCATACTTACACTTATGGAGCAATGAGAAATATCATACTTACACTTATGGAGCAATGAGAAATATCATACTTACACTTATGGAGCAATGAGAAATATCATACTTACACTTATGGAGCAATGAGAAATATCATACTTACACTTATGGAGCAATGAGAAATATCATACTTACACTTATGGAGCAATGAGAAATATCATACTTACACTTATGGAGCAATGAGAAATATCATACTTACACTTATGAAGTACTGAGAAATATACTTACACTTACGAAGCACAGAGAAACATTTATGTCTCTCACTGTCAGGTGTTGTCCTGTAAATATACTCATGGTACCAGTTAACATTTATGTCTCTCACTGTCAGGTGTTGTCCTGTAAATATACTCATGGTACCAGTTAACATTTATGTCTCTCACTGTCAGGTGTTGTCCTGTAAATATACTCATGGTACCAGTTAACATTTATGTCTCTCACTGTCAGGTGTTGTCCTGTAAATATACTCATGGTACCAGTTAACATTTATGTCTCTCACTGTCAGGTGTTGTCCTGTAAATATACTCATGGTACCAGTTAACATTTATGTCTCTCACTGTCAGGTGTTGTCCTGTAAATATACTCATGGTACCAGTTAACATTTATGTCTCTCACTGTCAGGTGTTGTCCTGTAAATATACTCATGGTACCAGTTAACATTTATGTCTCTCACTGTCAGGTGTTGTCCTGTAAATATACTCATGGTACCAGTTAACATTTATGTCTCTCACTGTCAGGTGTTGTCCTGTAAATATACTCATGGTACCAGTTAACATTTATGTCTCTCACTGTCAGGTGTTGTCCTGTAAATATACTCATGGTACCAGTTAACATTTATGTCTCTCACTGTCAGGTGTTGTCCTGTAAATATACTCATGGTACCAGTTAACATTTATGTCTCTCACTGTCAGGTGTTGTCCTGTAAATATACTCATGGTACCAGTTAACATTTATGTCTCTCACTGTCAGGTGTTGTCCTGTAAATATACTCATGGCACCAGTTAACATTTATGTCTCTCACTGTCAGGTGTTGTCCTGTAAATATACTCATGGTACCAGTTAACATTTATGTCTCTCACTGTCAGGTGTTGTCCTGTAAATATACTCATGGTACCAGTTAACATTTATGTCTCTCCCTGTCAGGTGTTGTCCTGTAAATATACTCATGGCACCAGTTAACATTTATGTCTCTCACTGTCAGGTGTTGTCCTGTAAATATACTCATGGTACCAGTTAACATTTATGTCTCTCCCTGTCAGGTGTTGTCCTGTAAATATACTCATGGTACCAGTTAACATTTATGTCTCTCCCTGTCAGGTGTTGTCCTGTAAATATACTCATGGCACCAGTTAACATTTATGTCTCTCACTGTCAGGTGTTGTCCTGTAAATATACTCATGGTACCAGTTAACATTTATGTCTCTCACTGTCAGGTGTTGTCCTGTAAATATACTCATGGTACCAGTTAACATTTATGTCTCTCACTGTCAGGTGTTGTCCTGTAAATATACTCATGGTACCAGTTAACATTTATGTCTCTCACTGTCAGGTGTTGTCCTGTAAATATACTCATGGTACCAGTTAACATTTATGTCTCTCCCTGTCAGGTGTTGTCCTGTAAATATACTCATGGTACCAGTTAACATTTATGTCTCTCACTGTCAGGTGTTGTCCTGTAAATATACTCATGGTACCAGTTAACATTTATGTCTCTCACTGTCAGGTGTTGTCCTGTAAATATACTCATGGTACCAGTTAACATTTATGTCTCTCCCTGTCAGGTGTTGTCCTGTAAATATACTCATGGTACCAGTTAACATTTATGTCTCTCACTGTCAGGTGTTGTCCTGTAAATATACTCATGGCACCAGTTAACATTTGCGATACTTCAATACTTCACAGGTATTATTGATATTCAACATTAACATTTATCCTGGCCTCTTTACATATATATACATATTTACTTACTTTTATCTCAAGTTTCCCTGCCTCTGACAGTAATCAAATATCAGTGTTTACCTGGAGTTTACTTGGAGATAGTTCCGGGGGTCGTCGCCCTCGCTGGCCGGTCTGTGACCAGGCCTCCTGGTGGATCAGAGCCTGAACAACCAGGCTGTTACTGCTGGCTGCACGCAATCCAACGTACGAGCCACAGCTCGGCTGGTCAGGTACCGACTTTAGGTGCTTCTCCAGTGCCTGCTTGAAGACAACCAGAGGTCTATTGGTAATCCTCCTTATGTATGCTGGGAGGCAGTTGAACAGTCTCGGGCCCCTGACACTTATTGTATTGTCTCTTAACATGCTAATGACACCCCTGCTTTTCATTGGGGGGATGTCGCATCGTCTGCCAAGTCTTTTGCTTTCGTTGTGAGTGATTTTCGGGTGTAAGTTCGGTACTAGTCCCTCTAGGATTTTTCAGGTGTATATAATCATGTATCTCTCCCGTCCACGTTCCAGGGAGTACGGGTTCAGGAACTTCAAGCACTCCCAGTAATTGAGGTGTTTTATCTCTGTTATGCGTGCCATGAAGGTTCTCTGTACATTTTCTAGGTCAGCAATTTCACCTGCCTTGAAAGGTGCTGTTAGTGTGCAGGAATATTCCAGCCTAGATAGAACAAGTGACCTGAAGAGTGTCATCATAGGCTTGGCATCCCTAGTTTTGAAGGTTCTCATTATCCATCCTGTCATTTTTCTAGCAGATGTGATTGATACAATGTTATGGTCCTTGAACTTGAGATCCTCCGACATGATTACTCCCAGGTCTTTGGCGTTGGTTTTTCGCTCTATTTCGTGGAAGGAATTTGTTTTGTACTCTGATGAAGTTTTAATTTCCTCATGTTTACCATCGAATCGAATCGAATGGAAGAAGATGACGAGAGCTGTCGTGAGATATGAAGGAAGAAGGATAAGGAAGGATGGAAATAACTGGAAAAGGATGGGAAGGAGGGGAAGAGGAGGAATCAAGGCAAGTGGCCCAACCACTTTGGGACATGTGGTACTGAAGTACTGTTGGCGTAGATGGAGAGGCTTGAATGATGTCGTTACTTGGCTCTCTAGGAGAGGATGGCGAAGGCAGCGGCAGGAGCTGAGTGTGTCAGTAGGCAGCAAGCAGGATGAATTAGTTATTCTCTTGATCCGGTTGTTAATGCTTTGAATTTTGTTCTAGAGAGTTGTCACACATATGGGAGAGCTGTAGAAGAGTTCGTTGGTTTGGAGTTGGTGGATTATCTGGTTGACGGTAGGGAATGGCTTTTCGTCGGTGGTGTACGTTGCAGTGTTGTCTTGGAGATGTTGGATGAGTTCTAGGCGAGTCATTGGGCTGGGGTATTGTGTCGTGGTGAAGAACATTAGTCCTTTGTGTTTAACCCACAGTGTTCCACGTAATCGACGTGAGTGAGGTCGAGAAGGCGGTGGTGGAGTTGAGGAAGGTGGTGTTGATGGCGGAGGTAGGGTGTTGAGTGGTGTTGAAGGTGGAATTGAAGATTCGTTGTCATCTTCAATAGACGAATAGGAAGATGTTTCTGGTGGCAAGGCTTCTGATTGGTTGAATTCAGTGAGGTGTGGTGGCGGTGGAGGCTTCTCATTGGACGTTGTTGGAGTGACGTCACTTGTTGGTGGTGGTGATGGAGCTTCTGCAGCAGAGGTGGTGATTAAGTCTTTGGTGAATTTGAGAATTTCTTCAGGTGGAGATGCTGGAAATGTAAATGATGGCATGTTATTTAATGCAAATAACTCGTTGATGGTAGAGTTAAAGGATCCAGGTACAGCCATGTTCTGCATGTGAGCGTATAGTAGACAATAGTGGATCTTCGTTACGTCACATGTTGGAGTGATGGTGGTGGTGGTGGAGGCGGGTTGAGTAGATGCTTGAAGTAATTTTGTAGTGTCTGCTTATAACTTTGCAATTGCGGCATACGTTGGTGTGTTGTTAGTAGGTTTTTTCTTTGCTGCATTTTGTGTTTTCTTCATAATATCCTTTCTAGTAGGACATTTTGCTGCCAGTGTATGGTGATCATTACTTTTGCAGTTTAAACACGCTGGTTGTGTTGGAGCAGCAGCGGTACAGGAACTGAAGGTGTCCCTCACTACCACATGTAGTGCAGAACTTCTTTTCTTGGTGGTGTGAAGATAAGAATATCAGTTCCAGCAATGTTGGATGTAGTGGTATCTCTCAGCTTCTATGTAGGTGGGACTGATGTAGTTGTAGTATACAGCCAGACCTTCGTTCAGAGCAGTGGCAGCCATGTTCACGTCGGTAAAGGTGACCTTGAGCATAGACGATGCATTCGGGATTTTTGTAATACTGTCAACAGTAGCCCAAGTATTTTGAGTTTCAATAGATGACTTAAGTTCAGCAATTGGTTGGGAAGTCAGAATCTTATCCAGTTTTTTCAGTAATACTGATTTTCTTGCCCTGAGGGCAAGAGAAGATGTAACAGTAAACCCTTGAGCAGTAAGAGTAGTGGTGGCTTCTGTAGTGAGTAACTTCTCTGCTTCAGCATCATCGTGACTTACAACAATGAATGCTTCTTTGAGTGACAGAATAGCATTGAATTTCACATACAATGCTCCCTGCACAACAGTTGCAAGAGCAAGCTTCTTTGAATCATCAACGGTACCACTGTTTGGCTTGATCTTTACACGATTTGCGTAGCTCATCGTGCAAGTCAAGGTAAAGACAACGCTGGTAAAGGTTCCCCTCCCCAAAGCGGATCGTAGGGAGACTGAGTAAGTAAGGAGAGCTGCTATGACCTGCCGAGGCGAGAGTCAAAAGCAGAATCTGTGTCTGTGTCAATTCTGTCCATGTTTACCATATCGGAGTAATGGAAATTTCATATCGTTGAACTTCATATTGTTTTTGTGCAGCCCACTGAAAGATTTGGTTGATGTCCACCTGGAGCCTTGCAGTGTCTGCAATGGAAGACGCTGTCATGCAGATTCGGGTGTCTTTTCATCTTTGTTTCGAATTCTTTTCACCTTTTTATAGAATTGCATCACTGTGACCAACTGTCCCCGACGTGTACTCACCTAATTGTACCCACCTAATTGTGGTTGCAGGGGTCGATACTCAGTTCCTGGCCCTGAATCATCACTGAACACTACTAGGTCCTCTCTCTTCCTGCTCCATGAGCTTTATCATACCTCGTCTTAAAGCTATGTATGGTTCCTGCCTCCACTATCTCACTTCCTGACTACTCTATGACTGAATAAATACTTCCTAACATCCCTTTGACTCATCTGAGTCTTCAACTTCCAATTGTGACCCCTTGTTTCTGTGTCCCCTCTCCGGAACATTCTGTCTCTGTCCACCTTGTCCATTCCACGCAGTAATTTGTATGTTGTTATCATGTCTTCCCTAACCCTCCTGTCCTCCAGTGTCGTCAGGCCGATTTCCCTTAACCTTTCTTCACAGGACATTCCTCTTAGTTCTACAACTAACCTTGTCACAAACCTTTGCACTTTCTCTAATTTCTTGACATGCTTCATCAAGTGTAGGTTCCAAACTGGTGCTGCATACTCCAGTATGCAACACCACTTCGACTAGTGGATGGTACCGCTATGATCCCGCCTCCTCCTTCTGCTTCGCCTCTCCTGACTACAGTATATAAGCCACTCCTACGCCCCTGTGCTGTAGTTTCTACAAGATTGATCGACTGAACACATCGTCTCCAGGCTGAGGGACTGATTACCTCAAACTCCTCCTCTCGTTACACCTTTCTGCTTTGTATTGGACTGATGAAGCCATTGTGTGGCGAAGCGTTTCCTCAATAGAGAGTCCCTTATGTTGCAAAAGTGTCTCAGTCTTCAACTTCTCGGTTTTAAACCATTTATCACATAATACAATATAGTCCTCCTTCCAGTGTCGTCACGTTGTTTCCTTATGCTCTCCCCATAGCACATACACCTTAGTTCAGGGACTAGTTGTGTTACAAACATCTGTGTGTAGGTGTGCATGTGTGAGGTGTGTGTGTGTGTGTGTGTGTGTGTGTGTGTGTGTGTGTGTGTGTGTGTGTGTGTGTGTGTGTGTGTACTCACCTAGTTCTCACCTAGTTGAGGTTGCGGGGGTCGAGTCCGAGCTCCTGGCCCCGCCTCTTCACTGATCGCTACTAGGTCACTCTCCCTGAGCCGTGAGCTTTATCATACCTCTGCTTAAAGCTATGTATGGATCCTGCCTCCACTACATCGCTTCCCAAACTATTCCACTTACTGACTACTCTGTGGCTGAAGAAATACTTCCTAACATCCCTGTGATTCATCTGTGTCTTCAGCTTCCAACTGTGTCCCCTTGTTACTGTGTCCAATCTCTGGAACATCCTGTCTTTGTCCACCTTGTCAATTCCTCTCAGTATTTTGTATGTCGTTATCATGTCCCCCCTATCTCTCCTGTCCTCCAGTGTCGTCAGGTTGATTTCCCTTAACCTCTCCTCGTAGGACATACCTCTTAGCTCTGGGACTAGTCTTGTTGCAAACCTTTGCACTTTCTCTAGTTTCTTTACGTGCTTGGCTAGGTGTGGGTTCCAAACTGGTGCCGCATACTCCAATATGGGCCTAACGTATACGGTGTACAGGGTCCTGAACGATTCCTTATTAAGATGTCGGAATGCTGTTCTGAGGTTTGCTAGGCGCCCATATGCTGCAGCAGTTATTTGGTTGATGTGCGCTTCAGGAGATGTGCCTGGTGTTATACTCACCCCAAGATCTTTTTCCTTGAGTGAGGTTTGTAGTCTCTGACCCCCTAGACTGTACTCCGTCTGCGGCCTTCTTTGCCCTTCCCCAATCTTCATGACTTTGCACTTGGTGGGATTGAACTCCAGGAGCCAATTGCTGGACCAGGTCTGCAGCCTGTCCAGATCCCTTTGTAGTTCTGCCTGGTCTTCGATCGAGTGTATTCTTCTCATCAACTTCACGTCATCTGCAAACAGGGACACCTCAGAGTCTATTCCTTCCGTCATGTCGTTCACAAATACCAGAAACAGCACTGGTCCTAGGACTGACCCCTGCGGGACCCCGCTGGTCACAGGTGCCCACTCTGACACCTCGCCACGTACCATGACTCGCTGCTGTCTTCCTGACAAGTATTCCCTGATCCATTGTAGTGCCTTCCCTGTTATCCCTGCTTGGTCCTCCAGTTTTTGCACCAATCTCTTGTGTGGAACTGTGTCAAACGCCTTCTTGCAGTCCAAGAAAATGCAATCCACCCACCCCTCTCTCTCTTGTCTTACTGCTGTCACCATGTCATAGAACTCCAGTAGGTTTGTGACACAGGATTTCCCGTCCCTGAAACCATGCTGGTTGCTGTTGATGAGATCATTCCTTTCTAGGTGTTCCACCACTCTTCTCCTGATAATCTTCTCCATGATTTTGCATACTATACATGTCAGTGACACTGGTCTGTAGTTTAATGCTTCATGTCTGTCTCCTTTTTTAAAGATTGGGACTACATTTGCTGTCTTCCATGCCTCAGGCAATCT
>NC_091298.1:43954662-43979662 GCF_038502225.1 Cherax quadricarinatus
TTCTCTGATCCATTGCAGTGCCCTTCCTGTTATATGTGCCTGATCCTCTAGCTTCTGCACTAATCTCTTGTGAGGAACTGTGTCGAAGGTCTTGCAGTCCAAGAAAATGCAATCTACCCACCTCTCTCTCGTGTCCTACTTCCATTACCTTGTGTGTGTGTGTGTGTGTGTGTGTGTGTGTGTGTGTGTGTGTGTGTGTGGTGTATGTGAGTGTGCGTGTGTGTGTACTCACCTATTTGTACTCACCTATATGTGGTTGCAGGGGTCGATTCATTGCTCCTGGCCCCGCCTCTTCACTGATTGCTACTAGGTCCTCTCTCTCCCTGCTCCATGAGCTTTATCAAACCTCGTCTTAAAACTATGTATGGTTCCCGCCTCCACTACGTCACTTTCTAGGCTATTCCACTGTCTTACTACTTTATGACTGAAGAAATACTTCCTAACATCCCTCTGATTCATCTGAGTCTTCAACTTCCAATTGTGACCTCTTGTTTCTGTGTCCCATCTCTGGAACATCCCGTCTTTGTCCACCTTGTCTATTCCGCAGTATTTTATATGTCGTTATCATGTCTCCCCTGACCCTCCTGTCCTCCAGTGTCGTCAGGCCGATTTCCCTTAACCTTTCTTCGTAGGACAATCCCCTTAGCTCTGGGACTAGTCTTGTTGCAAGCCTTTGCACCTTCTCTAATTTCTTGACGTGTCTGACCAGGTGTGGATTCCAAACTGTTTCTGCATTCTCCAGTATGGGCCTGACGTAGATGGTGCACAGAATCTTCAGCGATTCCTTACTGAGGTATCGGAACACTATCCTTAGGTTTGCCAGACGCCCGTGCACTGCAACAGTTATGTGATTGATGTGCTCCTCAGGAGATGTGCTCGGTGTTATACTCACCCTGAGATCTTTTTCATTGAGTGAGGTTTGCAGTCTTTGGCCACCTAGACTATATTGTGTCTGCGGCCTTCTTTGCCCTTCCCCAATCTTCATGACTTTGTATATGGCAGGGTTAAATTCAAGGGGCCAGTTGCTGGACCAGGCTTGCCTGATCCTCGACCGATTTGATTCTCCTCATGAACTTCACATCATCTGCAAACAAGGACACTTCTGTGTCTATCCCTTCCGTTATGTCATTCACATATACCAAAAGCAGCACAGGTCCTTGGACTGATCCCTGTGGAACCCCGCTTGTCACAGCCGCCCACTCTGATACCTCGTTACGTACCATGACTCGTTGTTGCCTCCCTCTCTGATCCATTGCAATACCTTTCCTGTTATGTGTGCCTGATCCTCTAGCTTTTGCAGTAACCCCTTGTGAGGAACTGTGTCGAAGGCCTTCTTGCAGTCCAAGAAAATGCAGTCTATCCACCCTTCTCTCTTGTCTTACTTCTGTCACCTTGTCATAAAACTCCAGTAGGTTTGTGACACAGGATTTTTCTTCCCTGAAACCGTGCTGGTTGTCGATTATACACTTGTTTCTTTCCAGGTGCTCCACCACTTTCCTCCTGATGATCTTCTCCATGATTTTGCTTACCATACACGTTAGTGACACAGGTCTGTAGTTTAATGCCTCATGGCTGTCTCCTTTTTTAAAAATTAGGACTACATTTGCCAAGTTTTAGTGGATATGTTGAAGATCTTTGTTAGTGGCACACACAACATCTCTGCTCCCTCTCTAAGGACCCACGGAGAGATGTTGTCTGTTCCCACCGTCTTTGAGGTGTCTAGTTCACATAGCAGCGTCTTCACCTCCTCATTGGTTATGTGTACCTCACCCAACACTTGTTGGTGTACCTCTCTGTTCTGATTTCCTGAAGTCCTACCGATTTTCACAGTAAATACTTCTTTATATCTCGTGTTGAGCTCCTCACATACCTCTCGGTCGTTTCTTGTGAACTCATCAACCTTCCTCAGTCTGATTACCTGGTCCTTGACTGTTGTTTTCCTCCTGATGTGGCTATACAACAGCTTCGGGTCAGACTTGACTTTCAAAGCTATGTCATTTTCATATTGTCGTGAGCCTCCCTTCTTATCTGTGCATATTCGTTTCTGGCCCTTTATCTCTTTATTTTCCTGAGTTCTTTGTCTTCTGTACCATTTCCATTCTCTAGTTAATCTAGTTTTTGCTTCCCTACACCTTTGGGTGAATCAAGGACTCGTTCTGGTCTTCCCATTATTTCTGTTTCCCATGCAAGCAAACCTCTCCTCTGCCTCCTTGACTTTTGTTGTCACACAGTCCATCATTTCTTGTACTGGTTTTCCTGTCAGTTCTCTCTCCCACCGAATATCTTGCAAGAAGTTCCTCATGCCTGAGTAGTCCCCCCTTTTGTAGTTTTTGTTTTTCCCATCCTATTCCTGCTACTCTCTCCACTTGTAGCTCAACTATGTAGTCAAAGCACAGAACCACATGATCACTAGCTCCTAGGGGCCTTTCATACATGATATCCTCGATGTTTGAACTACTCAAGGTGAATACAAGGTCCAGTCTTGCTGGATCATCCTCACCTCTCTCTCTGGTAGTGTCTCTAACATGTTGATGCATGAGGTTTTCCAGTACCACATCCATCATCTTGGCTCTCCATGTTTCGGGATCCTAATGGGGCTCCAGGTTTTCCCAGTCAATCTCCTTGTGATTGTAATCACCCATAACTAGTAACTTTGCTCCCCCGTGTGAGCTCTTCTGGCCACCTCGGCTAGTGTGTCGACCATTGCTCTGTTGCTCTCGTCGTATTCTTCTCTTGGCCTCTTGCAGTTCTATGGCGGGTTGTACATTACTGCAATTATCACCTTATGGTCCTCAGGGTGGATTGTTCCTACTAAGTAGTCCATTTCGCCCATGCCATCCATTCCTTCCATTTTCTCAAAACCCCACTGGTTTTTAATGAGCAGTGCAACTCCTCCTCCCCCTCTCCTCCCTCTGTCTTTCCAGAGGATTTGATATCCAGGTGGAAAGATTGCATCTGTTATCATCCTGGTGTGTGTGTGTACTCACCTATTTGTACTCACCTATTTGTGGCTGCAGGGGTCGAGTCTTAGCTCCTGGCCCCGCCTCTTCACCGGTTGCTACTGGGTCCTCTCTCTCCCCGCTCCATGAGCTTTATCATACCTCGTCTTAAAACTATGTATGGTTCGTGCCTCCACTACATCACTTTCTAGGCTATTCCACTGCCTGACAACTCTATGACTGAAGAAATACTTCCTAATATCTCTCTGACTCATCTGTGTGTGTGTGTGTGTGTGTGTGTGTGTGTGTGTGTGTGTGTGTGTGTGTGTGTGTGTGTGTGTGTGTGTGTGTGTGTGTACGTGTGTGACTGACGGAAATAACACAATTTCATTTATACCGTTACTTTACGTCCCTGCACAAGTCTTCTACGGTCGAATTCATTAGAAGACTAAAAACAGTAGATGAAGCAGTTTTGACGTTATCTGTCCGTCAGTCATCGTAGGAGGTGATCAATCTCTCCTTTCTTAAACATGTATTAAGTTGGCTGGTTAATGGGATTCAAAACTTATCGACCAAAAAAAACCATTAATTCATAAAATTATATTTGAAATATACACTTAGCAAATATAAACTAAGAAAATGCACTGTTTCGGGCATCAGCTACACACGGGTTATAAAGGCTGCTTGGAAAGCTGTCTACTAACAGTCATAAATAATTCAGACACTAAAATAGGAATTAAAGTAATGCCTCAGCATGTATATACTCTGGGAGAAATACTACTCTTAGACATATGGCCAGAGCTTAAACACTTTATCAGAAGTTAGGTACAACACTTGATCTTATGTCACGGGTGAATGTTGCTCATTAGTGGAGACGGACGTGAAAATGGTACTTTGGTCAGTGAAGCATTTCTGATATCCAGCTATAGTTATTTAGATTAAGATTCGTAATATAAATAAACGAAAGAAATGTTAATAAATATCTTCAAATAAGTTCCAGATATATCTCTTGACCACTAACAGCCGCGTTAAACAAATATGACAAAACACTTGACAGGTGACCATTGGTTTTGAGAGACAAAGCTGGTTTAGTCGCTCTACCTTAACCTTACATGTCAGCGACTGTGATCAGTTTAGTGTTGGGTGAGGTAGTGACCGCATGTCTGTGCTACAGTGCGTAATATTACGTGTTAAGTGTTAGTGATATAGTGTGAAATGTAATACACAACGCGTTTCTGATATGTGGATAAAATCAAATTGTAGTCATAGTGTTGCAGTGTGTAGGATGTCGCAAGATAACCTTATAGTGCTTATTATTAGGTATCCTCAGAGGGGATTTTTAAGTGATTTTCAGTTTTTTTTTTTTAACTCTAACTTGTCGTTTTTCGATCATAATCCGAGAAGCCTCATCCAATATGCTTGTAATTTTCGAGGCTTGTGTAGTGTAATGGAACAATAAGCAAGTGCATGTCGTCACTGTCTTAACCTGCTGAAACCACTTCATTGTGGCATAGTTCGAGGCCTGGTCACAGACCGGGCGAGGCCTGGTCACAGACTGTGCCGTGGGGGCAGTATCCCCAAAAAAACACTCCAGGTACACAGCTTCAAACAATCATAAAAGTTGCCTCTTAATTCACCGACGACTGAGTGAAATTCAGGTGTGTAGGAGTAGAGTTGATCATTTTTTATGTAATACAATACAGAAGTAGCTACATGGAGTTGGAAGTCTTTAGCTCAAGATGTTTCACACACTCGTGCGTTGTCACGAAAAATGTATTGTTGCAAGACATCAACAGACAGGAGGACAGCGCTTAGTTAAGAAAATAATAACAGGAGGAATTCTCTGAGACAAGACAGAAGGTATGTGTGAAACCTGTCTTGCTTCAGAGAATTTTCCCTCTTATCTGTTGCTGTCTTGCAACATTGCATAGCTCCTGACAACGCCCGAGAGTGTGAAAGATCTAGAGCTAAAGATTTTTCATCCCCAAGTGGCTTGTTCATTGTTAAAATAGCTAATCTGCAGTTGCATTGCGTGTAATATAAAGTAAAAAAAACATCATTAGCAGTTTCCTCTTGGGAACGTCTTCAGTGTTTAATGCCTGATGCAGCTGACCACCTTCAAAGTACGTTCTGATCGGCGTCAAACTCTCAGCACTCATGTAGTTTACTGAACGCAAAGGTTCCCCTCTAATTCACTAACAAAGGTCCCGATTTCCTAATTTTATTGAGTAAAAAGTTAAGTTTATTTATAGATGAATGGTTTACAGAACCGACATGTTGATAAATGTGCAACTCTTGGGTATCTTTATTGAGGAAACGTTTCGCCACACAGTGGCTTCATCAGTCCATACAAAGGAGAAACTTGAAGCAACAGGGAGGAGAATGAGGTAATCAGTTCCTCAACCTTGAGTCTATGTGGTCAGTCCATCAATCTTGAATAGAATACGGCATATGAGCGGAGAAGCAGCTTATAAACCGTATGGCAGGAGAGGTGACACCACCTACGACTGCTGCACCTCTCCTGCCTACGGTTTATAAGCTGCTTCTCTGCTCATATGCCGTATTCTATTCAAGATTGATGGACTGACCACATCGTGCCGAATATGTAAAACTGGTCAAATAGCAAGAACTCATTTAAAATTAAGTCCTTTCTAAAATTTTCTCTTATACGTTTAAAGATATATATATATATATTTATTAATGTAAATGTAAAAAAAAAAAAAAAAATTAATTTTGCTCCAAAAGAATCTTAGAAAACCTTATTATAGCAAGAACAATTTATTTTAGCCTAATCCAACTAAATATATTTTAGATTTCTTTACAGTAATTTAATACTAAACACTCACACTGAAATATATTTTTTTTTTCGTTAGGTTCAGAATGATTTTGGCGAAATTATTGCATACACAAATTTTCGCTTGTCCTATATGGCAAGATGAGCGGTGCTATTTAATCCAAGCTGTATAACCCTTGTGGCTTAGCGCTTCTTTTTTATTATAATAATAATATTTAATCCAAGATCGCAAGTTCTGCCTATTCGGCACGACACACACACACACACACACACACACACACACACACACATATATATATATATATATATATATATATATATATATATATATATATATATATATATATAATCACTGATCTCTGGCCGAAGGAGACTCGAACCTACGAACCTTGGAGCAAGGTACGCAGTGCTCTACCATTCTCACCAGTGTGGTGAGAATAGGACGGAACCAGTCTAAGAAGATGGGAAAAGCAATGAAAATATAGGAATGGTGAAGAAGTAAGGAAAGGAGGAGATGAAGGACAGCTCAAGTCACAAGTGTTTTGAAGTCTAGAGCACTTGGCACTGTAGAGTGAAGGCCGGACTAAGATTCATATTAGGAATGTTATGTATAAGGAATGCTTCAACAAGAGGTATTAGAAAGTCACTTATGTAAATGAAGCGTTCAGCCATGAGTGATGAAATTTTTCCTATAATAAATGTGCTGGACTGTACGTATGTGTTATTTTCCACATCTGGTCGGCACCAACTTACTATTTATTTTCGAGAAGTTTTAACCTTACCGCCCCTAGCAATGCTGTTTTCTGTTGTTAGACATTATCTTCCTGTTTACTGGTCCTCTGCTTCCCCCCTCAAGGAAGGGTCCTTGATGCTGGTGAGGGGCTCTTGATCTATGGAATTGGATTTGTACTCCAGATTCCTGAATTAAACCTGAATACCTTCCACATCCCCCCACAGGCGCTGCATAATCCTACGGGTTTAGCGCTTCCCCTTTGATTATACTAATAATGGTCCTCTGCCAAAACTGTCTACCTTTCTAGCCTTGTTGAAGCATCACATAACATTCCAGTCATGAATCTTAGCCGAGTTCTGGTTCTCTGTAAATGCCCTCCATTCTCATTACATTGTCAAATGCTCTAAACTTTAGAAAACATGTTACTTAACCTGGCCTTTGTCTCCTCTACTAACCTCTTCACCATTTCTATATTTTTGTTCTTGTCTTCTACTTAGGTTGGTTCTGTCAAACGTTTTCATACTCGTAAATTTGTATCCTAGTGCTGATTATTTGTTAATAATCTTACCTAATGTTACACAGCCTAACCATACAGAGAATTTTACGACTGATCTAGGTTATGATAGGTTTGGCTGGGTTTTGGGAAAAAGTACATAATGGGTGTATATGATGATGCACATTTTACAGAATAACGTATTCTTCAAGTTAGTAACTAACAAGCAAATTACAGCCTTGGAAAGCTAGAATGGACGCAAGTTTTGTTTTAGAGATAATCTTGGTTATTGTGTATACAAATAGTTAAATTTATCCGTGTTAGTAACAAAACCTTAAATTTAAATAGGTGGCCAAAATGGTTTGATGATGAGTTGCCGACAACGTCAATCAGCATAAATACGAAGCTTAAACTGATAAGAGGAACAATGCGTGTGCGTCATAGGAAGCTGTTTAATCATCTGGCGAGCTTCAATGATTCAAAACTCTGAATATAAGTAGGGGGGAAATTAAAAAGTAAATGCTATGTAGCTTCTCTCATCATTGTATCATTATACATTTACACTCAACTATGGTGGACTCCAGTTGACAAACCCCTTGTTCTGAACCAGGTGATACTGCAGAGAACTAGCAACTATTACTACCACCACTACAACTACAACTACCAGCACTATTCAATATGATGTGGTCTCCATTGTAAAGGACATCAACAATATTTTTTTTTCATTTTGAAATATTAGACACACACATGGGTCAGTTGACAGCGCCCTCAGCTGACATACTGTGGGATCCATGGCTCAATCCCCAGCAAAAGTGGAAACTTTTGACGTGTTTCCTTACACCTGCTGTCCCTGTTCCTCTAGGAGTAGTAGGTACCTGGGTGTTATTGACAGTTGTGAGTGGCATCTCGAGGGAGGTAGTATACCTTTAATAGGACTGGAATTCGAAAGGAGATTAGGATAGCACCTTTTAGCCTCTAAAATTAATCAGTTTAAAATAAACGCTGTATTCCTTTGATGTAATTGAACAACTATGGCTTGGCAATGATTGTGCGAATTTTATCATAGTCATACAAGATGTTCACACTAAGTGTGAACATCTTGTATGTTATTTGAGATGTTTAAAATATCATCAAGGTTAGCCAGTGACAAACTTAATTCCTCCAAATTTAGAGTAGCAAGGTACATATTTCCACCAGATTTACGAAATATTCTCAGCTCATTAACACCCCTCCTTCACCCCTCCGGCCTGCCGGTCTCCCTGAATCCATTCATAAATGTTATCTTGCTCTTATTCCAATAGCAGGTCAAATCCTAAACACCATTTGTCTCCATTTGCTACTGTCCAACACGCTCACGCTTGATTGCTGAAAGTCTAAGCCCCTTGTGCACAAAACCACCTTTACCCCCTCTCTCAAATCTTCCCTAGGCCGACCCCTACCCCGCCTTCCCTCCACTGCAGATTTATACACTCTCCAAGTCATTCTATTTCGTTCCATCCTCTCTATATGTCCAAATCACCTCAATAACCCCTCCTCAGCCCTCTGGATAATATTTTTCGTAATCCCACACCTCCTCCTAATCTCCAAACTACGGATTCTCTGCATTACATTCACTCCAAACACATTGCCCTCAGACATGACGTCTCTACTGCCTCCAGCCTTCTCCTTGTTGCAACATTCATCAACCATGTTATTCCTTCGACGAAGTCATTAATGTAAATCTTGAGCAACAGTCGTGTGACGGATGAGCCTAGCGAGTTTTTCGTTCTTGTCTGAGATTATGATGGCTTCTCTCATCTTTGAACAACTATATCATCAGATTAAGGCTGAGTTAGAGGATACTACAAAAGATTCGGTGTCTTAAAAGGATAGAAGCAAGGACGTTGAAAACAGCCGCTTGAATGATGGGACCAAAGACTAGAAACTGACAGGAACGAATAGCATAAAGCTGAAGAATAGAAAGGTTTAGGAGGCTGCTGAGGAGATCAATAATTTATTCTCTGTGTAAATAGGCGAGTGTGGTCGACGATCCTGAACATCCCTACAACGACCAAATAGAATATTACTGTATCACTACATCACTTCGAAAGTAAGAAAATTGTTCTTTCTGGGGAATGAGATGTAGGCTATTGTTAGCCATCTTTACAACATCACGAAAGGAAACGAGACCAATCCCATTATCTGTCTCAGATGTTGGCAGACATAGGAGTGAGACCTGATTAAGGTCGGTGATAGACAAAAAAAAGAAGGGATGATATCTTATAAAACGTGGAATTTTGTTATAGAAGGGGTGTTGGAAATAAATGGTTGTCCAGAGCAATCTGTGCTATTTGTTGGCTGGTTAAACACTGTATGGACTTTGGCGTTCCATTCATCGATAACGGGGGCCACTTCTACAGCAGAAATGACGTGTCAGCCATGGATTAAGTTCAATTGTCTAAGATTGGTGTGGGTGCTTTGGCAAGTTCAGGGCAGGGTTTTGTTAGTGATTTACACTAAAAATAGATACAGTATGGGTTTTGGTAGGGGGAAAATGGATTGTGGAAGTATTGATTTAGGCTCTAATATCACGAATTTTAAGAATTACGATAATCAAGTAACACTGAATTAAGATGGTAATAGAAAATGTGGAAAGGCAAAGTTGAGTATTGGAAAGATATAGAGAAAAATAAATATCATACATTTTATACTAATAGTTGAAGTGCCAGGAATAAGATAAATGAATAGCGTCTGGCCGCATGTGCAAGGAACATTGATGCTATTGCAATAACTGAAACATGGTAAAATTTAAAGAGTCGGGATATGGTTGCCGGGTACTACGTTCAGAGGTTTAAAGTGTTTCATATAGATAGATATAACAGGAAAGGGGAGTGGAGTGGCACTGAATGTCCGAGAAAGCATGAATTTGCGCACAAAAACGGGTACTAAAATTGATGGATTAGACAAAGTATCTCTTTGGGTAGAATTTCTAGAAAGGCAATAAAAATATTTTAGGTGTAATATTCTGGCCCCCAAACGTAGAAAGCAACAGTAGGAGACTTCTTGGAACGAAATTGTCAGGGCTACTAGTCATGACTGGACTATTTTGACCGGTAATTTAGAGTCCAGTGACTTCCTGAAAGTAGTTCTGGACTGCATTTTGAAGCAGTTTGTAAGAACTTACCAGAGGTAATAATCTGCTAGACCTGGATTGGTCAAATAAGAAAACCTTCGTAAATAATCTAGAGATCAACGAAGAGCTTGGTGGAAAGCGATCTCAAATTAGCAGGAGAATAAGGATAATATAGTAAAAGTCCCTGATTTTCGTTCTGCCTATTATAATGGAAATATCTTGATTTGGGTTAACTGTCCAGTGATTCTGTTGACGATGATTATGCTTACAATAACGAAAGAAACTGCAATTATAACTTTTTTCTTACTAATATACGATGTGCTCAAAGGATATACACCCAGTTTCAATATATACTGCTTTTAAATTGAGTCCATCTTTTTGTAACGCCATGTATATTCCCCAGAGAGAAATTAGGCCAAATAAAAATTACACCAAGTGGATGAACAGGAAACTAAAGCATCTATTAGGAGAGAAGAGAGAAATTTATAGGCTCATCAAAATGGAAGAGGCTAACTTTTTTGTCCAATATGTTAATATCAAGAGAGAAGTAAAGAAGGAGATTAAAAACGCCAAATTCGACTATGAAATTCAAGTAGCTAATGAATCAAAGATAAATGAGGGAATAGGACCACTGAGAACTACGTCTTAACAGCTTATTGATAAGCAGGAAATATTCTGTCTTTTTAACAGTTATTTCTTGTCAGTATTCACACAAAAAGAAATAAATGATATCCCAGCAATTAATAATCATTCAGGTCCTGAGGACCTGAATGATTATCAAATAATTATCAAACAAGTAGATAAACTAAAACAAAATAAATTCCCAGGCCTCGACAAACTGTTTTCGAGGGTACTTAAGAAGTTTAAGTGAGAAGTTAGTCGCTAATAACTCTGTTACAGCATAAATCCAAACTGATGTTGAGCCGGAGATGAGTCATTCCCATCAAATTATAGCCCAATAAGGTTGACGTCAATAGTTGACGAATTATTAAAATCGATTATAGCCGATATAATACGAAGCCACTTTGGTGAGTATAATTTGATTAGTGGGTCTCAACATGGTTCATGTGTGTAGGAAGCCTGTTGGTCAGTGCTAAGTAGGACTCTGTCTAATTCAACTTTTCTCACTCAAAACTAGTAATCAGGCAATGAAATTGTCAGGGGATATGCTATGTACAAAGATACCTCCTCTATATTAGATTGAAGATGCCTACTATGTAACCGAAATGTTTTGAAATAGAGATATTTAGCAATTTCACGTGTTTTACTAATAAAGAGGTAGTGGTATAGTTGTCTTGAATACTAACGACTACACCAACAAAATGTTAGGTCTACTAAACGATCCGAACACATGCAAACTTCACAACGCACCAAGTGGACAGCCTAACCAAGCCTCAGAATAAGGGAAGAAGCTTCAATACACAATCCCCAGCAACCTCAGACCTGCCAGTATGTACGGCCTGCCGAAGACTCACAAGCCAGGAATTCTACTGAGATCTGTCTGTCTCTGTAATAGGCAGTGCCCCACCAGCTCTCAGGGATTCTACTAAAACACCTTTCTAAACTCTAGGGCACAATCATTCAAACACATATTCAAGACTCTGGTGATCTCTTCAACCGCATCCACAACATTAATGTCAGGAACAAGAAACTCTCTAGCCTAGACGTGACATTGCTATTTAGCAAGGTACCCATAGCATAATCCAGTGGTCTGCGCCGGAAAATTGACGACTCCCTCGACCTTCCTGTTCCAGCTAACAATTTCGTGCACATACTGAACGATGTGTTGATTTCATATGTTTCTCTATTGAAAATGATCTTTCAGTAGATTTCTGGACTCCCAAGGGGTTCTCCACTAATTGCTGTATTGGCGACCTGTACATGGAATGTCTCGAAGCCGATCGGATTTCTACTATTTCCTCTTCAATCATCTGACTCCGCTATGTTGATATAATTTTCATAACTACTAAACGCTTCAACATTCCTACTTTCTAACACAAGCTCAACTAGGTTGAGTCTTCAATCCAATATACGCTAGAAAAAGTCGATAACACTCTTCCTCTACTTGATGTTCTCTGCAGAGCCGACCATGAGCTTCGTTTTAAAATCTATCGAACACTGACCAACCAACACAATCTTTTTAACATCTGCTTTCACATACAACAAGAGTTAATTCATTTACCTTATTCCTGTCGCTTCGATTACTAACATAAAATTCATAAAGATGATTTTTCTTCTATACCTTTTCCCTGTTCAACTTTGTCTTTCCACAACATGTCGATGAATGACACCTCAATATCCTTAGTGTTTGTGTGTCCAGCCAACTATTAATATAAATTGTTTTGGATATCTATTAATTTCTAACACCATTTCTAGGCAAAACACCACGTATTACAGGGCCACTTCCCTTCTGGTCCTCAGCCCCACACTTCCCAACATCACTGCCTCTTGCACTTATACAGATAAAAGGATTTGTCCCATTACCTCTCATAATTTTGTCAAGACGATTAACAATATCCAGGAAAACGCACCATCTGCCTCCTCTTCCTATATCTAACATAAAATGCCCTTTCCATAATTTTAATCTGACTGTCCCCGACAAGAACAATGTTCTTAACTTCAAAATCGGCTTTCATCGTGATGTTCTCAACAGTCGTTATTGGGAAGTCCTGAATCATCGACTCCACACTCGTCTGTTAACACAGAAAAATAATTTTTGGTCTCAACAGCAATCTTCTGGATTTTCTTCGTCTTTACCATCGCCTCATTCGTTCTTACCAGCCTCCAGCCCATTGCACGATCATCGACGCAGCTGTTGTCTACGTCCGTTTTCCATGGAAAATCTTAGCACATCCATTTAAGCTGTTGAACCCCTCTTCCAGCTTCTTTTAATTCTGCCTTAACCTGAAGGTACAGCTTTTCAAAGTTGAGGGAAGCCATCACCACAACGTCATTTAGCCAGGAACTGAGAACTCAATTGGCACGTCTTCACACGACAACGGCCAGCACACTGTGGAAGACTGGAAGTGAAGGGAATTAGTCACTCAGCCTAGCAGAATAATATAGAAAAGACAATACAAATGAGGTAGTCGGTCCCTCAGTATTGGAGTAGGTGTTCGGTACCATAATGTAAATTGAAGATGGGCATAAATATAGGTGATACAAATAATGTTCTGAGGATATCTCTCCAAGAAAGAACTCGAAATAATGGATTCAAATTTGATGAGATTAGACTTAGAAAGGACGTGTAGGAAAGTACTGGTTTGGAAATAGAGTGGAACAGTTTACCAAGCAGGATAATTAAAGCCATAACTTTGGGTAGCTTAAAATGTGAGTTGAATAAATACATGGATTAGAGTGACACTTGTACAGCAGGAGTTAGTCGAGTTGTCAAAGCTCATTTCTTGGAGAAACCTGGAAAATGGGTTGGACTAACATTTTTGTTAGTGTTTAGGTTTGAGAATAGCCTGCTTAATATGAGCCAGTAGGCCTGCTGCAGTGCTTCTCAAGTTTTTATGGTCTTATGTTAACCAACTGTCTCTAGTAAAAATTAAAAATCTTAACAGATTGTTAATCTTGTGCGTCTTTGGAAACGATTACATAAAGGGAATAAATTTGTTGACTAAATCCGGAAAAATCGCGCAATAGTATTTTAAATGAAGTGTTGTAAATACGTTGCATCTTCCATGAAGGATTACAACGAAATTAAATCGCTTATTTTACTTTGATAATCTGTGTAATAAGAAATAACCATTTTATTTCCCTTATCCCTCTTATCCTTATCCTTCATTCTGTTTTCATCTAGTCGGTCTACTATGGAGACGTCTCGTAATGTTAATATCGAGTAGCATTGAGAAGATATAATTATTTTTATTCTGATTATTATTTTATTATTGTAACAATAATTGTTATTACCAGTAAGATGCCCATAAAATAAAGCGGTAAGTAATTTTGGTTGTAGTTTTTGCAAGCTCAACAGGACCGAATCTAATTAAACTGTTACCCCTTTGAGGTCACCCTCGTGTAAAAGATACCTGGGAAGTGAAGGGTTAATAGGACCAGGAAAAATACGTTTTGGAATTCCCGTAACCCAACCCAGCATTTTCCTGTACCTATATTTTCTTGTTCCAATGTTTTCCTGTTACATTCTTTACCTCTACCAATGTTTTCTTTTTTTTCCCCACCTATTTTTTTCCTTTATCAAAGATTTTCTGTGTCACTGTTTCCCTACATCAATACTTCCATGTCCCAGTGTTTTCTGTGTCCCATTGTTTTTCTGTCTCAAATTGTTCTGTTTATCGGAACCAACAATTTTCTATTTCACTGTTTTCCAGTGAGACTGTTTTCCTGTTCCAGTATTTTCTTGTCCCAAAGTTGTAATGTCTCAATATTTTTTTGTCCTTATGACTGCTCGTCCCATCCATCCTAAATAATGACGAGATGTGTTTCGAACACTGTGGAATCCAAGAAAGACATTCCCGTATCCTAAGAGCCAGGCCGCCTTTACCTCAGTTATTTGAGAAAAGTATTTCAGTATGCTCTCTCCAGGAGAGAACCCGCAGTAATGAATTTAAATTGGGCAAGTTTAGATTTAAAAGTGATGTAGGAAAGTATTGGTTTGGAAATAGGGTAGTTGATGAGTGGAACAGTCTACCTAGTTGGGTTATTGAGGCTGAAACCTTGGGTAGTTTCAAATATAGGTTGGGGGTTATGGTAAGCAGCAACCTTAAACCAAGACAGAAATGCCTAAGCGTACGTAATAAGGCAAATAGATTACTGGGATTTATATCAAGAAGTGTAAGCAACAGAAGTCCAGAGGTCATACTGCATCTTTATACATCATTAGTAAGGCCTCACCTAGATTATGCAGCTCAATTCTGGTCTCCATATTACAGAATGGACATAAATTCGTTAGAAAACATTCAGCGTAGGATGACTAAATTAATACATAGCATTAGAAATCTTCCTTATGAAGAAAGATTGAAGACTCTTAAGTTACATTCACTTGTTAGACGAAGAATGAGGGGAGACCTGATCGAAGTGTATAAGTGGAAGATAGGTATTAATAAAGGGGATATTAACAAGGTCTTGAGGATATCTCTCCAAGAGAGAACCCGCAGTAATGGATTTAAATTAGATAAGTTTAGATTTAGAAAGGACATAGGAAAGTATTGGTTTGGAAATAGGGTAGTTGATGAGTGGAACAGTCTACCTAGTTGGGTTATTGAGGCTAGGACTTTGGGTAGTTTCAAATTTAGGTTGGATAAGTACATGAGTGGGAGGGGTTGGATTTGAGAGGGACTTGCACATCGGAGCTTGTTTCTTGGGTGGCATTGAAAATTGGGTTGGTCAAATGTTTGTTAGTGGGATGAATTGTAAAGGACCTGCCTAGTATGGGCCAACAGGCCTGCTGCAGTGTTCCTCCTTTCTTATGTTCTTATGTTCTTATGAGTGAGAGGGGTTGGATTTGAGTGGGAGTTGCATATGAGAGTGGATAGAGTTATCAGAGCTTATTTCTTGGGTGGCATTGAAAATCAGGTTGAGCAAATGTTTTGTTAGGATTGTAAAGGACCTGCCAAGTATGGGCCTGTTGCAGTGTTCCTCCTTTCTTATGTTCTTATGTTCTTATATCAAAGATCCCAGAAAGGAATTCACGTATCCCATAAGATTGGCTCACTCAACCTACCAAACGATCTCAAAAGAGTATCCCCGAATTCCGTGTGTGTGTGTGTGTGTGTGTGTGTGTGTGTGTGTGTGTGTGTGTGTGTAACTGTGGTTGCAGGGGTCGAGTCATAGCTCCTGGCCCCTTCTCTTCACTGTCGCTACTAGGTCCACTCTCCAAATTGTTTCACTTCCTGACAGCTGTACAGCTGAAGAAATACTTCCTAACATCCCAGTGACCCATCTGATTTTTCAACTTCCAGTTGTGACCCCTTGTTGCTGTGTCACATATCTGAAACATTCTGTCCCTGCCCACCCTGTCAATTCCTCTCAGTATTTGATATGCTGTTATCATGTTCTCCCCTTATCCCTCCTGTCTTCCAGTGTTCTCAGGTTGAGTTTCCTTAACCTTTCCCAGTAGAATAAACCCCTCAGTTCTGGGACAAGTCTTGTTGCAAACCTTTGCACTTTCTCTAATTTATGCAAGTGTTTGACCAGGTGTGGGTTCTGTACTGGTGCTGCATACTAACACCAATATTCAGTTTTGTGAATGATTCGTTACTTATATATAGAAACGCTATTCTCAGGTTTGCCAGGTGCCCTTTTGCTGCCCAGTAGGTAAAACTGGTCAATTAGCAAAAACTCATTTAAAATTAAGTTCTTTTTTAAATTTTCTCTTATACGTTTAAAGACATTTTTTCATGTATGTTAATATAAAAATTAACGATTTTGTACCAAAAGAACCTTAGGGGACTTACCTAACATTATTATAACAAGCGCAATTTAATTTAGCCTGATCCAACTAAATGTATTATATACAAGTTCATAAGAATTTAATAATAAACAAACACAATGAAATGTATTGATACACGACCTCAGTCTGTCATAAAAGCAAGCATCTGAACTTTTAGTATCCAGAAGTTAAAATACCAGCTTATCGGGCAAGAGAGGATTGGACTCCTTCCTTATTTCAGCCAAGATGATCTTGTATACTGCAATAACATCCCTGAACTTCTTCATCTAATGTGACTTGAATATCGACCAGGAGGTTGGCGGCTGTTTATAGACAGCTCCATTAGAAGCTTGAAATGTGTCTTATTGCACAATGGTAACCATTATGCATCTCTTCCAATTGCTCACTCAACAAAACTTTGTTGATGACCAACAAAGTAGAGAATTGTACGTTTTCATATGCAGTCATGAGTGGTATCTGAATTATCTTACGATGTTGATGTAATCTGTTATTATAGAGAATGAAGTGCTAGTATGTATTACATAATTTGACTTCTGCATGATCTAAAGTATAATTTCAATACGATTTGTAAGTTAGCCCGGCCTGATCAATATATTTATCACATCTTTTATGTTTTTCAATGGGATACCAAATTTTAAAAAAAAAGCTAGAGTCGATCAAATAAAGTTAATTACATTCGGAATCAGCACCACAGATTTACCCTAAAATCGATGGAATATCATTGGCCAGAAAATAAATGGTGACCATTGACTCACTAATTTATCGCTACCTTACCTAAGCTATGTGTGCCGGAATCCACTACAATAATAAGCCAGTAATAACTCAACAAAAAGCGGCAGAACGAATGGAAATCAAGGACCCCATTGAAAATTAGTCACTTTGTTTCACTTTTTTTTTTGGATTAACCTAGGCACACTATGTGTGAAATTGGACTTGTGTGTGCCTGTACCTGAATAGATTGACTAAATCACTCTACTGCCACGCAAAACAGTCCCCAGTTTTTTAAAATTCTAAACCTCCTTAACATACACAACACTCACTCTTACTATTGTGCTTACTACATTGACAGGACATTAAAATCTAATATCACTACCATCCTGAAACACTTGATACTTGCCACTGATCTCATAGACACAACACTAGACACACAAATTTCTCTTATATTCCCAGTGCCCGACTTGGCCTTCGTAAAAACTCAATGCGCTTGCATTATTTGTGAAGTCGGCTGCTTGAGGGGTCCACTGAATGGAGGAAGTTAACGATGAAGTCACCAGCACGTATCACCTGCTTTGTATCGGCTGATGAAGTCACAGTGTGGTGAAACGTTTCTTCAATAAAGGTTCCCATATGTTGCATAAGTGTTTCAATCTTCAGCTTGTCGGTTTTAAACCATTTATCACATATCAGGTAGTGTTTTTTCATCTCTGAGTGAATTACATTTTTTAGGTTGCTACTAAACGTGTAAGAATTTGTGTGAGATAACCTATAGACTGTTCCAACTGTAACAAATTATATATCGTGCCGAATAGGTAAAACTTGCAATTTTGGCTTAAATAATAACGCTCTTCCTGCCGAATAACGCAAGCGAAAATCTGTGTATGCAATAATTTCGCAAAAATCATTCTGAACCTAACGAGAAAAATATGTTTCATTATGTTTATCATTAAATTATTGTAAACTTATCTAAAATATATTTAGTTGGATTAGGCTAAATTAAACTGAGCTTAAGACCCCTTCTAAAACTTTCTCTTATATATTTTAAGATTTTTTTTTATTTGTTAATAAATAAAATTAACGATTTTGTACCAAAAGAAATTTAGGAAACTTACCTACCTTTATTATAACAAGCGCAATTTAATTTATCCTAATCTAACTAAATATATTTTATATAGGTTTACAATAATTCAATAATAAACAATAGAAATAAATTTTCTCGTTAGATTCAGAATGATTTTTGAGAAATTATTGCATACACAAATTTTCGCAAATATCTGAAAACATTTGTTTTTTCCATACTCCCTCTCTCCAATGTGATATCCAATTTTTCTTTATCTAAATCACTTGATACCTTCATCACCTTACTCTTATCTATGTTAACTTTCAACTTTCTAACTTTACACACCTTCCCAAACTCGTCCACTAACCTTTGCAACTTTTCTTTAGAATGTCCCATAAGCACAGTATCATCTGCAAAAAGTATCTGTCTCAACTCCCATTTTGTACTTGATTCCCAATAATTTAATCCCACCCCTCTCCCCAACAACCTAACATTTCTTTTATAACCCAATCTTTAAATATATTAAACAACTAAGGTGACGTTACAAATCCCTGCCTAAGACATACATTTACAGGGAAGTAATCTCCCTCTCTCCTACACACCCTAACCTAAGCCTCACTATCCTCACAAAAACTCTTTACAGCATTTAGTAACTTACTACCTATTCTATACATTTGCAACATCTGCCACATTGATCCAATACCGCTCTATCATATGCCTTTTCTAACTCCATAAATGCAATGAAAACTTCCCTACCTTTATCTAAATACTGTTCACATGTATGCTTCAATGTAAACACTTGATGTACACATCCCCTACCCGCTCTAAAGCCTCTTTGTTCATCTGCATTCCTACTCTTTCAATAATAACCCTACCGTACACTTTACCTGGTATATTCAGTAAACTTATTCCCCTAAAAATTTTACAATCTCTTTTGTCCCCCTTCCCTTAATATAAAGGAACTATACATGCTCTCTGCCATTCCCTAGGTGCCTTCCCCTCTTTCATACATTTATTAGACAAAAATACCAACCACTCCAACACTATATACCCCCCTGCTTTTAACATTTCTGTCATGATCTCTTCAGTTCCTGTTGCTTTACCCCCTCTCATTCTACATAATGCCTCGCGCACCTCCCCCACATTCACATCCTGCTCGTCTTCACCTGAAAGGTGTTATACCTCCCTGACCAGTGCATAAAATTACCGCTTCCCTTTCGTCATCGACATTTAAAGGTTCCTCAAAATATTCCCGTCATCTACCCAATACCTCCAGCTCCCCATTTACTAACTCCCCTACTCTGTTTTTAACTAACAAATCCATTCGTTCCCTAGGCTTTCTTAACTTGTTTATCTCACTCCATTTTTTTTTATTTTCAGCAAAATTTCTTGACAGTGACTCTCCCACTCTTTCATCAGCTCTCCTTTTGTACTCTCACCACTCTCTTCACCTTTCTTTTACTCTCCATATACTCTGCTCTTCTTATAACACTTCTGCTTTGTAAAAACCTCTCATAAGCTACGTTTTTATCTTGTTTCTCACTTTTTACTTCATCATTCCACCAATCACTCCTCTTTCCTCCTGCACCCACCCTCCAATAGCCACAGACTTCTGTCCCACATTCTAATACTGCATTATTAAAATTAAAACTATCCCAACCCTCTTCAACCCCCCGCCCCCCTCCCCACTACTCATACTTTCATTAGCCCACCTTTCTGCCAGTAGTTGCTTATATCTCACCCTAATTTCTTCCTCCCTTAGCTTATACACTTTCACCTCTCTCATAGTTGCTGTTGCCATTTGCCTTTTGTCCCATCTACCTCTTACTCTAATTGTAGCTACAACTAGATAATGATCCGATATATCCGTTGCCCTTCTATTAACATGTACATCCTGGAGCCTACCCATCAACCTTTTATCCACCAATACATAATCTAACAAACTATTTTCATTACGTGCTATATCATACCTTGTATACTTATTTACCATCTTTTTCATAAAATATGTATTACTTATTACCAAATCTCTTTCTACACATAGCTCAATTATAGGCTTCCCATTTTCATTTACCCCTGGCACCCCAAATTTACCTACTACTCCTTCCACAACATTTTTGCCCACTTGAGCATTGAAATCCCCAACCACAAGTGCTCGCTCACTTGGTTCAAAACTCCCCATGCACTCACTCAACATTTCCCAAGATCTCTCTCTCTCTCTCTCTCCTGTACAATTCTCTCTTCTCCAGGTGCATAAACATTTACTATAACCCACTTTTCACATCCAACCCTTATTTTACTCCACATAATCCTTGAATCTATACATTTATAGTCCCTCTTTCCCTGCTATAACTAATCCTTCAACATTATTGCTACTTCTTTAGCTCTAACTCTATTTGAAATCCCTGATCTAATCCCATTCATTTCTCCCCACTGAAACTCTCCCACCCCCATCAGCTTTGTTTCACTTAAAGCCCGGATATCCAGCTTCTTCTCATTCAAAACATCCACAATTATCTCTTTTTTTTATCATTAGCACAACATCCATGCACATTCAAACATTCCATTTTGACGGCTTTCTTCTTTCATTTCAGTAGGCTACACGGGAAAAGGGTTACTAGCCTATTGTTTCGGCATTTCAGTTGACTTTTACAACACGCATGGCTTACGGAGGAAAGATTCTTATTCCACTTTCCCATGGATATAAAAGGAAAAGCAATTAGAACAAGAACTATTAAGATAAAATCAAAGAAAACTCAGATGAGTGTGCATACATAAACATTTGCATGTATGTGTAGTGTGGCCTAAGTGTAATTAGAAGTAGCAAAACGTACCAGAAATCTTGCATGTTTGAGATAGAAAACAGACATCAGCAATCCTACCATCATGTAAAACAATTACAGGCTTTCGTTTACACTCACTTTGTATGACGGTAGTACCTCCCTGGGTGGTTGCTGTCTACCAGCCTACTACCTCTTATATATATATATATATATATATATATATATATATATATATATATATATATATATATATATATATATATATATATATATATATATATATACATATGTCCTGTGCCGAATGGGTAAAACTGGCCAATTAGCAAGAACTCATTAAAAATTAAGTTCTTTTTTTTAAATTTAAAGATACATTTTTATCATTTAATATAAAAATTAATGATTTTCTACCAAAAGCACCTTAGGAAACTTACCTTACATTATTATTATTAAAGATTCGCCGATATTCTCCCGGCCCGGGCCTTGGTTCCCTGTCTTGGGAGTGTCTGAGACCTAAGTCTCTTATAACAACCGCTATTTATTTAATAATAAACAAACACAATGAAATACATTTTTTTTCCATCAGGTTCAGAATGATTTTTGCGAAATTATTGCATACACAAATTTTCGCTTGCCTTATTCGGAAAGAGGTGCGTTGCTATTTCAGCCAAAATCGCAAGTTTTGTGTATTCGGCATGACATACATACATACATTATATATATATATATATATATATATATATATATATATATATATATATATATATATATATATATATATATATATATATATATCGTGCCGAATAGGCAGAATTGCGATCTTGGCTTAAATAGCAACGCTCATCTTGCCATATAGGACAAGTGAATATTTGTGTATGCAATAATTTCGCCAAAATCATTCTGAACCTAACGAAAAAAATATATTTCACTGTTTGTTTAGTATTAAATTATTGTAAACAAATCTAAAATATATTTAGGTAGGTTAATCTAAAATAAATTCTTCTTGTTATCATAAGGTTAGGTAAGTTTTCTAAGATTCTTTTGGAGCAAAATTAAAAATTTTTACATTAACATTAATGAAAAAAATATATGTTTAAATGTATAAGAGAAAATTTTAGAAAGAACTTAATTTTAAATGAGTTCTTGCTAACTGACCAGTTTTACATATTCGGCACGACATATATATTATATATATATATATATATATATATATATATATATATATATATATATATATATATATATATATATATATATATATATATATATATATACACATACAGATACTAAGGATTACAGAGCAGACAGCTTCCTCTTTCAGAGACTCAGTGTTACGATCCACTGGGAATATGCCTGCAGCATTCTGGGCACGCGGCCCACCGCCGGGTAGCTGGACGAAGTATTCGAGATATAGCTCTGAGATGTTATCTATGTTGTTCTACCCCCTATTGTATTTTCGTCAATGTATTTTGTCTTTAAATAAAGTCTACATAGAATATAAGGGGTTGCAGGAGAAGAAAATATTCAAAAAGTTCCAGGAAGACCCTTGAGTTTTCCCTGAAGTAAGTTTATTCTTTTCTCTGATGATGAGGGTCCCTAGTCGAGTTCCAGGGGTGGTACCTCCCTATATTGTTTATCTATATATATATATATATATATATATATATATATATATATATATATATATATATATATATATATATATATATATATATATATATATATATATATATATATGTTGTGCCGAATATGTAAAACTGGTCAATTAGCAAGAACTCATTTAAAATTAAGTCCTTTCTAAAAATTTCTCTTATACGTTTAAAAATATATTTTTTTCATTAATGTTAATGTAAAAAAATTTTAATTTTGCACCAAAAGAATCTTAGAAAACTTACCTAACCTTATTACAACAAGAACAATTTATTTTAGCCTAACCCAACTAAATATATTTTAGATTTGTTTACAATAATTTAATACTAAACAAACACAGTGAAATATATTTTTCTCGTTAGGTTCATAATGATTTTGGCGAAATTATTGCATACATAAATTTTTGCTTGTCCTATATGGCAAGATGAACGTTGCTATTTAAGCCAAGATCGCAAGTTCTGCCTATTCGGCACGACATGTATATATATAATTCATAATATTAATAATAATTTTGATTTTGAAAATTTCTCCGAGCACTTGAAAAAAATTTCCCAGAATTACTCACACCCTTTAGCACATGCTGTCCATAACATTCGCTCCATTACCAAATTATACTTCCTAATACTGAATACGTATAGACATAAATGATCTCATTGAAAGAGGTTCATTGATCCTGATGAAGGGATTTTGATCAAAGGAATTATAGAGGTCTTCCTCTTACTTGCGATTTAATCCTATTTACAAGTCTTTGTATGAACTATACGGCCTCAACACTTACGAATAAAATATTAATGTTAATAAGATCTTTATTTCGCTTTTATCGAGGCCGAGTTTAAAAATAGTTGAAGCAGGTTAAGAGAGCTTAAACTCTTGGAAGATATCTTGAAACTCTATAAGGAATAGAGATATGGCAGATGGTGCATTACAGCAATCCCAACTCTCCCGGCACACCACCTGCCTCACCACCACGACACCAGCGGCTCACACAGCGGCTCAGCTCGCATCACCAGCGTTTTGATACCTTCATCCCTCGGAACCCACCACATGGACACTGACTGCACCATCTGAACATTGATATGCACACATTTATTTGTTTAATTCAGTTAAAGAATTAGACTAAATTGCTACTAAATCATTTTTAAAACAAAACTGGGATTGATGGGTGTGATTCTCCAACAAGAGATGATTATAACTAGATGTATTTGGATGCGAGAAAGATATTTACATGTTACAAAACCCTAGCCTTCTTTACCTCATTGCATGCGGCTGGACTACCGCAGATTGTGTTATAAATTTTTAATCTAGTTTAAAATGTTTTTAAGCTAACTAGAAGAGGCATTCATAAGTTATTATATAGAAACTAATATTTCAGTTTCTTCAAAAAAATGTCAAATTACAACGTACACACCTCTACTCTAATTCAAACCTTCCATTAAGAAGCACCAGGTAAATTAAAGAAGCTTTCTCCTGTTATCTCCACGAAACCGACATCATAAAACACAGCACATTAAGCTTGAAGCTGCTCATAAGTTGCAGAATCAAGTTATCAGCGCTGAAAATTTGAAACTAATCGGAGGTGGCACTCAGATATTATAGCATGAAAAGCAGTGTTTGAATATTCTGATTTTTTTCTAAATAAAAACAAATTGAGGCCTAAACAGGATAAATTCTATCCAATGTGTATATGAGTGTTCATATATGTACTATGTACTTTGTTGAAGAGTATACAAGTTCGAATCCTGCTATGGACTTAGAGATAATGTTTGTAAATCATGTTGATCATAATTCACCACAGCACTGTGTTATTGGTGTTTACAGGATTGGGTGCCATGACTGCAACTTATCTTATGTGAGACACACTGGCAAACCTCTGGATGTTAGAGTAACACATCAGTATTCAATAAGAACAGCTCAGGCATCAAATGTGATACTCATCCTCACACGAGTTTGCAACAATCCTGCTAATTGGTCAGAAAAACCAGAGTCCTAGTTCCATGTACTTTATGGCTGGAAAAGAAATATTGAAGAATATGCAATTATAAAACGTGATAAGCAATCATTATATAATGGTAGTTGTGGTTTATTTGAACTCCATACGTTCATAATTTGAGGCAATTGTGCATAACCTAAAACTGGATACATATATGAATGTTTTACAGTGTCTTAAGTGTCATGGTTCCATTACAAGGAATTAGGGTCTGTCTCCCTGCCATCTTAGTTTAGGCCAATGTCTGCCCAAAGAGTCTGGTAGGACAGACAAATTATGACTGCCCTTGGTTAGACTAATAGATGTCTCCCAATCCGTTTTCT
>NC_091298.1:43989662-44032162 GCF_038502225.1 Cherax quadricarinatus
ACCAATTCTACCTAAAATCTGCAATTATTAAATTAGTGTAATCCTATCAATAATTATGTGATGACTCATGACCTCCGCTGTTTGTCTGCGTGGATTTTAAAGGTCTCTACTGCTTGTTACAATGGTCCTGTTAGATTTCTCGAACTCAATGAATTCCCACAACAGCAATGAAAATTTGAAGCCGATCGGATGAGGTATTCTTAGGTTATAAATTTAAACAACTATTATAAGGTATCCTTTCCCAGAATACCTAATAATAGAGAGGTCTTATGTTATCCCTGCCTATAAACTGATGCTCTGTTTTAAGAACATAACAGGAGAAAATACGACACCAATGCGCCATCATGACATTAACTGATAGCGACTTCTCGCCACTGTGACCTTTTATTATACTATCATTTCTTAGTCCAGTAATCTGTCTGCTTTTATTTTCGTGTACTTGGACATATTAAGCAGCATCACAGAACATGGAACAGAGTATGTCTAGTATATACGTAAATTATGAACTGATAACTGATGGTATAATGAACATCAGAAGCAAACATCACACAAGACGCTGCACTCTCTAACTTTTACAAAGAGAAAATTGCAAATTTCACAGCATCATATGAACTTTCTCTGTTGCTTTTGGAAAAAGTTATTCGGATATGGGACACACGATAAGTTTGCAGGGAAAATCTTACAATCGATCGGGGGGAGAAATAATAATGCCGGAAAATTTGGAATTGTATCAATGTCTTTTCAAACAATTGCAAGAAGACTAAGTAAAATGAATGAACATATTTCCGCCAAAACACTAAATATATTAAAGCAACGGAAAGCCTTTTCGTTGATTTTTGAGGAAATATAGATAAAAACATTTACACGTACTGAAGGTGAGCATTTCTGGCTACATGAAGTAATCGGAATGAAAATTCTAGGTTATGCAAAATATTCAGGTATTTATGCAGAACTTGAGTCAACTGTAAGTGAATTTGGATGATTATAAAATCTGACGGTACAAGAATAATAACTGGTAGTGAAGTAGGATTAGTTGCGGTTGTACAGAAAAATGGATAAAATGGATTAAATTGCATTCAACTAAACCGCATATTTCACCAAAATGTATAAGGTATCAAGATATTAGTGTTGAAATATGTGATGGTAAGTGTTGCCTGGGAAATTTAGAGATAATTACAAACCTCAGGTAGGAAATTCATTTCTTTCCTTAAACTGACTGCGGAAGGTATCTAACATAATATTCAAATGTCAGGTACCAGACTGCTGGAAAAACGTTCTTGTATTTCTCTGCCCTAAGGAAAAATATCGTTCAATTATTATGTGGAACTTTGCGACACACAATTACATCAAGAACAACTGCAAGATGACAACTTTCTTGGTTCCGTCGGTCTCCCAGCACAACACCGCAACTCACTCGCAGGTACTTGGTTCCCTCGGTCTCCCAGCACAACACCGCAACTCACTCGCAGGTACTTGGTTCCCTCGGTCTCCCAGCACAACACAGCAACTCACTCGCAGGTACTTGGTTCCCTCGGTCTCCCAGCACAACACCGCAACTCACTCGCAGGTTCTTGGTTCCGTCGGTCTCCCAGCACAACACCGCAACTCACTCCCAGGTTCTTGGTTCCGTCGGTCTCCCAGCACAACACCGCAACTCACTCACAGGTTCTTGGTTCCGTCGGTCTCCCAGCACAACACCGCAACTCACTCACAGGTTCTTGGTTCCGTCGGTCTCCCAGCACAACACCGCAACTCACTCGCAGGTTCTTGGTTCCGTCGGTCTCCCAGCACAACACCGCAACTTACTCACAGGTTCTTGGTTCCGTCGGTCTCCCAGCACAACACCGCAACTCACTCGCAGGTTCTTGGTTCCGTCGGTCTCCCAGCACAACACCGCAACTCACTCGCAGGTTCTTGGTTCCGTCGGTCTCCCAGCACAACACCGCAACTCACTCGCAGGTTCTTGGTTCCGTCGGTCTCCCAGCACAACACCGCAACTCACTCGCAGGTTCTTGGTTCCGTCGGTCTCCCAGCACAACACCGCAACTCACTCGCAGGTTCTTGGTTCCGTCGGTCTCCCAGCACAACACCGCAACTCACTCGCAGGTTCTTGGTTCCGTCGGTCTCCCAGCACAACACCGCAACTCACTCGCAGGTTCTTGGTTCCGTCGGTCTCCCAGCACAACACCGCAACTCACTCGCAGGTTCTTGGTTCCGTCGGTCTCCCAGCACAACACCGCAACTCACTCGCAGGTTCTTGGTTCCGTCGGTCTCCCAGCACAACACCGCAACTCACTCGCAGGTTCTTGGTTCCGTCGGTCTCCCAGCACAACACCGCAACTCACTCGCAGGTTCTTGGTTCCGTCGGTCTCCCAGCACAACACCGCAACTCACTCGCAGGTTCTTGGTTCCGTCGGTCTCCCAGCACAACACCGCAACTCACTCGCAGGTTCTTGGTTCCGTCGGTCTCCCAGCACAACACCGCAACTCACTCGCAGGTTCTTGGTTCCGTCGGTCTCCCAGCACAACACCGCAACTCACTCGCAGGTTCTTGGTTCCGTCGGTCTCCCAGCACAACACCGCAACTCACTCGCAGGTTCTTGGTTCCGTCGGTCTCCCAGCACAACACCGCAACTCACTCGCAGGTTCTTGGTTCCGTCGGTCTCCCAGCACAACACCGCAACTCACTCGCAGGTTCTTGGTTCCGTCGGTCTCCCAGCACAACACCGCAACTCACTCGCAGGTTCTTGGTTCCGTCGGTCTCCCAGCACAACACCGCAACTCACTCGCAGGTTCTTGGTTCCGTCGGTCTCCCAGCACAACACAGCAACTCACTCGCAGGTTCTTTGTTCCGTCGGTCTCCCAGCACAACACAGCAACTCACTCGCAGGTTCTTGGTTCCGTCGGTCTCCCAGCACAACACCGCAACTCACTCGCAGGTTCTTGGTTCCGTCGGTCTCCCAGCACAACACCGCAACTCACTCGCAGGTTCTTGGTTCCGTCGGTCTCCCAGCACAACACCGCAACTCACTCCCAGGTTCTTGGTTCCGTCGGTCTCCCAGCACAACACCGCAACTCACTCGCAGGTTCTTGGTTCCGTCGGTCTCCCTGCACAACACCGCAACTCACTCGCAGGTTCTTGGTTCCGTCGGTCTCCCAGCACAACACCGCAACTCACTCGCAGGTTCTTGGTTCCGTCGGTCTCCCAGCACAACACCGCAACTCACTCGCAGGTTCTTGGTTCCGTCGGTCTCCCAGCACAACACCGCAACTCACTCGCAGGTTCTTGGTTCCGTCGGTCTCCCAGCACAACACCGCAACTCACTCCCAGGTTCTTGGTTCCGTCGGTCTCCCAGCACAACACCGCAACTCACTCGCAGGTTCTTGGTTCCGTCGGTCTCCCTGCACAACACCGCAACTCACTCGCAGGTTCTTGGTTCCGTCGGTCTCCCAGCACAACACCGCAACTCACTCGCAGGTTCTTGGTTCCGTCGGTCTCCCAGCACAACACCGCAACTCACTCGCAGGTTCTTGGTTCCGTCGGTCTCCCAGCACAACACCGCAACTCACTCGCAGGTTCTTGGTTCCGTCGGTCTCCCAGCACAACACCGCAACTCACTCGCAGGTACTCAACGTTTGTGTTTTAGGAAGAATGATCTTGTAATTCTTGCACATTATTATGCTTCTTGTCAAATTATTATAATCAAAGAAAGCGCTAAACCGACAAGGGTCATGCAGCGCTGACTTCTTGTCGCCAAATAAAGGAAGATATCTGGCAACCTTTTAATGTTTTACGGAAAAATAAAACTAATTGTTGAACTGAGAGAAATTTGGATATAACAGGTGATGTTCAGAGTCTCCACTTATATAACAATCCCAGCACAAGTTCAGTAGACAATTATTCAGCATGAACTCTGTTATCTAGTCTTGCCTATTTTTGCTGACCAGAAAGATAAAAGTTTTCATAGTTTCTTGAAACAGGTTTGCAACGATCATTTTTGTCAGTCTAAATTATATTAAACTCAAGATAAACTCAATATTCTGCAGTGAACTTTTATGTAGAATTACTTTTAATGATAAAACAACTGAAATCAAAGACCCGAGACTAAGTGGGAAATGACACACTGGAGACTTGTCCACTTGACCATGAACACTGATAATGATACATTCTTCCAGTTAATGCAGACTTCCCATTACTACGCAAGCATAAAATCAGCGCTAGTATAATAGTAATTTGTTCTATTCATTTTACTTTTATCACATTTCAGTCCATTAGTTATCAGTTTTATTCATGTTCATCGAACTTCGAGGAATAAATTTGTATATTTACCCTGCCACATCAAGTACCCAGTCAAAACAAAATGCAGTTAAAGTTATTCATTACAATAAAGCGGCCTGTTAGTACTGCAAGCTGCTCCACTACACCAGAACTGTTTGCAGTGTGTTTTACGGCCACAATATGTGAACCTATCAAACATTGCTATTGTGTAGGCTAGTGCCGCTAGTCTTACATGCTATTACGTTTTATAAATGAAAATTACCATTTGTGACCCGCGAACCTCATGCCCAGATAAGCCAACATTTTGAGGTTGACCACCCTGCTCTCCAAAGCTAAAACGGGAGTTCCTAAACTCAGGGTCGGATCCCAAATTTGGGTTGCGAGAACATTCTCTGACGTAATATCGTAAATCTGATGAACAAGAATCGTGTGCAACACTTGTGAATCTTAAGATTCCATGATGTTGTAACGTACATTAGCCTGATGTTATACCATTGATCTAATGGAAACAGCAAGACCATGGAATCCTAGAAGAGACACAGGTGTTGTACAAGAGTGCCACCTGTTGGGTGCTGGAGAGTCTCAACTCCCATATTGAAAAACAGTAAATTTAAAAAAAAAATACAAAAAGGAATCTACAGCATGACGAGATGATGAACAGATTCGTGACCAGCGCCGCATAAGTGATAAATACAATTTAGTACCGTTTATGTCACCAGGCGAATGTGACGGCAAATTTTTGCGACGTGGACACAAGGAGCTTGTGAAGCAGTGTTGTAAACTGACTCGCAGGAGGGAATGAGTTCATGTCCTTCCTGATAAAGGCAAGGACATTGGGTCTTCCATGTCCTACCTGACAAAGGCAAGGAATTGGGGTCTTCCTTGTCCTCCCTGACAAAGGCAAGGACATGGGGTCTTCCATGTCCTCCCTGACAAAGGCAAGGACATGGGGTCTTCCGTGTCCTCCCTGACAAAGGCAAGGACATGGGGTCTTCCATGTCCTCCCTGACAAAGGCAAGAACATGGGGTCTTCCGTGTCCTCCCTGACAAAGGCAAGGACATGGGGTCTTCCTTTCCCTCCTTATTAAAGATAAGGACCTGAGGTCTTCCATATCCTCTCTGGCAATGGACAAGACATCCCAGGTCCACCTCCACTGTTAAGGAAAGTAGAGAACTTTGCTGACCTCTTAGCGAGGGAGGAAGCGGAGCCCTTTGTAATGAAGGGTTATGCAAACTATTCCATTTTATCCTCAACGCAAATATTCGTATTTCGCGTTACACATTAACTTATTCTCCTCAGCGGAACAATAGCTGTGTCTGCTGCAACTTTTGTAAAATATATACTTACCTTCTGATGTATCAACTGTCCCTCGACGACGTGTCAGTTGTCACTTACCTGCAAGGTAAACAAAGACTTATTAATGCACAAGTCCCACTGCCATGTATACTTCTCAGCTGGCACCGTCAGTCTGCAGTCATATCTTCCAACCTCAACCTTCATTCCCAGTTATAGCTTTCTTCCTTTCAGAAAGTATCCTGAGTTATCCCTTCACCCACACCGTCAGTATCCCAAGTTATACCATTCATCCACACATTCAGGAAGTATCCCAAGTTATACCTGCCACAGACAACTTCAGAAAGATTCCGAAATATTCCCTTGATCCACAACTTGAAGAATTGAAACTTACAACCTTTATCTAAAACGTCAGAAAGAATCCCAAGTTATACGTTAATTTCCTAGATTTTATTATATATTTTATTAATGTACAAATGGTAGTACAATGGCGGTATCAATTGGGAAAAATTGGACTGTGGTACCTAATCTAAATCAGCCAAACTGGCATAGTGCCTGATAAGTGGAAAATAGCAAATGTAATACCTATTTACAAGGTAGGTGACAGGTCCTTGGCTTCGAACTATAGACCAATAAGGCTTACCTCCATAGTGGGAAAATTTATGGAATCAATAATTGCCGAAGTAATTCGTAGCCATCTTGATAGGCACAGATTGATTAATGAATCTCAACACGGTTTTACAAAAGGGGCGTTCCTGTCTTACGAATTTACTAACATTTTTCACTAAGGCGTTTGAGGAGGTAGATCATGGTAATGAATATGATATTGTGTATATGGACTTCAGTAAGGCTTTCGTTCGAGTTCCACATCAGAGGCTATTGAGGAAACTTAAGGCACACGGAACAGGAGTAGGAATTTTTTCCTGGGTAAAGGCATGGCTGATAAATAGGCAGCAGAGAATTTGCATAAATGGGGAGAAATCAGAATGGGGGCATGTTCCTCAGGGGTCAGTGTTGGACCTGTTGTTGTTCACAATTTACATAAACGACATAGATGAGGGAATCAATAGCGACATAAGCAAATTTGCTGATGACACCAAAATAGTCCATCCAATTCATTCTAACATTTCTCTGCTCAGACGTTATGCTGAGCGGTTGTCAGCTGCTTCTCCTCAGTCCCGACACCTGGTGGAGGAGCTTTTGCTACATCAACAACAATGGCGACTGCGTTTCGCCGGCGTGTTAATACTGTTTGTATTCAACTGACACAGGGCTCTATCACCAGCGAATCAATGAATGTGTTAATGCCAGCAATCATTCGTGATACATATGGCATTCAGCGTGAATCCTTGTGTGGCGTCGCCTTGAATGGAGCTTCACGGATCTTCGTCAAGTTTTGTGATACGCAGATTTACGAGAAGATTGTGACCCAGTACCAGGATATAAGTAAGCAAGTCACCCCAGCTGTTACTGTCCAGTTGCATGACGTTTCACGGTACTATACGTGGGTACGTGTGCGAAACGTGCCTTTTGAGGCCAATGAAGTCGATGTACTTGACGTTTTTGAACGTTATGGGAAGAGCCACCTGGTCACCATGAGTAGGTGGTCTGATGGCCTCTATGCTGGTCTACAGGAGGGGTCATTTACTTTGAAAATGTCCCTGCGTCAGCCGATTCCTTCGTACGTACACCTGGAGGATTTTCGTTCCCAGGTGTACGTTACGTATCCTGGATAGAGAAGAACTTGCCACCTCTGCGGCGCTTTGGATCACATGGCGGCTCAATGTGTTCAGTGCCAGCCGCCCTCGGGGCGTGGTCGTCGTCCTGACGGCGAGGTACCCCGTCAGGCTCCGGAAGAAGAGGTTGCCGAGGACTCGCCGCGTCTGACATCTTGGAGTGCTGAGGTTGATCAGGCCATGCTACTAGAGTCATCTTGTGTGACTCTACCTGGGACTGCCTCCCTTGACGAGGTGGAACATGTGAGCAGTGAGATCCCTCTAGTAAGAGAGGCAGGTGATAAGGAGGCCGATATTGTATCTGCGTTGAGTGACCTTTTAGCATCACATGAGTCTGATTCTGTGCCGTGTGTGCCTTTGTTGAAGTGTTCTGATGAGGTGAGATTACGTGTAGATGATGCTGATCAGATAGCTAAAGTGCGAGATTTGGAGAGTTCAAGGGTTCATACTGTTGAGGCAGACATTCACAAGGAGAACACTCCAAGTACTGACATATCTGAAGATGCTGTTTCTAGGAAGCGTGTGGCTACCCCGTCCGACTCCGATGACGTCTTGACCCCTGGACAATGTTCAGGGAAGAAGACGTGGTCGAAAATCACGGGTGGGGGGGGGGGGCTCGCGCAAGTCCAGGACAGCAGGTAATATCACTGGGATTGCCAAAGGTGTGGTGCAGGGAGTGCCTTGGGTGCTTGCCGACGCAAAGAGAAAAAGGGAGTGGTGGCCCCTAGAGGAAAGCCACCTTTAGCACAGTTAGGTGTGTAACTATTAATGTTAATGGTCTGAAATCTGTCAGAAAGTGTGTGCAGGTGCGTGAGTGGTTGAATCGTTTTGCTGTGGATGTGTGTTTTTTGCAAGAACATAACCATAAAGTAGGAAGTTTGTTTGAGATGGATGGTTATGACATTTATGTGACTCACTCAAGACGTCTGAAAGGTGGAGTGGCTGTGTTGATAAAAGCGACCAGCCCGTTTGTGACGAGACATTGGGAGGAAGGGGGGGAGGGTTGTGTGGTGCGAGTCGTGGGGGATTGGGGTAGTAGAAGGGTTGGTTTCGTAGGGGTATATGGGCCAGATGAACATGATGTTAATATTAAAAATACTTTTGTTAGAGATGTCTTAGTGTATTATTTGAGGTCCCTGCCGGAAATTACAGTGGTCCGTGGTGACTGGAACTGTGTGGTGCGCCATAAAGACGTTGAACCGAGGAGGGCGGGTTTCTGTTCGCTTATTTTGGGTGACTTGTTGTCTGAGCTGTGGTTGGTAGATGTACATGGAGGACGTGACTTGGGGATTGAGCACACTTTTGTGCGTAGTGGCTATGCGGCACGTTTAGATAGGGTGAATGTGTCTCGGCGGGTGGTCGTAATCAATGTGCGTGTGTTGAATGTCTTTTTCTCCTACCACCGGGGAGTTTTTGTAGAGCTCGACTGGGGGGGGTCTCCCGAATCGTTTTAAGGGATACTGGAAATTGAATATGCGGATGCTACAAAGTGCAGATGATAGGGCACTATTCACGGACTTATGGGCGTCTATGGGAGTAGACTCATGGGAGGGGTGGGATTTAGTGCGATGGTGGGATGAGGTTGTGAAGCCTTGAATTAAGGATTTTTATGTGCATCAGGGTAAGGAGGCCACTCGCTTGGAGTATGGTTTTCTGAGGTACCTGGGGGGTCATCTACGACAATGTTATGCGCAGTGAGAGACATCTGGGATTTACCCAGTGGACGAGATTGACGCTCTTAAAGAACAAATCTAGGTATTGAAAAAATAAGGTTTTCGATGGGGGCGCATTTTGGGTGGGGTGGAGGAGGCTTTGTGGGGTGACAAGCCGTCTGCTTGTGTCTTACGAAGTCAGACACAAAGGCGAAAGGCGACTGAAATTGTGAGTTTAGTCGTGCAGGATGAAGTTGACGGGTATAGTGAGGGACAGGTCTTAACAACAACTGAGGGGATAAGTTTTTATGTCGATACATGGAGTAAGCTCCAGATGCAAAGTAAAGACGTGAGTGAGCATGCAATACAGGAATTGGAGAGAGGAGTACGATGCGAGTTAAATGATTATGATCGCCTTCTCATGGGTGGGCCTATGTCTGAGATAGAGGTGTCGGAGGTACGACAAGGAATGAGTAAGGGGAAGGCACCAGGCATTGATGGCATCCCTTGTGAATTTTATATCAAACATTGGGAAGTAATACGGACTTTTATGGTTCGTTTACTCAATGCGATGAAGGAGGGGGGGGGAGTGTTAGGTCTGTCTCAGCGTACGGCAGTGTTGGTCTTAGTTAGGAAATGTGATGTGCCGTTAGTGATTAAGGACTACCGTCCCATATTGTTGATGTGTAGTGACTATAAACTATATGCGAAAATTTTGATGAATAGAATTAAGAAAGTGTTTGATAAGGTAATCCATAAGAGTCAGTTTGGTGTGCCAGGTAGGTCAATGTATGATGGTCATGGGAATATCAGGGAGTTTGTTGAGGAATGCGGGGTGAGGGGTGGGGGTGGTGTTTTGGCTTTAGACTGGCGAGCCGCTTTTGATAGTGTGGAAAGGGAGGTTCTGTGGAAATTTATGAGATGGCAGGGTTTTGGAAATGAGGTCGTCATGTGGGCCCGTTCGTTGTACAATGGAGCGGGATTTAAAGTACAAGTTAATGGGAAGTTAGGTGTTTTTGTACACTTGAGTAGGGGCATTCGTCAGGGATGCCCCATGTCTCAAATGCTTTTTGCATGTATGCAGGACCCTTTTTACTGGGCTGTTTGTGGACGGGGAGTAGAGACATCGTGGGGTCCGAGTAGTGGTCGACCGACCCTTGTGGGTTATGTAGATGATACTACTGTGTTATTACGTTCACGGGAGCAATTGGGTTTTGTTGGGAGACTTGTTGACATATTTGGCAAGGCTACGGGGATGTGTGTTAATAGAGAAAAATCGAAGATTATGGAGTTGGGGGGAGTGGGTGGGGGATGGGGTGGATGCAGAGGGGTGGACTGTGGTTGATCGTATCACTATATGTGGTATTCATTATATGCGGGAGGTCGATCAGATGAGGGCGTGTAATTCGGGGAGGGTTGTACATAGTGTCTTGGGGCGCTTAAATAGTCTACAGCCATGACATTTAACCCTGCATCAGAGGGCGGTGGTCATTAATGTCCTACTTTATAGCAAAGTATGGCATGTTGCTGCACTGTATCCTCTGTTGCAGGGGGACGTCAAACGTCTTTTGCATAGAGTTTATCGATTTTTGTGGGGTTCAGGTTGCGATTGGCTCACAAGAGCGGTGGTGGAGACACCAATGCATCAGGGAGGGTTGGGTCTCATTCCTCTAGAGGCTCGTGTCATGGCATGTTACGTGAAGCGTCGTTTTCTCCGACTGGGTAGGATGCATGGTGGGTTAAGTGAATTGTATCATGACCTGTGCAGGTGGTGGGGAGGGAGGAATTTAATTAGGTGCGACACGATGCTCCGTGTATTATTGCGCATGAGGGACGTGCGCTGTGTAAAATTATGTACCTTAGAAAGGGTGGGTATGGAGATAGTCGTGGTGCGAGTTGAAGGAATGTATCCCATGTATGCGTGGGGTGATATATGGAGGCGGGTTCAACAGTTGCGTCTGCCTGCTCAAGTACGGGAAGTGGTGTTTAAATTTTTACATGGAATCTTGCCGTCCGGGGTGGTGTTGTATAATAAGCGTTTGGGGGAAGACTGGGGTTGTCCGGCGTGCGAGATGGAGGAATCTGCTTTTCACGTTGTGTATTTCTGTGAGACTTTAGGTATGGTACGAGAGTGGTTCAGTAGGGTTTTGCGTTTCGTGGGGGGGGGGAGGTTGTCGGTGCTCCGGGCGTTGAGTTTTGATGTAGGTGGGGTTGACTTGCGTGTACAACGTGCGGTGTCGTACGTTGTGGTCGATTGTATTTTCGTGTCATGGGCTATGAGGCACGTTGAAGGTAACAGTAGAATTAGGGTTTTAGCGAGGACGATTTATAGAACAAAATGTCGAAATAAGTTGGTATATGAGGGGAGATGGGAGAGAGACTTCCCGCCTGAATATAAAGCCTTGGAGTTACGAGATTTGAGATAGTTGTGTGTTCAGTGGGTAATCTAACGGGCTGGTCAGCTGTGTCTAATTGTGTACGTCAAGTGTGTGAATGTTTTGTGAACTCCGTGTTTATGTGAGTCTCCTATGTGACGGTGACGATGATATATCTTTATGGCTTTGTATATACAGCTTTTAGGAATGTTTTCCGTCATTTATGCCTCAATACAAGTCATTGGTGTACATTTTGTATATGGTGTGCTTCCTAGCACAGTTGAACGTTTTCTTATTTCTGTTTATACTTTATGCCGAGTTCATGTGCTTTTCAATAGTGTATGTATATATGCAAGTGTTTGTTTTTCTGTAAGCTGTGATGGAGCTTGAACTATATGTGGAAGCAGTATTTTTCAATGTTTGTCTCTCGTCAGTGTATAAGTTCACTTATAGCTGCTTGCATTGTCTTTTCTTTGTGTTTATTTGAGATGTCAAATATCACAGTGTAGTTTCGTTTTGTTATATTAGATATTTTCATTGTTGTGAATTGTAGTGTCATCCTGATCCACCTTTGAACTGTAATGCCTATTCTTTGTCAATGATAATTATTATTATTATTATAATCAAAAAGAAGCGCTAAGCCACAAGGGCTATACAGCGCTGCAGGGTAGGGAAGGAAGTGAGGGTATTGGGCAGCAGAAGGGAGGAGGGATGATCAGTAGGTTACAGAAAACAGCGGGGCAGGGGATAGTATGGGGGTAGAATTTGTGAAGTCAGTTGTTGTCAAAAAGTCAATGAGTCCGGATGAAAGGTGGGTCCATCAGCGAGAAGGGAAGGTAAAGAGAGAGCAGCAGAGCGAAGACGACGATGGAGGTAAATTCTGCGTGCTCGTTGATAAAGTGGGCAGTCCAACAGAATGTGGCTGACTGATAATGGAGCTTGGCAATTCTCACAGAGAGGAGCAGGGCACCTCTCCATGAGATATCCATGAGTAAGACGAGTATGGCCAATGCGAAGACAGGAGAGAGTAGTCTCCCAACCTCGACACTGGTGATAAGAAGACGGCCAGTAACCTATACTCGGTTTAATAGATTGAAGTTTGTTACCGAGCATAGTAGACCAACGTTGTTGCCAATGGGTGTGAAGGCGGGAAGATATTGCAGCAAAATAGTCCGTAAATGGAATACCTCTATGTGAAACTGGTAGGTCATGTACTGCTGACCGCGCAGCAGTGTCTGCCTGTTCATTGCCCTGTACGTCAAAATGACCAGGGACCCAACAAAAAACAATATCTTTGTGCTTGGTAAAGATGCGACGTGGCCAAAGTTGGATACAGAGGACTAAGGGGTGAGGTGTATCAAATTTCTGTATAGCCTGTAAAGCACTAAGGGAGTCTGAGACAACCACAAATGATGACACAGGCATAGATGCAATACGGATAAGTGCTGTAAGGATGGCATATAATTCAGCAGTAAAAATACTAGCCGAAGATAGTAAATGCCCTCGTACGACGCTGTCCGGAAACACTGCTGCAAATCCTATGCCGTCAGAAGACTTAGAGCCATCTGTGTACACAGCAATGGCATGAGAATGAGAGTGGAAGTGGTCAAGAAAAAGAGAGCGGGAAGCAACCGTAGACAGTTGGGCTTTCGAGCAAGGGAGAGAGAAAGAACAGATTCGAACAGCTGGAACTTCCCAGGGGGGTAGGGAAAAGTGAGATGCTACATGAACATAGAAAGGTGGTAATTGAAGAGAGCGAATGAAGTCGAAGAGAGAAGGGATGGAGTAAACAGGAGTGGCGAACAAATAAAGAATGTCTACTAATATCAGTGATCATTCTATAAATGGAAGGATTGCGGAGATCATGAGAGCATACATAGTAGTGAAGGCAATGGGCATCACGGCGATTGGATAAGGATGGAACGTTCGCTTCTGCATAGAGGCTCTCAACAGGGGAAGAGCGAAAAGCACCAAGGCATAAACGTAATCCTTGGTGATGAATGGGGTTAAGGCTAGAGAGAGTAGCAGGAGATGCCGCTGAATAGATCTGGTCACCATAATCAAGTTTCGATAAAATGAGGGTGGAATGTAGGCGAAGGAGGGTTCGACGATCAGCTCCCCATGAAAGATGAGCAAGGGTTTTAAGAAGGTTCAGCCGGCTGTGACAAGTTTCCTTCAGAGAGGTAATGTGAGGTTTCCAGAATAACCTACGGTCAAAGAGGAGGCCCAGAAACTTGACTGTTTCACGTTCAGGGATACGGGAGCCATAGAGGCACAAAGGATGATCGGGGATGACAGAGCGTCTAGTGAAAGTAATTTGGTGGGTTTTAGTGCTGGAAAATTTAAACCCATGTGTGGTGGCCCAATTGGAAACACGGTCGACCTCATGCTGGAGAGAAACTGTAATGAGGTGACAGTCAGCGCCTGCACAGGCAATAGTTTAATATGTTTATTATGCACCCCATACCCATCCTGTGGGCGGTAGTCAAAAGATTACAGAGGTACATAATGGGTCCAGGGACTGGGCCTCAAAGTTTTGATAGCTGAGCAAGTTACAGAGGTAATGAATTCAAAATTTACAAAGGTAATGAACTCACAATTTACAAAGGTAATGAACTCCAGGTAGGTCTAGTCACAATCATGACAAGTTACAAAGGTATTTACAGATTACAGAGGTACACAATGGGTCCAGGGAACGGGCTCCAAAGTTTTGATGGCTGAACTAGGTACAAGGTAATGAACTCACAAGTTACAAAGGTAATAAACTCACAAGTTACAAAGGTAATGAATACTGTAAGAATGGTTACTTACGTTTATACATGGCTGCAATCATGAACAAATTTTAGAGTAATGAGCAATTCACACTTCCACACCCGGTCACAACTGTAGTGAGTTATTGGTGCAAATGTTGATTGCTGAGTCTCTCTCTCTCTCTCTCTCACACACACACACACACATACAAATTCATACACACACACACATAAACACACACACACACACACACACACACACACACATACACACTCATACACACACACGCACACACACTCATACACACACACACACTCATACACACACACACACACACACACACACACACACACATACACATACTCACAAACACACACACACACACACACACACACACACACACACACACACACACACACACACATGCACATATGTGGTAATGCTTTATTTACAGCTAGCAAAGTCAGGGTATTTCTCCAGATGACACTCTTCAGGTCACTTGTTCTATCTAGGCTGGAATATTGCTGCACACTAACAGCACCTTTCAAGGCAGGTGAAATTGCCGACCTAGAAAATGTACAGAGAACTTTCACGGCGCGCATAACGGAGATAAAACACCTCAATTATTGGGAGCGCTTGAGGTTCCTAAACCTGTATTCCCTGGAACGCAGGAGGGAGAGATACATGATTATATACACCTGGAAAATCCTAGAGGGACTAGTACCGAACTTGCACACGAAAATCACCCACTACGAAAGCAAAAGACTTGGCAGACGATGCACCATCCCCCCAATGAAAAGCAGGGGTGTCACTAGCACGTTAAGAGACCATACAATAAGTGTCAGGGGCCCGAGACTGTTCAACTGCCTCCCAGCACACATAAGGGGGATTACCAACAGACCCCTGGCAGTCTTCAAGCTGGCACTGGACAAGCACCTAAAGTCAGTTCCGGATCAGCCGGGCTGTGGCTCGTATGTTGGTTTGCGTGCAGCCAGCAGCAACAGCCTGGTTGATCAGGCTCTGATCCACCAGGAGGCCTGGTCTCAGACCGGGCCGCGGGGGCGTTGACCCCCGGAACTCTCTCCAGGTAAACTCCAGGTAAATATACCACTGTGGATAAAATACTTAGCCATTTCTTGAACACTTCTGAGTGAGTTGTTTCTAAATTCATTAATTTTATCGCACTCCAGTACATAATGACGCAGGGTGTGACAATAATCCATCTGGCAAAGTTTACATTTCGTTTGGTCTACATCTGGTGGTGGTGATTTAACCTGCCAAAGATACTTGTAACCCAGCCGGAGCCGGGCGGTAGTGACATCCAAGAGTCTGCTTATTTTGTTGGATGCACCATAGACATGTGGCTCCTCCTGCATGATAGAATGATGATAGATGGACTCACTGGTGTCAATCTCCCTGAGCCTTAAGTCCATAAAATTCAGCTGAAGTTCTTTTCGTATTATTGTTCTCAAACTACTACCTGACAAGCCAAGATTGTAATCTACTCCCTCTTTGAAAGCATACAGCTTAGCCAATTTATCAGTTCTATCATGCATCTGAAGACCAATGTGAGATGGAATCCACAGCATGTGCACTCTGACTCCACTGTCCACAATCCTACCATACCTGTGTCTGACTTCTGACACAAGCATGCCACAATTTATGCTTAATGAGTTGAGAGCATTTATGGATGACAGAGAATCAGTTACAATTAAACTGTCAATCTTTGATACATAGATGCATTTCAGTGCAAGGAGTATGGCAAACAGTTCTGTCTGAAGGGTAGAGGCCCAATTATTGATGCGTGCTCCAATTTCTTTAAGAGAGCCATCACTCTGTACGACAACAGCAGCACTACCAGCTGCACCAGTGGATTGGTGAACAGAACCATCAACGTAAATAATTTGCGAGAGTGTGTGCTGTGTGACTAAGTTATCAATACAGCTTAAGGTCTCATGTTTGGCTTCAAGGCGAAGTTTTGGTTGTGATTTAAGAAGTAGTTTGGGGGGAAATGGAGGAATGGTAGTTTGGAATGGGGTAATATTCCATGGAGCGGAGAAGTGCCGCTGTTGCCTTACTTGACATAGATCATGTATCTGATTAATGCGGAGGTCGGTTCCAGTCTTTTCGATCCATCTGGAGGAGTGTTCACCAGTGCTGAGGAAAGTTTGGAGGGCTTCTGTGCAGGGGTTTGAATGAGCTTGCCTGAGCATATTAACCCCAATTAGGATATTTCTTTCAGTAACACGATCTCTGATGCTTGGAATATCAAGTTCTTTTTGTATATTTAAAATTTTGGCAGTACGAGGGCATCCTAGGATCCTCATTGCTTCGTTCTGCAGTTTTTCCAGCCCTCCAAGCTTCCAGTCAGACACAAGAGCAAGTAGTGGCGCAGCATAATCAACCAATGATCTAATATAAGCAAGATACATCATTTTCACAATTTTAACATTAGCACCATACCTGGGGTGAAGCCCTGCCACAACTCTAAGTGCTTTTAGTCGTTCTTTGTATTGGCGACAAAGTCTTGTTACAACAGGTCCAAGTAGTGGAACCTCAAAGCCTAGATACCTGTATCTGCTTACATATTCTAGAAGAGACCCATCATGCAATTGGATCTGACGAACTGTGCCTCTCTGTCGAGGAGGACGCCTTTTGAGTATCATCGTTTTATCAGTAGAGATTATCAACCCCAGGTCCTGACACGAGGCTAGTACATGATTAAGAATGTTTTGGGTGTTGGAGAATCCGGTGGTGTGAATCATTATATCATCAGCAAAACTAATCACATAATTATGGGGCTGACTAGGCATAGCATTAAGTAATGCATTAATTAGAATATTGAACAGTGTGGGACTGAGCACACCTCCCTGTGGGGTTCCTAATTCAAAGTCTTTAGTTACACTTCTATGTCCCTGGAACAACACAGACGATTTTCTGTTGGACAGGTAGCCTTTAATCCAGCGGAGAAGCCATCCTCCAACATCCATTCTGGCAAGTTCACTAATTATTACATGTCGGTTGGCTACATCGAAAGCGGATTTAAGGTCAAGGAAGGTAGTGTAGGAGCTGTCAGTGTGCAGGGTGAGAAAGGTGGCTATGCAATGATGCACGCTCCTTCCATGCATGAAACCATGTAACCGGGGAGACAAAAATTGTTTGATTCTGTACATGAGACGATTAAGAATCATTCTCTCAAATGTTTTACACAAGCAGCTAGTAAGAGATATTGGGCGAAATGCATTTTGTTGATTGGGCTTAGGAATTGGAATGATGAGGCTGTTGGTCCAAGATTGAGGGAGCTCCCCAGTTACATTGCTCATGTTATATAATTCAAGTAATGGATTACCTGGTACTCGACACAGCAATCTGAGTATGTTGTAAGTAATACCATCCTCACCAGGCGACGTGGAGTTGCCCTTAGTTAGCGCTGCATCAAGTTCATAATTAGTGAAAGGAATGTTGCAATCATCTGCCTTACTGAGCATAAAGCAAACAAGTCTCTCCCTTGCATCATATTTGTCATTTAATTTTGCCTGTGTGGTACTGGGGAGATTGTCATAGCTAGATGTAGCAGCCCAAGCACTGACTAACTCATTCGCCCTATGCAAGGGATGAGGGTGCGCGATCTGCTCAGTTCGGTTACCCTTAATTCTATTTATGTCCCTCCATGCCCGGCTAAGTGGGGTGTGAGCATTAAGACCGTTGACAAATTTTTCCCAGTCGGTTTGCCGCAGCTCTGTCATACGCTCTCTGGCAGCAGCAAGGGCAGTTTGGAAGAGCCTCAGCATTCCAGGGGTACGATGTTTTCTATAGGCTAGGCCTAGTCTGCGAGCAGTACGTTTCAGTGTACGAAGTTTAGAATCATTGTAATAAGTATGGTTTTTGAAGGAGGTATGATTATTATGGAAGTTTGTTGGGTTTAGAGTACCAAGAGGTTGCAGTGGCGGCTCTAAGTAGTTCTGAATACTGCTCACAAGGTCATTGTTAAAGGTCTCTACAGAGAAACACTCATAGGAATTATACCAGTCAGTCACATGTGCAACAAAGTCATCATGCTGATCAGTGGGAACATTAAAACGTTTCCGTTCGAATATCCCACCAGGGAGAATAGTATTACCAATATCTAGAGAGGTTAGCCTAGGGAAATGATCAGACGCTATATCTGTTACAATGGAAGACTCACAGCTGGCAGAAGTAATGTTGAAGCCCAGGCACAGATCAAGGACGCCTCCATAGATATGTGTGGGTTCAAGGTCACCTACAATTTGGACATTATCATGACTGTTTAAGAGTGACAACAGTTATTACCATTACGATTACCAAACTGAGTTTCCAATGCTTTTGTGTCTCGCATTGTAATCGCCAATAATAAGAGTAGGCTCAGAATGAGCACAAGTTGGGAGCTCCAAGTAATTAAATTTATCAGCAGGAGCATACAAGTTAAATATGTTGAGAGCAGAGTTCCCTATATAAATCCTAACACCGTGATATTGTAGCCCCTCTGTTTTCTTGTGTGCAAGAAGTTGATGGGGAAGTGATTTTTTAATATATAGAACACAAGAGTTAGTAGATTTGAGGTTGTATGCAACAAATGATGGTAATTTAGGGGGTTGGGATTTTTCAGGGACTCTGCACTCTTGTAGACACACAACATCAATGGGTTTGGTGGTTACTTTATGATGAAGTTCAGGAAGTCTTTTTCTAAGTGATGCAATGTTCCAGCTTAATATAGAAAGTTTATACGAGTTTTGATCCATTATAGTAGTCCTGGGATCTTGCCGAGTTTCTCAGCATAATGAAAAAATTTTTCATATAAATAGCAGACCTTATCAATGTCAACAGTGCTACCCTTGTCCATGAGTTTTGTAAGTGCACCTCCAGTTGTAAGGCCTCGTGGGAGTCTTCGTAAACCCAGAGCATGACGCTGTTTATGTGTGAATGTATGATAGGTGACACCACCACTCACATTCCCTCCTCCACTAACATTACACGCAACACTACAACTGTCATCACCAGCGCCACTACCAACATTGTGTTCATTACATTTGTCAACAGTATTGTATTCAACATTAATGTCTATGTGACTAACCTCATCACACTCTGCACCACCACTTATATTATGCTCATCACTATTACTAACATTATAGACACCACCGCTCTCATCACACTCTTCACCACCACTTAAATTACGCTCATCACTATTACTAACATTATAGACACCATTGCCCTCATCACACTCTTCAACACCACTTATATTACGGTCATCACTATTACTAACATCATTGACACCATAGCCTTCGTTATGATGCTCACTACAGTTATCAACACAAGTATTATATTCGTCATTACTGTGATTAAGAACACCACCACCACCTTGTTCAGCAGCCTTACACTTGCTTTCACAAATTGTGACAATCTTGTTATTGGTACACTCTACACATCTTTCCTTGTGTTGTTCAAGTTGTTGTTTCAGGAGAGATTGTTGTGTTTCCAGTACTTTTATGCGCGACATCAGGTTGTATACCACAGGAGCAAGACTTGGAACATCTGGAGACGTGAAGTCCCGGTCAGCTGAGCTATTTGGCTGACTGTCACCTGACTCAGCTAGGCTGGTATTGACAGCCGACGTGATGGAGGTCTGTTGACGTGCTTCCCAGGTGAGGTGCTCAACCCCATTGTCTGAGGGCAGGCATGAGCCAGTATTCAGACCCGAGGTACCTGGTAGTCCTGGGGGGCCATTATGAGGGGTACAGGGTGAAGTGCGGTTGGCTGTGATGCGATCAGCCCTCACACTGCAGTCAGCATGAGCTGCTGTGACTCCTGAGGTCTTACAATTGATACATTGTTTAGCAACAGTCTGTTGCTGTTTGATCATAGCATAACACCGTTCAGAAGGATGAGCATTGGCACACACTGCACACCAGTGTGACTTAGCTGGGCATTTCCTGGCGATGTGGCCCCAGCGTTGACACTTATAACATCGACGTTGAGGAGGTCTGTACAATGCAATGTAATAGCGTCTGTTGAGGGCTGCACGGGAGTGAATATAGCGTGGCAGAGTCCCCTGGCCAGTCCACTCAGCTAATATCAGACCGTTGGAAAGTCGACGAGGGCTTGTAACTTGCTCTGACGCCAGATATTGAGGATTCAAGTGCTTGTTGACGTTGTAGATGACAATAAGCACTTTAGGTGCCCTTGGTGGGGCAGCTCGGAGTTTGATGTTGGCATATTCGTGAGTGAGAAGTTTGTCTATAAATGCTGAATCATTAGGCACAAAGACGTAGTTATCCTCATCGCGGACAAACTTAATCGTTTTCTCATGATTGTTTACACTAGCTTCGAAAAACCAGTTAAACTTGGTCTCTTGATCAGTGTTGTTAGGGAAATCTAACCTGACAGCTTTGGGAGGGTGTGCGCCCACTGTATTGCTTTCAGCAAGCTTTCTCTGGAAGCCTCGTTCTTTTTTCCGAGCCTGTTTACTAAAATATGTTTCAAATCTGCCTTCACCATCATCTACGTCAACACCATCAGCTATACTCATAGCTGACAGGAGTTTCACACTGGCGATGGGCTAAAGGATACCGGTGAATAGAAGGGACAAGGAAGGGATATTCACCTCGCTAGACACAGGCAATGTGGGTGTAGTGGCCTGCGGGTCGCAGTGCGATTTTCAAGGTCATTCACGGGGCCACAGTCGTCTCGAGAGTTACCAATATTGCACTACTCGTTAATTACTCCAAACCCGCAGCACTTAACACAGCTAGCACACGTGTCTAGGAATGACAGACAAATTTTCACTCTGTGGACAAATAAATCAGCACAAACTTAATATGTTTATAGATGAACCTCTGGCTTGTTACAGTTAAAAAGCCGTCTCCGAAGGAGTTACCAGGTACTAGCCTTTCAAAACGGAAAACTAATTCCAGTGTTTCACTAGGTATGTCACAACTCACACACAAGAGTTCTAACAACACCGAAGGTACGGCCGGAACACTGTAGAACGTTCACAAAGGCATTCTGGGATTCAGAAGAGATGTAACTGCAGTGTAACTTGACCTTGGCAAGCTGGCTTGGAGTGCTGTTTAGCCTGGATCGGTTAAACTCGACCTTATCTCATATGTAGATAATGGCGACGAGCTAAGGGATACAGGTGAATAGGAAAGTCGAGGAAGGGACATTCACCTCACTGGACACACGCAGTATGGGTGTAAGTGGCATGCGAGTCTTATAGTGCCATTTCCAAGGTCACCCAGCAGGCCAGACATTCCTCACTCATTTTAACCCTACGTAGGTACTGATGGTAGCACAATGTCCTAAGTCAGTGAAATCCACTCGTGCAAATAGTTACAACAAATCTGCAGCACTTAACACAACCACTAGGATATTTGCTTGTAGCAGGCAGGTAGGCACACAGGAGACTTATTCGTAAGGTGAGTGGAGTGCGGCACAGAGGACTGACACGGGCACTCAAGCATTTATGTGGTCTGGCAAAAACCGCCTCAAGACCATAAGTAAATAGAGGCGAATGGCTGAGTTCCAAATCGAGGAAGGAGGGGAGAGAGGCGAGGTGGAGTGAAGGTGTAGCCTCCTACAGCCACTTCAAATCAAGATGTTTGTGTTTCACTAGGTATATCACTAGTCACAATTCACACATAAGAGTTCCAGCAGCAATTCAGCTGCGCTCCAACGATATTTGTTGCATGATGAGTTATCAGTCGGGTGAGATAAGCAGTTCTGATATAGAAGGCCTAGGACTTCACTCAACACACACATCCTCTCCCCTCAACCACTCAGGCCTAACTGACAGGCAATAGCGAAGTCATCAACATAGAGTGATGGCCAAATATTTGATGGAAGACTAGATGCCAAATCATTAATAGTTAGTTAGTTTAATATGTTTATTATGCACCCCATACCCATCCTGTGGGCGGTAGTTAAAAGATTACAGAGGTACATAATTGGTCCAGGGACTGGACTCCAAAGTTTTGATAGCTGAGCAAGTTACAGAGGTAATGAACTCACAATTTACAAAGGTAATGAACTCACAATTTACAAAAATAATGAACTCCAGGTAGGTCTGGTCACAATCATGACAAGTTACCAAGGTATTTACAGATTACAGAGGTACGTAATGGGTCCAGGGACTGGGCCCCCAAAGTTTTGATAGCTGAACTAGGTACAAAGGTAATGAGCTCACAAGTTACAAAGGTAATGAATTCCGTAAGAATGGTTACTTACGTTTATACATGGCTACAATCATGAACAAATTATAGTGTAATGAGCAATTCACACTTCCACACCCGGTCACAACTGTAATGAGTTATTGGTGCAAATATTGATTGTTGAGTCACACACACACACACACACACACACGCACACACACACACGGGGCCAGGAGCTGAGTCTCGACCCCTGCAACCACAATTAGGTGAGTACACACACGCACACACACACACACACACACACACGCACGCACACACACACACACACACACACACACACACACACACACACACACACACACACACAAATCATTAATAGCAAGGAGAAAAAGTGTTGTCCTCAGAACACATCCCTGGGGGACACCTTCAGCTTGGATAAAGTCCGGGGAGAGCACATTATTAACCCGAACACGGAAATGTCTATCAGTTAAAAAGTTCTTAAGGAAGGATGGTAGATTGCCTCGGAGGCCCAAGGAGTGGGCTTGGGCCAAAATATTATACCTCCAAGTTGTGTCATATGCCTTCTCAAGGTCAAAAAATATGAACTGAGTGGTTATTCACAAAGGCATTACGAACATACGTATCCAAGTGTAGTAAGGGGTCTATTGTAGTACGTCCCTTACAAAAGCCATATTGACGAGTGGAGAGACTGTTGTGTCTCTAAATACCACACTAAACGTCTATTTACCAGGCGTTCCATAACTTTGCAAACTGCACTGGTAAGAGCAATGGGACGATAGTGGGAGGCTACATGTCCCGTAGTGCCCGGTTTGCGGAAAGGGAGAACAATGACAGATTTCCACAGCTGTGGAAGAACTCCTTGTGACCAAATAAGATTGAAAAGGTGTAATAGGACTGCAAGGGCTGACTGATGTAAATGTTGTAGCATACGAATATGAATGTCGTCAGGCCCAGCTGCCGATGATCGGCAAGCTGAGAGTGTTACCTCTAGTTCTTGAAGTGTAAAAGGCACATTATACTGTTCTTCTCTGAGAGAAGAAAAGTCCTTGGGTGCTAACTCTCTGGCAGACTTTGAGGAAAGAAACGAGGGGCATAGATGGAGCCCCTGAGAAATACGGACCAGATGATTGCCAATTTCATTGGCAACATCTAGTGGGTTTGCTATATCAACACCGGCAACCCGCAGAACAGGAGCCGGGTCAGGAGAATATTTACCACTCAGTTTTCGTACTTTTTTCCAGACTGCACTCATAGAGGAAGCAGAGGTGATGGTGGAGACATAATCTCGCCAGCAAGTGCGTTTAGCGTCACGGATGACACGGCGAGCGATCGCACGCTTCTGCTTAAAATCAAGAAGTCTCTCCATGGTTCTATTGTACCAGTACCTGCCCCATGCAGCGCATTTCAAACGTACTGCACGAGCACAAGCAGGAGACCACCAAGGCACGCATTTCTGAGAATGCCTGCCTGAAGTTTGGGGTATAGAATGAGAAGCTGCGGTTAAAACGGAGGACGAGAAGAGGTGTAAAAGCTCATCAATGGAGGCCAAAGAAGGAACCTCACTAAATACAGTTAGTTGTGAGTAAAGGTTCCAATTTGTCTGATCAAATTGCCAGCGTGGGTTACGAAGAGGTGGTGAATATGAAGGGGAAGTAAGAATGATTGGGAAATGATCACTGTCATGTAAATCCGGGAGAACTGACCAGGTGAAGTCTAATGCGGCGGAGGAAGAGCAGACTGAGAGATCGATGCAAGAGAGAGTGAGAGTCCGAGGATCAAAATGGGTGTGAGTACCTGTTTTTAAAACATGGAGGGGGTGGGTGGCAAGAAAAGCCTCTAACTGAATGCCACGGGAATCACAGTGAGACCCCTCAGAGGAAATGATGGGCATTAAAATCGCCAAGTAACAGAATCGGTGGTGGCAATGACGAAACAAGAAAGGCAATATCCGGAATAGATAATGCCCGAGAAGGAGAGAGATATAAAGAACAGAGCATATATCACCTATGCAAGTGGATACGGGCTGCTGTGTAATGCAGCGAAGTACGAACAAATAGCTGATGGTATGGAATATCAGTGCGTAGAAGAAGGGCACTTTCATTAAAGGTCCCATCAGGAAAAGGATCTGAAGAATACAATAAATTATAGCCTGAGATGGGAGAGTTAACAGCAGAGTGTAATTTTGGTTCCTGTAAGCAAACAGCAACAGGGTAAAACTGGGAGAGTAACATCTGAAGCTCACCCCGATTACCCCTGAGGCCGCATATATTCCACTGTAAATAGGCCATGATTGACAACGATAAAGATACCTGAAATCCGCAGGTAAGGGTTCCTACAGACTAGAGGGGTTAGAAAAGTTCACATGCAGAGGCAGCGGAAAACGTTCAAGCAGCGAAGGAACGGTGTGCTGCGAAGAAAGGAGTTGCGCAGATGGAGGAGAGGAGAGAGAAGGAACAGAGGGTGGATCAGTGTCCATTGACGGTTTGGTCTCTGCAATATATTCAGAGATTGCTTCAAGTGTTTCGGAATTCAGAGACGTCGTATAGGAGACAATATTGGAGATGGTAGGGGAAGGATGAGTAAAGATTGGAACTGCAATGGACTGTACCAAGGTAGGGGAGGGGCGAAAGGGTGGAGGGGACTGGAGAAGATTCGTGGAAGGGGACAGAAGAGGCAGAAACCTGGGAGGTGGCAGAAGAGGAAGAAACTTGGGAGGGAACAGGGGAGGTAGGTATAGTACGAGGAGGAGGGTGAACCTCTACACTTGTAACAGAGCCAGTGAGAGGGGAAGAACCCGGTACAGAGACAGGGAAGGTAAAATGAGGAGGTGGAAGAAGGGAAGGAGGGGTTAAAGGACCTTTTTTTGACTTCTGAGAAGTAGAGGGACGATTGGGAGGTGTCGCACGAGGTCTCGTCGATACTGAGGCTTGTGAGGGATAACACGAAGAAGCGAGAACAGACTGAGGCATTGAAGTAGGGACGTCTGAGCCTAGGACAGCAAAAGAATTAGATACAGGAGTGACTATGGGAGAGGTAACCACAGAGGAGACTGCAGAAGATGGGACCCCAGAAGTGGGGGGACGTTTTGAAACACGGGAATAAGAAACACGAGGTAGTCTCCCTTGGAGGTGGAGATGAGAAACTGCCATGGCATAAGGGAGACCTTCTGCCTCTTTGAGGTAACGGATATCCCGCTCATTTAAGCAGACTTGGCAACGGCGAGAGTACGAAGGGTGAGCCTCATGACAATTAAGGCAAGAGGGAGGTCGATTGCAAGACGTATTAGAATGGTCATCGGCACCACAGACTGGGCATTCGGCTATGGATCTGCAATATTTCGCTGGATGGCCAAATCGCCAGCAATTTCTACACTGTTGCGGTGTAGGGATCACCTTTCGAACTTGTAACCGATGTCCTGCTGCATAAACTGAGGGAGTTCACGGACCTCAAAAGTTAAACGAGCCACATTGCTAGGGTATCGTCTCCGCCCGCGGGCAGGAAGAGCATAAGTGTCTACCTTGAGGATTGGGAGATCTTGGAGTTCCAGCTGTTCAAGAATGTGATTGCTACATGTCTGGAAATTTTGTTGAACTATGGTATGGGGCAGAATGACGGTACCACTACAAGAATTGAGGGAATGATGTTTTTCAATAGTGACAGGAACAGTATCTATATGGGAAAGAAGAGAAAGATCATGAGCTTGAGTAGCATTCTGTAGTGATGATGCACGTACCACTCTTAAGAGCATGAAAAGAAATATCTTTGCCAACATGGCGTAGGAGTGCCTTGCCAATACTGTGGTCAGAAAGATAGGCGGCAGAGGAAGTCGGTCATAAAGTGAAGAATTTAGTCCATTGTGCAGTCTGAAACTGAGCGTGGAAAGGGAGTGCAGGACGTGTCGATCTTTTCTGAGAAGAACGAGAAGGTGGAGAAGTATCATCAGCAGGTAATTGTCATTGGCGTTTAGGCGTGGGACCAGAGTTGGTCCGACGTGGAACGGGCCGGCGATTCAAAAATTGCTGCACTGTAGAGGGAGAGGCCGGAAGCATAGTCAAAGGAGAGCGGAGGTCAGATAAATCAAAGGAGTCAGTCGAGACCTCAGTACCTGAAGCTGGTGAGGAAACAGCACCGGCAAGAGGTACAGAGGCATGAGGAGTGTCCGAAGAGTGGTCCAAAGACGAGGCGGGGTCAGAACGGGGTGCGGTATCAAGAAGGGGTCCGGGGGTAGCAGGTTCATGGATTGGGTTCTCCATGGTTAGGTTACTTCTTTCTTTTTGTTTTTAAGAAAAAAAAGAAAGAAAAGAAAATAAAAATAAGAAAAGAATAAAAAAAAGGGGGGACTGGGGAGGGATAGTTCCTAGGAGGAATGAAAGGGTCAGAAATCTCCCTCTGCGCCCGAGAGGACCTCAGCACCGCAAGTAGCGTAGATGCAGCATGGAACCCGTGCCATACCCTACCCTTCATGCCAGTAAACCAGCAATCCGGGATAGCAACCTCACATCTGCCAAGCTACCTCGGTGGACAAAAGAGGGCGGCTGGATATCCGCCACAAAGCATACCTCCTTCAGCCACCACCCCCGGAATCCGAAAGGTGGCTTCCAGAGATACACCCATCGCCCGAAAGACACCCAAAGCCTCTCTCCAGGATACCGGAGAGGGATCGGGACATCCCCAGGCGATTCAGATTCCACGGCAAACTACGCCACCGCCAAGAACCTCAACGGAATGGGATGAACCCCAGTACCCTTTCCCCTACCTAGGAACTAGCACGCTTGTGGGAAAAATTCCAAAGGCCAAAACGAGGAAGGGCAAGAGGGAGGGGTGGGGAGGGGGAGGAGGAAAAGGAAAAGGGGAGGATGGGGAGGATGGGATAGGGAAGGGGGGATTGGGGGGTAATTAGGTTCGGTCTGAGGAAGGAGACCGACAGGTCTAATTCCTCAGACCAAGAGCCTCTTCACCACGCCAAGGAGCCCCCCCCCCCTTGAAGAGGAGTCAATGATAAGACTCCGTGGTAGTCGCCCAAATTAACGTATTGTTGTGCTCTTTAAGGCACCTGAGTTCTTAGATTAAGTCTTGGATACGTTGTGTGTTGGCAGGCGGAAGCCATGCCTAGTTATATGCCAGATGTAGTATCATGTTGTATAATACGTGATTGCTTGTGTATGTGTGTAATTTTGTGTGCTCGTTTTTGTCACATTGTTTTTTGTATAGTCTTTATATTTTCCAGTGTTTTTATTTTATTATTTATTATATAATAATAATCTTGTTAGTGCCTGGTATCTCGTTGACATATTAATTTATGTACCCATATATATTTTGTACCTGAGTTTTAAATAAAATATAAAAAAAAAATCATTCTAATGAGGACACTGGAGCACTTCAGGATGATTTAAATAGACTGATGCAGTTTAATATAGACAAATGCAAAGTTCTAAATGTTGGAATGGAAATAACCATGCGACATATAAACTAAATAATGTTGCTCTTAATACTACTGATTGCGAAAAGGATTTAGGAGTTCTGGTTAGCAATAATTTAAAACCAAGACAACAGTGCATTAGTGTTCGCAATAAAGCTAACAGAATTTTTGGCTTCATATCTAGAAGTATAAATAATAGAAGTCCTCAGGCTGTTCTTCAACTCCATATATCCTTGGTCAGGCCTCATTTAGACTATGCTGCTCAGTTTTGGTCACCGTATTACAGAATGGATATAAATGCTCTGGAAAACGTACAGAGGAGGATGACAAAGATGATCCCATGTATCAGAAATCTTCCCTATGAGGATAGACTGAGGGCCCTGAATCTGCACTCTCTCGAAAGGCGTAGAATTAGGGGGGATATGATCGAGGTGTATAAATGGAAAACAGGAATAAATAAAGGGGATGTAAATAGCGTGCTGAAAATATCCAGCCAAGACAGGACTCGCAGCAATGGTTTCAAGTTGGAAAAATTCAGATTCAGGAAGGATATAGGAAAGCACTGGTTTGGTAATAGAGTTGTGGATGAGTGGAACAAACTCCCGAGTACAGTTATAGAGGCTAAAACGTTGTGTAGTTTTAAAAAAAGGTTAGATAAATACACGAGTGGGTGTGGGTGGGTGTGAGTTGAACCTGACTAGCTTGTGCTGCTGGGTCTGGTGCCTTGCTCCTTCCTTGAGTGGAGGTGACCAGACTGGGTGGGTTTTTGGGCTAATCCGGGGGGGACATGGATCTACTCCGCATGGATCATTAGGCCTGTTGCTGTGTTCCTTCTTATGTTCTTATGTTCAAATTATATAACTTTTTCTAATACATTTTTGGCTAGCTTGGGTTTGATTACATTTGGTCTGTCGACCAAAAATATCATTTTGTGTCATAGGCCGGAAATAAATATCTCCATTGCACAGGTCAGTGTTGGAAAATTTACATAAAAATTAAATTTACACAACAGTTTATGTCATGTAAATAATTCTCAGGATGTAGTGGAGCTGTTCATGTTACCTTCACATAGTAAAATGAAATTCACCTACCTATGATTGTAGATGGCAGGTGGTGCTGGGACCCAGGTAGTGCTGGGACCCAGGTGGTGCTGGGACCCAGGTGGTGCTGGGACCCAGGTAGTGCTGGGACCCAGGTGGTGCTGGGACCCAGGTGGTGCTGGGACCCAGGTGGTGCTGGGACCCAGGTGGTGCTGGGACCCAGGTGGTGCTGGGACCCAGGTGGTGCTGGGACCCAGGTGGTGCTGGGACCCAGGTGGTGTTGGGACCCAGGTGCTACTGTGGCCCAGGTGGTGCTGGGGCCCAGGTGGAGCTGGGGCCCAAGTGGTGCTGGGGCCCAGGTGATACTGTGGCCCAGGTGGAGCTGGGGCCCAAGTGGTGCTGGGGCCCAGGTGGAGCTGGGGCCCAGGTGGAACTGGGGCCCAAGTGGTGCTGGGGCCCAGGTGGTGCTTTGGCCCATGTGGTGCTGGGGCCCAGGTGATGCTTGGGCCCAGGTGATGCTGGGGCCCAGGTGGTGCTGGGGCCCAGGTGGTGCTGGGGCCCAGGTGATACTGTGGCCCAGGTGGTGCTGGGGCCCAGGTGGTGCTGGGACCCAGGTGATGCTGGGGCCCAGGTGATACTGTGGCCCAGGTGGTGCTGCGGCCCAGGTGGTCCTTGGACCCAGGTAGTGCTGGGGCCCAGGTGGTCCTTGGACCCAGGTGCTGGGGCCCAGGTGATGCTGGGGCCCAGGTAATGCTGGGGCCCAGGTGGTGCTGGGGCCCAGGTGGTGCTTGGACCCATGTGGTGCTGGGGCCCAGGTGGTGCTGGGGCCCAGGTGGTGCTTGGACCCATGTGGTGCTGGGACCCAGGTTGTGCTGGGTCCCAGGTGCTCCAGCTGGGTCTACAAACACATCTCGCGGTCGTCATGAAGATCCTCCCCGTCACACAAGACAGTTTACTTTATATATTATAAAAACAATCTTGTTATCTTGTACATGGGGAAAATAATTTCCCGTAGAAATTATTTAGGTGATAATAGGCAACATGACTCTCATATAATTGTAAATTCTTATTTATTAAAGGGGTTTATGCAATCGTCTCGGCTATATTATAAACCAACTGGAAGGAAGTTTTGTTTTAATACTATTAGTAAGATAAACCAATTCAATAAACTCTAACTTAACCCGGAGGGGCACTTATAAAAATAGCAGTTATCTTACTTTGAATAAGAGTAAGTTAGGTTATATTAAAACAAGCACTTCGCCTTAAGTACTTATAAGAAATGGTTATAATCACAACTATAATTTTTAAGGGGTGAACCAGTAAGCCAGCGGGAGGCCTCGACCAGATGACCAAAAGCTCCAACTGCGGGTGATAGTATGACTAAGATCCGCGTCAGGAAACACTTGTCTTGATTCCTGACAAGCATTATCAGCATCAAAGTATTTAATATATTTATATCCAACACACTTTGTAGAATATACATAAAAGCACAAAGGTAATAAAGTACATCTTGATCCATTTCGCTTATAAACACTTCAGTCTACGATCAATTTTCGTCTACAAACACTTTTTTCCATCCACAAACATCTAATGTTACATAAACAGATGTTTATATCAAACATGCATCTACACTATTTTGTTGCTAAATTAAAGTGACTAACATTTATTTGTATGTTTGTTGGTTATGTGTCAAGACCATCTAATACACGAAGCTCATTAAGGCTTTATATCAAAGGTAAACCAAAAAAATACACTCTCACTATATATACACACTGTGATATACATCATATCTCCCGGTGATCGTCAAGATGCACCTTCGTACGTAATTCTGTTTCAGTAAAATAGCTGTGCATGAGGACAGTCATGCAGACTGGTGTCCCTCGGACTTACTGAGCAAATGGTGGTCTGAAATACTTCGATTCGGAGCTCCGAAGCTCTTTCTGGATAAATGAATAACATACATTTGCAAACCTTGGGTATTGTTATTATGTAAATGTCTCCACAATAAAGATAGCCTGTTTTATACATATGTGAATGAGTATTATTTATCTACCTATCGGCTGTGTATTTACATTAAAGCAATAATATGCCAGAGTAAATTTGGAGCTCTAAATTGCTCCTGAACAGATTAGGAGTTCCGAAGCTGTTATTGAAGATTCAGAGCTCCTAACTGTTCATGAGGAGATTCAAAGCCTCGAAGTTGTACTTGAACAGATTCAAAGCTCCGAAAATGTTTATGAGCAGATTCAAAACTTCGAAGCTAAACATGAACAAATTCATGGCTGCGAAGCAGTTGCTGAAAAATATTTGGAACTCCGAAACTGGTTCTGAACAGATCCACAACTCCCAAGTTGTTACTGAAGATTCGCAATTAAAAAGAGTAAACTCCCGACACAGTGTGTCAAACACACCAAAGATCACATGAATATCATTATATCAGACAACAGAAAGATAAGTTTATGTCTCTCACTATATAAAAATTAAGAGTTTAATTTTTTTCATATTTTAGGTATTAATTTGCTCCTGAATCCTGGCGAACAGACTACAGCCAGACTTAAAAACCCTTGAGTAATCCATATGCTTTAAACCCGATTTATATATTCGTTTGTTGTGTGATTTGAGGAAGATATGAACGGATTTCAAGTGCATCTCCCTCTACCTTAATGTTTGCAACAGGAACACTGCAAGGCCGTCTAAAGACTCTAATAAATTATAAATATATGCATGCATTAATTAGTGTACGTATGCATGCACACACACACACACACACACACACACACACACACACACACACACACACACACACACGACACCTGAAACCACAAATAGGTTAGTACACACACACACACGGGGCCAGGAGCTGGGATTCGACCCCTGCAACCTCAACTAGGTGAGTACACACACATTATACAGGGTGTTTCAAATTGATGGACCCAGTTGCTCTATATACTGCTTTGAAATTGGGTCCAAAATTTTCAAACACCTATGTATATATATATATATATATATATATATATATATATATATATATATATATATATATATATATATTACACATGTGCCGAATATGTAAAACTGGTCAATTAGCAAGAACTCATTTAAAATTAAGTCCTTTCTAAATTTTTCTCTTGTACGTTTAAAGATATATTTTTTTTCATTAATTTTAATGTAAAAACTTTTAATTTTGCTCCAAAAGAATCTTAGAAAACTTACCTAACCTTATTATAACAAGAACAATTTCTTTTAGCCTAACCCAGCTAAATATATTTTAGATTTGTTTACAATAATTTAATACTAAACGAACACAGTGAAATATATTTTTTTCGTTAGGTTCAGAACGATTTTGGCGAAATTATTGCATACACAAATTTTCACTTGTCCTATATGGCAAGATGAGTGTTGCTATTTAAGCCAAGATCGCAAGTTCTGCCTATTCGGCACGACATTATATATATATATATATATATAACACTGATCTCTGGCTGAAGGAGACTCGAACCTACGAACCTTAGGACAAGGTACGCAGTGCGTACGCAGTACGCACTGCGTACCTTGTCCTAAGGTTCGTAGGTTCGAGTCTCCTTCAGCCAGAGATCAGTGTGTGTATATTTCGCATGCTCTCGCGAATTCCTTGCATATATATATATATATATATATATATATATATATATATATATATATATATATATATATACTATATATATGTCGTGACGAATAGGTAGAACTTGCGATATTGGCTTAAATAGCAAGACTCTTCTTGCCGAATAAGGGAAGCTAAAATTTGTGTATGCAATAATTTCACAAAAATCATTCTGAACCTAACAAAAAAAATATATTTCATTGTTTTTGTTTATTATTAAATCATTGTAAACTTATCTAAAATATGTTAAATTGCGCTTGTAATAATAAGAATATGTAAGTTTTCTAAGGATCTTTTTGTATAATATTATTAACTTTTACATTACCATAAACGAAAAAATTATATCTTTAAACATATAAGAGAAAATTTTAGAAAGGTTTTAATTTCAAAATGAGTTCTTGCTAATTGACCAATTTTACCTATTCGGCATGACACACACACACACGCACACACACACGCAGACACACACGCACACACACACACACACACACACACACACACACACACACACACAGAATGCAAACATGCACACACACACATACACACATACAAAAATGGAGACAGAGCTTTCTGTGAAATTGAAAAAGAGGTTGGAGGAGGAGAAGAAGAAATGGGAGTCCCAAGTCGAAACTGCAGTAGCCAGGATATGGGTCCCAAAGATGAGGTAAGCAGGCTGAAGTGAGTTACAGGGGTATTGACCAGAGATGACACAGCATATGAAGCTGGGAGGCACAACGGGAAGGAAGGAGGTATAACTTACACTAAGGCCCCATCAGCTTACCAAGCAGGGCCGAGGAGTGAAGGGGGAGAGCAGCTGGGTGCAGGTGGAGAGGGATAGGTCAAATGCAGTTACACGAATATGCCACCAAGAGGTACAGGACAAAACATAGGGGAAAATGGCCTGTACAGACAGGAACCAGAGTCACATAGGGAAAAGCAATGGGAAGAGGAGAGAGCAAAGTTAGTTTTTTTCATGGGCTGCAGGAGAGCCAAGGCAGGACACACTGACAGGCGGCTGGTAGAAAGGACGAAGATTGAGAACATCATTTCAGAAATAGGTGAAAAGGATATGTCTGAAATTGTAAATTTTCAGAGAATAGGGGGGTATTTGAAGGAGAGAAAACAACTGATCACACTGATTTTCAGGACAGAAACAGTATGAAACAGGATCCTCCAAGTCCAAGAGAAGCTACAGTTGAATGACTTGGCAGAATACAAGAGGGTGTTCCTAGACTGAGAACATAAACAGAGCAACAGCAGCTGAGGGAGAGGACACAAAAGCAAAAGGAGCTAGGAGGAGAGAGAAGGACAAAATCAGCAGAGAACATCCAGAGCAGGGCAGAGCAACAAGATCAAGTGTGTCAGTGGAACGCCTTCCTACTGAACAAAAGAAACTAATGGAAAAATAAATAAATGAAGAAATGATTTAGGAAAAACAAAAATGATTTTTGAGAATTTTACTTAAAATTTAAATATAATAAAAAAAAATGGCCTTCAGTTCATGTAGTTGGGTAGGAGTAGGTATGGCCCTGGATAGTTCCTCTGATGTTATTTATGTAGGTTATCCTGGGCAGATGGTAATCCGATGTTCTGGAATCTCCTACCACTTGGATGGAGCACAAGTAGAATAGGTAAGGGCCGGTAGTTGTAGAATAATGTTAATAAGTATTATTAACACGTCTTGCTCCTTTATCTGGCGTCTATCCTGGAAGACCACGCCAGGAACAGAGCTGGTAAATAAGAGAAAATAAACTGGTTACCCATAGTTATGATAATATAACATTTAAGAATTGAAAAGAATGATAAATGCCAAAATCATTACTGGTAACCAGCAAACAAAATAAAGAAACAAACAGTGATACTCCTGGTATATCACCCTACCTGATTAGGAGAAGAGTGGAGGTGAAGTGACTCTCCAAACCTCAACCCACACCAGGTAAGGTCAATATTACCAGGAGTAGAAACTAACAAATCGGACACCAGGAACTAGTTTCGCCCCAGCCCGCCAGAGAGAAGGGGGGGGGGTGCACGCGACGTAACTAATGGTTCCTGGTTGCCCGAACAACCTTAACCCCACTTACACCTACTTTTCCCTCACAATACCCCCTTCCAAAACTTATGGACGGAGTCAATAAGTCAACGAACAGAGGGAAAAGAACTAAATACAACCTCGGCTCAGCCAATCTGAAAAGTGGTTTTCAGAGCCAGAAATATAAACGACTTTAAACTTATAGGGCTGAATAGCCAGAGCCCATCTCAAGAGTCTGCTATTTGACCCTTTAAAGTTTTCCAAGTACATCAGTGGCTTGTGATCTGTTTCAAGCACAAAGGGTTTACCGTATAGGTAGTATTTAAATCTACTTATACCCCATACTAAAGCATAACATTCTTTCTCCACAGTGGAATATCTTTCTTCTCTGGGCAGAAGCTTCTTACTGGCGAAAGATACTGGGAAAGGAGTCTCCTCATAATATTGTAGTAGTACAGCCCCGAGTCCAGAATGGGAGGCATCTGTTCGGAGACAGAATATTTTATTAATATCTGGTAATTTTAGGACAGGGGGGTTTGAAAATATACTCTTAATTTCTTCGAAGCTTTGGATGGCTTCCTCAGAACAACTAAGAGGTTCCTTGACACCCTTTTTCAAATAGTCTGTAAGAACTGAAGTTAGGCTACTTAGATTTGGTACGAAATTTCTATAGAAGTTTACAGATCCAAGGAAACTTCTTAATAACTTTTTGGTAGCTGGGAACGTACTTTCTAAAACAGCTTTGGTCTTATTAGGAAGTGGTGAAAAGTTGTTATCAGAGATAATGAACCCAAGGTATTGTACCTTATGATAGCCAAGAAAGCACTTTTGTGGTTTAACTGTAAGTCCATGAGTTCTTAGTCTTTTCAAAACAAGCGATAGTGTATTTAGATGGTCTTCCCAGGCATTTGTCATGATATAAATATTATCAAAATACACTGATACATTCTTTAGATCAGAAAGAACTATTCTCATAAGCCTAATATACGTGGCACATGCGGTAACCAAGCCGAAAGGCATTGTGCGGTATTGCATTAGACCTCTATGAGTAGGGAAAGCAGTGTATTGTTTAGAGTCTGGGTGTAATGGCACTTGATGGTATGCTTGTGAGATGTCTAATTCCGAGAAGAATTTGCAGTCATGGAATTTATACAAGTCATGATCAATTACTGGCATGGGTTCTGCATCCCATTTAGTTATAGTATTTAAATAACGAAAATCTTGGGCAAGTCGGTAAGAATTATCGGGTTTCTTAACCATAACAACTGGTGAACAGAAAGCTGATTTCGAAGGTTCTATGATATTTAAGTTAAATAGTTTGTCAACCTCATTATCAAAAGTTTTCCGTAAGTGAACGGGAACAGGGTAGACTTTCCGCTTTACTGGTTCATGATCCGACAATTCAATCTTGTGTACAATAGTGGTGGTAAGTCCTGGTACCTCTGTGAATACGTCAGAAAATGAATTTACTAAGGCACTTACTTGAGACTTTTGTTTATTTGATAAGTCGTTGTTAATGTTGACATTTGACTTCTTTGGTGAGGGATCATGCGTTAAGATATCCAGTAGTTCCTTCGATTCTGTAAAAGACTCGTCATCTATAATACAAACTCTACATTCGTACGAATCACCACTTGTATCCAAGCTGAAAGAAGAAGTATCTTCGTCAAAGGCATTTACGCAAAGATTAACTTCTCTTCTATGGTACCGTTTCAAAATATTGACGTGATACATTCTCTCTCTACCCTTGACATCCAAGATATAATCTACCTTATTGCAGACCTTCACTACTTTATACGGTCCGCGCCAGGTAATTAGCAATTTGTTGGATTTGTCAGGTAGGAGAACTAAAACTTCATCACCAACATTAAACGTACGCTTGGAGCTTTTATGGTCAAAATAGGTCTTGTACGTTTCCATAGACATCTCTAGGTTTTTACTGACCAAATCGGCGGTTTCCTCCAACCTTTCCCTTAGATCTAAAAGAAACTGATAGCTGTTTTGAACCTCAGGTTTGATATCTTTGGACCAAAGTTCATTCAAAATAGATAGTGGACCACGAGCTTGTCTCCCATAAAGCAATTCAAAAGGGGAATAACCAAGGGAATCACTTGGAATCTCGCGCATTGCGAAAAGAGCACATGGTAAAAATCTATGCCAGTCTGTTGGTTTAAGAATACATAGTTTTTTTAGTATTGACTTTAGGATGGCATGTTGTCGTTCCACTCTTCCGTTACACATCGGATGGTAAGGTGTAGTGAAAAGAGGTTTAACACCCACAAGTTGATAAACGTGTTCCATTAATTCTGAAGTGAATTGAGCCCCTTTATCCGACAGAATTTCACGAGGTATACCTACACGTGAAAAAATAGAAAATAAGGCTTCTGCGACTTCTATGGACGTAATGGATTTTAAGGGTACCGCCTCTGGGAAGCTGGACGCGTAGTCAATCATAGTTAAAATATATTTATGACCTCCTGATGAGCGAGGTGTGATAGGACCAACTATATCTACTGCAACCCTTGCAAAAGGGACTGAGAAAATTGGCATCTTTACCATAGGAACTCTCCTAGTTCTACCCTTCTGCGTGGAAAGTTGACATACGTGACACGATCTGCAGTACTTATAGATGTCAGAGGACATGCTAGGCCAGAAATATAGGTCTTTGATTTTATTATAGGTCTTCCTATGTGAAAAATGGCCAGAGACAGGCAAGTCATGAGAAATCTTTAAAATAGTTTCACGGCAATCCTGCGGAATGACTAACAGGCTTCGACCAACGTCGTTGGGCTTGTCCGCAGACACTATAGTCTTGTACAAAAGATCGTGTTTGAACTCAAACTTGTAAGAAAATTTCTTTCTCTGGGTCACCTTGCCATTTAAAGCTAACTTCCGAGATTCCTCTAAGGAAGGACAAGTCTTTTGAAGACCCTCTAAATCTATATGAGACAGCTCGATTGGCTTTCCTTTCGAAAGAACTAATGGGTGGATAGGTTTTACCTTAGACTGAGCTCTGGTAACGACGTTAATCGAGTCTAGTTGTTGTATAGATTGTGCCACACGTAGTTTCCCACTGGCGTCTGCGTTGTCCAGTTCAAGTGACTGACTTACTAAAGGTGTTACCGGAGTTTTGTAACCATCAGCTCTCTGATTTAGGTTACCCAACTGAATCTCATCTGGAACTATCTGTGAAGAAACAGAGATATTAGGTTCCAACCCTTCCTTGGAAACTCCAAATTCCAAACAGTCCTTCTCAGATGGGAAAGTAGCCCCTTGTATGTTCCCAACCAAAACAGAACATGAGGTTATCGGGGCAACTACAGCATCTACCCATCCTGAGAACCATTTGCACCTAACAAAACATCTGACTGTTGGAAAAGAATCGCTTCTTCCTAAATAGTCAGTTAATTTAGTGGACTTATAACGTGAAGAATCTAGGTTAGGGAAAAGCTTACTCGAGATAACAATACAGGAACATCCTGTGTCTCTAAGAATGGTTGATACATTCATACCATTGACTGTACCTTCACTAAAAGGTGCGTTTATGTTTGATTCAGTGAAACATTTACCGACATTTTCACCTTTTTTTCTAGGACAGTCGGGACGTCTATGACCCCACTCATTACAGTTGAAACACTTTACTGTGAAGGCCGTGGAATTCTTAGGTACGGAGGGTTTGGATCCCTCAGATTGCTTAGGCACAACAGGCTTATATCTGCTACGCTCTTTAGGGTAGTTATTATGAGCGCACGCATATATATCAGCAGCTTGTGCCATTTCTGCAGCCGTATGAACGTTTCGTTCTTTAATGAATATTCGTAAGTCAGAGTTTACAGAAGAAAGGAATTGATCTCTTACCATCAGGTCTCGTAAAGATTCGAAATCGTGGTCAACCTCAGCACTATCAATCCACGAATCAAATAATCTGAAAAGTGTTGTTAAGAATTGCATGTAATTTTGATGAGGAGTTATTTTAATGTGTCTAAACTCCGACCTGTAATGATGAGTAGTTTTTTTGAAAGCCTGGAGTATAGCTTTCTTCAGCAGGCTATAACTAGAAATAACATCAGAGGGTAGAGTGGAATAGACGTTTAGTGCTGAACCTGACAGTAGTAAGCCAAGCCTAGTAGCCCAAGAATCTACTGGCCAGTCACAGAGAGTAGCAGTACTTTCGAATCTCGTAATATATGCCGCTATGTCATCTTGTTCTGAGAAAGGTGGTATTTGAGGCATCCTAATATTAGGTTCTTGGGAAGGGTATTCCAGTACCCCTTCATCTATTTTCTGCTTAGATAGTTCTACCTTCTTGGCTTCTAATTCCAATCTTGATTGTTCTAACTCAATTTCCTTCATTTTGAAGGCTACCTCTCTTGCCTGAACTCTATCTTCTCTAGCTATCCTTTCCTGTTCGATTTTATCCTCCCGAGCTAGTCTTTCCTGTTCCTTTTTCTCTTCTCGAGCTAGTCTTTCCTGTTCCTTTTTCTCTTCAATAGCCATTTTAGCAGTAATGTAACTATCAAGGCTTTGTCCAGTAAATCCCATTTCCTTTCCAGCTTTCAACCAGAAATCTAAAGAATCCATCTTGTAAAAAGAAATATTAAGCACCCAACTTCAACTGACTTACTTAAAATTAACAGTAACGTCTGTTACAAAAGAGGGACACAGTCCGCACACTTTAAACTTCCCAAAGTAGAAAATGAAATAAATATTTCTCCCTGGAAGAATACACTTGTGGGCTCAATAGCCTTCACTAAGCAAAATACACACGGTTCACACAGGAGGGGTTATTATCAAAGTTCCCCAGGTCCAACAAATAGGTAAACTTCTAAACCGAACCTTAGAACCAAACAACGGTAAGTCAACCAGACTACCAGTAATGACTTGACACCTCAACTAACTCACCCTTTTCTATCTTAAATGTTATACTCACAACCAGTTGAACCATCAGGACGATGTTGCTTCAAGAGTCGGATCCTGGCAAGGTCGCCATTGTCAGTGGAACGCCTTCCTACTGAACAAAAGAAACTAATGGAAAAATAAATAAATGAAGAAATGATTTAGGAAAAACAAGAAAAATGATTTGAGAATTTTACTTAAAATTTAAATATAATAAAAAAAAATGGCCTTCAGTTCATGTAGTTGGGTAGGAGTAGGTATGGCCCTGGATAGTTCCTCTGATGTTATTTATGTAGGTTATCCTGGGCAGATGGTAATCCGATGTTCTGGAATCTCCTACCACTTGGATGGAGCACAAGTAGAATAGGTAAGGGCCGGTAGTTGTAGAATAATGTTAATAAGTATTATTAACACGTCTTGCTCCTTTATCTGGCGTCTATCCTGGAAGACCACGCCAGGAACAGAGCTGGTAAATAAGAGAAAATAAACTGGTTACCCATAGTTATGATAATATAACATTTAAGAATTGAAAAGAATGATAAATGCCAAAATCATTACTGGTAACCAGCAAACAAAATAAAGAAACAAACAGTGATACTCCTGGTATATCACCCTACCTGATTAGGAGAAGAGTGGAGGTGAAGTGACTCTCCAAACCTCAACCCACACCAGGTAAGGTCAATATTACCAGGAGTAGAAACTTTAACAAATCGGACACCAGGAACTAGTTTCGCCCCAGCCCGCCAGAGAGAAGGGGGGGGGGGTGCACGCGACGTAACTAATGGTTCCTGGTTGCCCGAACAACCTTAACCCCACTTACACCTACTTTTCCCTCACAAAGTGCACAGAACCATCCCCAGAAACCCACAATCAATAATGCTATCTTAACACAAACCACAATCCACACACACAGCTCCCACCCAACACTCAGCTATAGCATCCCGCAGTACACTGACAGGTCCCCCACCCTCACAGACCCCCCAAAACACAGTGTTAGAGAGGAAACCGAAGGTATGGTGCACAAACACTGATGGAATAACAAATAAGTGTGAGGAGTGGCGCGAAAGAGTCAAAGAGGCATTACCGGACATATCTCTCACAGAAACCAAGCTTACAGGTATGATAACAGATGTCATCATTCCAATGGGATATCAGATCCTGAGGAAAGACAGAGGTACCTCCAGGGTCTGGAGGTCCCAAGGTGGTAATTGTAGTGATGTATAACCCACCACAGAACAGCAGGATGCCAAGGCGTATGATGAGAGTAATAGAGTGATGGTTAACACACTGGCTGAAGTGGCAAGAAGGGCTCAAGTGAGCAGGGCAAAGCTACTGACCATGGGTGACTTCAACCACAATGAAATCGATTGGGAGAATTTGGAGCCACATGAGGGCCAAGAAACGTGGAGGGCTAAGATGATGGAGGCGGTACTGGAAAACTTCATCAGCGAGACTAGACCTAGTATTCAGCTTGAGTAGTGCAGATATTGAGGACATCACATATGAAAGACCCCTTGGGGCCAGCGATCATGTGGTTTTAAGATTCGAATACACAGTAGAGTTAAAGGTGGAGGGGGGAGAAGGAAGAGCTGGACGAATAAAGCCAAATTACAAGAAGACTGACTATGCGGGAATGAAGAACTTTCTGAACAGGGTTCAGTGGGGCAGAGAACTGGCAGGGAAGTCAGTAAACAAGATGATGGAATATGTGATAACAATTTGCAAAGAAGCTGAGGAGAGGCTTGTACCTAAGGGTAACAGGAATAATGAAAAAGCCAGGATGAGCCCATGGTTCACCCAAAGGTGCAGGGAGGCCAAAACCAAGTGTGCTAGGGAATGGAAGAAGTATAGAAGGCAAAGGACCCAGGAGAATAAGGAGAGCAGTCGTAGAGCCAGAAATGAATATGCACAGGTAAAAAGGGAGGCCCAATGACAATATGAAAATGAAATAGCAGCTAAAGCCAAATCTGACCCGACGCTGTTGTACAGCCACATCAGGAGAACAGTCAAGGACCAGATAATCAGGCTAAGGAAGGATGGAGGAGAGATCACAAAAAACGACCGAGAAGTATGTGAGGAACTCAGCATAAGATTCAAAGAAGTGTTCACAGAGGAGACAGAAGGGACTCCAGAAAGACATAGAGGCGGGGTATACCACCAGGTGTTGGACACAATACATACAACCGAGGAAGAAGTGAAGAGGCTGCTGAGCGAGCTAGACACCTCAGAGGCGATGGGGCCGGATAACATCTATCCATGGGTCCTGAGATAGGGTGCAGAGGCACTATGTGTACCCCTAACAACAATATTCAACACATCTATCGAAACAAGGAAATTACCTGAGGTATGGAAGGCAGCAAATGTGGTCCCAATTTTTAAAAAAGGAGACAGACAAGAATCACTAACCTATAGACCAGTGTCACTGACATGTATAGTATGAAAAGTCATGGAGAAGATTATCAGTAGAAGACTGGTGGAATATCTCGACAGAAATGAGCTTATCAACAACAACCAACACGGTTTCAGGGACAGGAAATCCTGTGTCACATACCTACTGCCTACTGGAGTTCTATGACAGGGTGACAGCAGTAAGACAAGAGAGAGAGGGGTGGGTAGATTGCATTTTCTTGGACTGTAAGAAAGTGTTTGACACAGTTCCACACAAGAGATTAGTGCAAAAGCTGGAGGATCAGGCAGGGATAACAGGGAAGGCAGTACAATGGAACAGGGAATACCTGTCAAGAAGACGGCAGCGAGTCATGGTATGAGGCGAGGTGTCAGAGGGGGCTCCTGTGACAAGTGGGGATCCACAAGGGTCAATCCTAGGACCGGTGTTGTTTCTGGTATTCGTGAACGACATGATCGAAGCAATAAACTCCGAAGTGTCCCTGTTTGCAGATGATGTGAAGTTAATGAGAAGGATTCAATCGGACAAGGACCAGGCAGAGCTACAAAGGGATCTGGACAGGCTGAAGGCCTGGTCCACCAATTGGTTCCTGGAGTTCAACCCCACCAAGTGCAAAGTAATGAAGATTGGGGAAGGGCAAAGAAGACCGCAGACTGAGTACAGTCTAAGGGGTCAGAGACTACAAACCTCACTCAAGGAAAAAGATCTTGGGGTGAGTATAACGCCAGGCATATCTCCTGAGTAACACATCAACCAAATGACTGCTGCAGCATATGGGCGCCTAGCAAACCTAAGA
>NC_091298.1:44037162-44039662 GCF_038502225.1 Cherax quadricarinatus
CTCTCCTCTCTCTCCCTCTTTCTACCCTTTCTCTCTCCTCTCTCTCCCTCTTTCTACCCTCTCTCTCTCTCCCCCACACCCTCTCCCTCCTCTAGCCTTCTGTCTGTGGTAATAAAAAGTAAAAAAAAAAAAAAAAAAATGGGTGGCCTTAGAGGACGGAAACCCAGAGATCTGGTGGACGAACCAGGGAGGAAAGACTGGGAGCTAGAGCTCCAAAAAAGGGAGGAAGAGTGGGGAAGGAAGATAGTAGAGCTTGGTAAGAAAATGGAGGAGCGGATAGCTGAAGAGTGCAGGAAGTGGGAAGTACAGGTCTTAGCAGCAGAAGCTAGGATACAGTGCTTAGAAGAGAAACTGCAAAGCCTGAAACAGATTAGAGAGACAAATGACAATTCAGGTGTGACATCAGGAAATTCAAAGTCAGGCGCAGACAAGGGGATGGTAAGCAACAACGGAGACATGCCGTACATGAAGGCCCTATCAGACCCACGTGGGGCCAGGGAAAAGACGACGAGCACACTAAGATCAAACGACAGGTCCGAAGACAATGAAGGTATGCTATATGCAGAGATTCTAACAGCCAACTGCAGTAGCAAGGGACAGCTGGTCAGGAAAGACAGTCCACTGAGAATAGAAGTTTCAGATATGACAGGGACTGAAGGCAAGAACATGTCAATGGAAGGAAATAAAATGCCTCAGAGGACGCAGATGGAGACTCAGTGGGAGGAGGAAAGGGCGAGGTCAGTTTTTGTGTACGGGCTCCAAGAAGCCAAGGGGGCCAACTTTGAAGAAATAAAACAGGAGGAGAAAAAAATGATTGAAGGCATCATGAAAACAATAGGGGAGGGCAATATGACCCAGGTGACAAATTTTCAGAGAATTGGGTGGTTTGCGAGTGGAAGGATACGGCCTGTCAGAGTAACTTTCAAGGAAGAATCAGTTCGAACCAGGATTCTGCAAGAGAAAGCAAGACTGAGGGACAAAGAGGGGTACCAGAGAGTATACCTCGACCGCGACAGAACACAAGAAGAAAGGACTACACTGAAAGAGAGGGTACAGAGACGCAAGGAGGAACGAGAAGCAATGAAAATGAGCAGGACCCAGACACAGGAGGAAGGGCAAACACACCCCACAGAATCTCCCACCAAAAGACTCCACCCGCGACATTCCCAACGCAACTGAGCAACCTATACTACAACCCACTCACTGTTCCCTCTGCCACCAATCCCCATATCACAAACCTCACCCCAACAGCTGTCCCTTATGGGCATTCTGACCCCACCCCCATCAACACAAACCCCACCTACACCACAGCCCCATATAGGCCCCCACCAAGGCTCTCGCTCCCCCAACCCCAATATTCTTGCATGACCACAATGATAGAAAAGAAACTAAAGGTTTGGTACACAAACGCGGATGGAATAATGAATAAACATGAGGAGTGGAATGAAAGAATCAGTGAAAAATCCCCAGACATCATAGCAGTCACAGAAACAAAACTCGCTGAGACAATAACAGACACAATCTTCCCAACAGGATATCAGATCCTGAGGAAAGATAGAAGGAGTAGAGGGGGAGGAGGGGTTGCACTGCTCATAAAACACCGATGGGGATTTGAGGAAATGGAAGGCATGGACATGATTGGAGAAAGAGACTACATTGTAGGTACAATTCAGTCCGGAGAACATAAAGTAGTCATTGGAGTGATGTATAACCCACCACAGAACTGCAGGAGGCCAAGAGAGGAGTACGAAGAAAACAACAGGGTGATGGTGGACACACTGGCTGAGGTGGCAAGAAGAGCTCACTCGAGCAGAGCAAAGTTACTGGTAATGGGCGATTTCAACCACAGGGAGATCGACTGGGAAAACCTGGAGCCACATGGGGGTCCCGAAACATGGAGAGCCAAGATGATGGATGTGGTACTTGAAAACCTCATGCATCAACATGTCAGGGACACAACCAGAGAGAGAGGGGAGGATGAGCCAGCAAGACTGGATCTTGTGTTCACCCTGAGCAGTTCAGACATTGAGGACATCACTTATGAGAGGCCCCTTGGAGCTAGCGATCATGTGGTTCTGAGTTTTGACTATATAGTAGAGTTACAAGTGGAGAAGGTAACAGGAACTGAAGGGGACAGGCCAAACTATAAAAGGGGGGACTACACAGGTATGAGAAACTTCCTGCAGGAGGTTCAGTGGGACAGAGAAATGGTAGGAAAATCAGTAAACGAGATGATGGAATATGTGGCAACAAAGTGCAAGGAGGCAGAGGAAAGTTTTGTTCCCAAGGGAAACGGAAATAATAGGAAGACCAAAACGAGTCCTTGGTTTACCCGAAGGTGTAGGGAGGCAAAAACTAAGTGCAACAGAGAATGGAAAAGGTACAGGAGGCATAGGACCCAGGAAAACAAGGAGATTAGTAGAAGAGCCAGAAACGAGTATGCACAGATAAGGAGGGAGGCCCAGCGACAGTATGAAAACGACATAGCATCGAAAGTCAA